>NC_089980.1:84265045-84568075 GCF_036417845.1 Apteryx mantelli | reverse complement strand
TCCAGGCTACCCTTCCTATCTATGAGATTCTTGCCATCTGCTGGCAGATGTCTTATGTTTTTGTTTTAAAATGAACAAATTACTTTAAGTTAATCAAAAATAAACAAGAAAAAATTTTAAAAGCCACATCAGTCACAAACCTACACTATAGGCAATATTGCGAATGAATGTTGTGGATCAAAAACATATATTCAATCATTATTAGGATTAAAGCACTTCTTAAATACAACAAGATTAATAGAGTACATATCCTATGTTAACAAAGGCATCATTATAATATAGCATCTAGCCACTTGAAGAAATTCTGCAGACTACAAACCAGTAGTAAATTGATTATTTCACCTACAAATGAAACACAGTCATTCAGTTCCACATAAGCAATATTCTACAAAAGGGATGGCCTTGCTGGAGTTGTGCTTTTATGTAGTAACTATCAGACAAGAATGTATTCAGTTGATAGAGAAACAGAGAATTGTATAAAACTGTAATTCAAAATATTAAAGTATTTCAGGATCCTGAGCTTTGCTAGCCTCCTTTTTTAAGTGCATATATTTTAAGAATAATTTTTTTTAGGGATAGGCTATATTTTCAGTATAATTTAAAAAATAAAGGAGGGGCTTGCCAATGTTTAACTTTATTAACATTTAAGAGTAATTCACTTACCTGGTTTTAATGTTTTGATTGCCACAGGGGTGGTATTATTCCATAGTCCTTCCCATACCTCACCAAACTGACCAGATCCTAATTTTTTCAAGAATTTCAGAGAGTTTCGGTCTATCTCCCACTGATCCACAGTTTTATAAGACAAATCAAAAGTAGTAGGAATTTGTACCTGGTATAAGAGAAGAAAGAGAAGAAATAATACAGTAATTTAGATTTCTAATACTTTTCCAACAGCATATGCAAGTCATTGTTAACTATGTCACGTAAAGTTGCAACTGATATGAATAATGCTTCTTGAGAGCACAGATATATGATAAAGTGTGTTGGGTAGATGAAGCACAGCCCACATCTTGGGTACTTTTTGTTACTGAATTTTTATTAAACTCTAAAGAAAATATCCTGCCATTAAAAAATAAAAATTAGAAATCATCCCTCTAGCAAGCTCTTCTGAACAATGACGTATTGCTTGCCTGAACCTAGTGGTTTTGTTTCAGTAATTACTTATAGACAGCTAGAGTTATGAACTTGGTGATTTCATCTCCATATCCATTTACAAAAAGGTATTCATAAATCATGATTTGGCATATTTTCTCCTCCAGTCACATGATGATTTGTTCAAAATGACATGGTATTTTATTATTAATGTGTCAGCTTCAAGAATGAAATTGTAATGTTATCTGTGACTTCCTGAAAATAATCAGGTCATCATCATTTTTAAATGGTGGAAACAGTTATGGGGCTAACACCTTCTAACAGATATCTGAAGAATTACCTTATAAAAAATATGTTGCATGATGTAGCATCCGCTCTTACCTTTAGACATGGCTTCCCAAGTTTCACACAGAGGCCATCATTGTTCTTACTGTAATAGTCAACAAACTCATTCAGAGTTTTAAAAGTTCTCCGTCTGCTTAGGAAAAAACCTCCTTCATCCAGCTTTCTGATCCTGTAGTGCTTCACAAATTCACCATCAAAAACTAAAATGATTTAAAAATATTAAGTTTCTGGGTATTATAGGAGTAGTACAGTATAGCTTATGGCCAACAGTTTCAAACCAGCTTAAAGGACATTAGGTTCCTAAGTGTGTTTGTAAGGACCTTAAAAATAGATTGTAAAGACCTAAAATAAATTAGTTTAGTTTCAAAGATAGCAACTACACAAAATCTCTTTCAAACCAAAGCCCACTTTTCAGATAGTTTAACATATCTAGTCTACTAGTCTTTAACCATTCAGGTCTGGAGATTCTTGCACTATAAGACTTGATGCAAAAGTACATAAAAGTACCTTCTTGCCTGGGCAGCTCATATTTTCCATCTTTTAGGACACCAAAACCTGCCAGAATCATCTAATTCAAAGGAATCATTTAATCAGTTTTTAATATTTCATTTATCAATATTAACATCCCAAATAGCAGCTTCTGGATTGGCAAGCATTTTAAAGCAAACAAAGATACACACCATATGGCCATGATCTTCTGAAGAGCACTCACATCTTCCCTAGATTTTGAGTTTTGTGAGTACTTGGAATATGTAAAAATCTGCCCAATAATGCTGTATTTTGAGTAGTTGATGACTCCCTTTCTATCCAAATGTCTTTTATTCTTATTTATTCTTTCTTAATCAACAAGATATTTATCTCCTTGCCTTCTATAGATTATTTAGGTGCATGTCAAGACACCCAAAGAGCCCTTGTCTGCGACCTTCAGAGCACTCTTTGGCAGTGTCAGAAAGTAGGCTGGGCCCCTGTTTGCTGGAGCTAGTGAGTGGGAGGATCAGCAGCAGACCAAAGATGGAGAAAAATGCACTGTCACTCACCCAGCCCATTATTTAGGGAGGACAAGCCCTGTAATTGCCATTTCTTACTGGTCTGTCATATATGGTTTAGAGTGTTTCTCTACAAAGGAATATCAGAAGTAGCAATGGCTATAATATCTGAGTAGTAGCAGGAAAGGCTGTTCTAAAGAGTTGGAAAGAAGTCTAGTCTCACACATGGGGTGACATTTAGTGTGACACTCCATTACTGAGACCATCACTGTCCATTTCCAACAGGCAGTGGAGAGCTTATGTTACATCCTGAAGGATAACTGGTTTAACTCCTATCAATACCACAGCTGTTAGCTCAAAAATTAAATGTTCTGTAATAAACCTAGCTACTAATGAGGAATCCTGACTGTACAGAGTGTTACTTAAGAGGGAAGAGGTTTAAGCAGCAGGATAATTTTTCTGCAGCTCAGATAAGAAGATGCATGCATCTGTGGAAGGAGGTTTTCTGATCCTGGGAGTTTCAGGTGGAAAATGACCAGAGCTCAAGGAATGGTACCAACCTGTAATGAGATTAAGAGAGAGAAAGTATTGGAAAGTATGGACAGGTTGGCTTGTTTTTTTCTCCCCACTTGTTAGAGCTGGTGTTGGAGCAAGCTGAAGAGAGCTGGTCTTGGAGCAAGCTGAAGGGACACAAGTAGGCTGCCAGATTTGAGAAGGTCAGTGAGAGAATCAAGCCAAAAAGGAGAATGGGAATCATCCAGTGGTGAGTTTGGGAAACGGCCAGGAGAAGAAACAGTGGATAATGACCAAATGTGAAAGATTAATTGAAAAAGAAGGTAGTGGCAACAGGTAAAAGACAGGGGGAATAACCCAGAGTTTTCTCACACCCCACCATTTCATGAAATGACACAGTGTTTTTCCACAATGAGTGGGGAGAAAACTGTGAAGGGGAGGAGGAAGTTCCAGTTACCATCTTCTTCCTGGTCACCCACTGTTGCACTTTCCCAGTGGCTATTAGTGGCTACTCTTGGTCATATAATTAATTTAATATCAATGTGTTTCAGTCCTACTAGCAGCCTCAGTCTGTTACTCACACTTGAAAATCTAGTTATTAGCAAATTTATTATTGTTCTCCCCTGGAATTATCCCTGCTGAAATATCCTTCATGTTGTAGAACTTCAGCTGCATACACAGAATGTGTGTTCAACTTTTATAAATTATTCTAAAAATTCAGAAACATATATCATTGGTCTTGAGTTAACTTTAGAAAGTAAATGGACAATCATTTTAGGCATGATACTAACAGAAGAATTCACAGCCACATATGTGTGTACCAAAATTTTGGGAAATTACTAATTACACATACAGTATATTCTCTCTCACCATTACCTGACTAAATTCAAATGAAAACCTTCCTTCCTTAAGCACTATCATGTCATCCCCGACCACCAGAGGGCATATAGGGGCTGTTGAAAACCTGAGGGAATTTTATAACCGCCACAGGTAATGTTTTTAGGCAGCTGAGTTGCCAACATAAAATTCTGCATGAGTACCAAACAAGAATATTTGTAACTATAACTTCAGAGTATAAAAAGAACAACATCAACCACTTTTCAAATGCCATTTCCTTTCAATTTAACACATAATTAATATTTTTCAATTATAAAAAGCATGTAAATGTTTGTGATGCATAATTTGGAATGAGGCTGATGGAAAATGACTTAAAGAGTAATTCAGAAACAACACACAATGAAAATTCATTGGCTTTTCCAAAGTTCAAAGTAAAGTGCATCTGGCCAAAAAAATTGTTATTTATGATTCATCAAATAAAAGGCCAGCAGGATGACTGTGTTAATCCGGTCTCATCTACATATCACAAGTGATAGTAGCTTGAGTATCTCATTTATTTATTAGCAGTATTATAATTATTATTTGTAAAGTAGCTAATCTTTATGTAAGGGTTGGTTTGAAAGGTGTGTTCTAACTTCTTAAATGAGCTTTATATGAAACCCTATGGTTGGCGGTATATAGGTTGGACAACATCAGCCCAGACTCCTGACCTTATGTTTACTAAGTCTATGAGTAATTGTTTCCTCAATGTTCTGGAGAGGTTCCAGTTTATACTGTAATTTGCAGCTACCAAATCCTTTATCCTGGTTCATGGTATTTTGCTGCTATTCAGGTTGTATTTTGCAATTTTGCATCAAGCCATGACTCAACACTGTTTTTCATATCAAATTGAAATGAAATAGTGTTTGCAGACCAGCTGATCTAATCTCCTTATCACAGCCCAGCAGTGTGACTTAAGCAAGGAAATAATAAATGAAAAACAGTAGTCTCTCTGTAGCATTTACATCTCACCAGGCAGAACATTTCCTAGGATTGTGGAGGAAAATGATGGTTTAGCTACTGCATGATACTTTCATTGGCTTCTTATTCCTATAAGATAACATTGCTGTTTTATGATACTTTTGCAGCTTTTTCTTCCCTCTGGATGAAGCTGGAATGTGTGTGGAAAACCTGTAGACTTCTGTACAGATACAGCTTTTGCCTGTGATAAACAGTTCAGGGGCGGATTAATTTGGTGTTTGATAAGGGACTGTTGGTGGGTTTTTTTGTTTCTTTAGGGTTTTGTTTTGTTTTGTTTTGTTTGTACCTCCTTGCCATGTGAAGGGTTGAGTCTGGCTGGGCCAAGCAAAAGTAGATTTTGTCACTCAAGGATGAGAATAAAATATTTTAGTGCTCCTTTCCCAGGGCAGTGACATTGAATCTTATGGTGGCATCAGCACAGCAACATCCTCACCAAATGAATCACTGAGGCAAATGAAAGCATCATTACTGCCAGACTCCTCAACATCTCTCCTACCTACAGTCTTCCACCAGCACAGAGAGTGCAGGGCTGGCAGCATGGAAGGAAAGAGGGAGCAGAACCAGCCCCCAAGCCCTCTCCTCCTTACTTCCACTCCAGCCCTGGGGTGTCCCGATACTTATATATTTTCTTCCTCATGCAAGGATGAGCCAGAAGCAGAAACATGCATTTTAACAACAGGACCATGGCCAACCATTTGCCAGGCCAGGAGTTGTACTTGCTCTCCATGCCCCAGGCAGAGCTGGGAGGAAGGCAGCTCATTAAATCACTCTCACCAGCACAGACCAGGTGCAGTGGCTGCTGTGGCTCAGTCATTCTCTTGCTATGACCATGATTTTGCCACTCCTATCAGTCTGCTGCCTTAAATGATTACCTACTTTTTCCTATGCCTACTGCCAATCTGGCCTAAAGGAAACCACACAATCTTTTTTATGGGCAGAAAAAAAAAAAAAAAAGGGGAAAACACAAAACATTTACATTGCTATTTAATGCAATCAGTCTTTTAGATACCATTATTGGAGGGGGAGGGGGAGGGAGCTGAGCACCTCCTGCTATCATTGGCAATGACACTCAATTAAGCTGAGCATATCTAAATTATGGCTTTTAATTAAAAAGAGGCAATGTCTAAGATGGCACCAACATGTTTAAAATTTAATACATTTTACACCAGATGCTGGAGTCATCAGTATAAAAATCCTTCTGCAACATGTGCATTTTTAAAATGGGAAAACCTATTTTTAAAATGTCAAACACTTTAAAATGATAGCAACCCATCTCAAAGTCCTGTCTAAAGTTTTATGTGCTTTCCATTTAACCATTTACAGCTGAGAAAAACCCTTCTGAATATAACTTTTTGTTTGTAATTTAAATAGTCATTTATCATATAAATCATTTACAAAATGTGCGTTTTTCCATCATGGCAAGTTAGAAATTAAAATTGCCCTTTTAATGAAAGGAAGGGTTTATTTCTTTCCTTTTTTTGCCTAAAGAGATACATTTGTCTCTCTCTCATTAACATTAAGTCTCTTATACATTCCCATATGTGCATGATCTCAAGCATTAAAATCATAAAAATCCATTCATGCATACTTGGGCAAAAATCTTTCTTCTTTTTTTTTATTTTATTTTTTTTTCCTTTTTAGTTTGATAGTATTTAAATGTTAGGCTGGACAGAGACTTGCAATACTTTCAGAATGACCTTAGTTCTGAAATGTAGGTTGCCACTTTTCTAGCCATTATCATCATATGCTCTGGAGTAAAATCAAACAGCATAGCAGGTAGAGCAAACCCAATCAGTCCTACACAGGGCAGCTGTTTTGTGGCCTATGGTTACTTCATGCACTTAAGAAATTGGAAACTGAAATTAAAAATATATTCTGAAAGATGAAGTTGTGCTTTCTCCCCCATCAGCTACTACGTAGACAGAAGCTATGCAAGACTTCTTAAAAGGAAAAGGACTGAATCACTTCCTCAAGAAAAAAAACTCTGCTTTGCTGCCACAGTTTTGAGCATCCCATAACTCCTGATGGAACAAAACAGATTCAGAAAAACTGCCTTTTTCATAACATCTGGTGAACTAAACATCCTTCCTTCCAATTAATTCTTCCCACAGTACAATGCATTTCATCATCTACTTTAGCAGGCACTCAGTCTCCCAAAAGTGATGAGATTATGGACATACAATGTCTGGACCATTATGTATACCATTAGGTTGGAAGTAAAGAGCCTGCACAACACAAACAGATGCAATTCAGTCAAGACTGATCAGTAAGCAGCAAATAATATTTAGCCTCTTCAGGATGAAGTAGCGCGTCAAAGCTAAATTACATTTAAGTCTGAGAAGCTGCTAAAAGTTATAGCAGCAGTGCTGAATCATTTCATTAATGCCCACTGTCTATAGATTGTATCAGAACTTATTCCCTTTCATTGCCTAAAAGAGCACAAATGCTTAATAAATCTGAGATGGCACAGAACCTTTGCGTACGTGCTCAAAGGGCAACCCATGTTCATGCACAAAGAAGGGTTGGCTACTGTAGCTGGACTCTTTCCTCAGCTTATATGCTGTTCTCCAATGCCATTCTAAAAAGAACTTTTGGGAAATCCTGGTGTAATTTCCTTATTAAAACGCATTAGTGAGAAGCAACCTACTCTTTCCTTCATCAAACAAAGCTATGTCAATCAGCGTGGAAGAAATCCACACTGATGATTTCATACCTTGCCTGTTATCAGCAAGTATCAAACCTTCTGTTATTAAATAAGCTTATATGGAAACCTGCAAAGGGCCTACTACAAGCTTATTTAATGAAATCTAATATACTAAATCAGAGAGATTATGGTTTCTATCCAGGATCTGGAAGAAAAAAATTAAACAGCGGCATTTAATGATGATCTCATCCTATCACAGATGTGGGCTAAGATCTATTTTCATTCTCTTGGATTTTTCTCTGCAGTACTTAATATCGTTAGTAAAGTACTGCTGCCTTCATCTTGGTGAGGTAGCCAAGATGAAAGGTAAAGAATTAGGATTTTGAATCTTCTGTAGAAGGCTGCATTTAAAAAATAATAAAAGGAAAATTGCATTTCTACCCATAGGTGCACAAGCACAAGCTTTTTCATTGACTTTTAGTAAGGTGTCATGTACTCAAGTGCAAGCATTAAGCAGATAATATAGGCATATCTATCCTTCCCTGCATACCATCACACCGTTATCAGTCTAGCCTAGTCCTTGGATAAAATCAGCTCACTCATAAAGAACAGTTCAATGAAGCTGAAGCCATGTAAAGACAGGCATAAGCTTGTAGACAGAGGGAAAGTATTTTGAAGAGTTTGCAGCTTTAATACATTCTTTGAATAAAAAGGTACACATGCAACTGGTCAGTTCTGTCACAGTTTGGGAGTTGTCTGATTCCTTGCTGATGCTTAGTGTTCATACCAGCTCTTCTTAGCAAGAGTGAACTTCCTTGAGGGAAGGCAAGGACTGCGGAATGAACTCTCCCAGAACCAAAAATATCATATTTATTTCATAAATGTCATTGTATTTCACTACGCAGGCAACATATATTTGTCTTGGCAATAAAAAACAACCCTCCCCTATTACCACAAGACAGTGATGGTTTATACCCTTTCCTTATGTTTCTGAAAGAGAAACCAGGCATGCGTCAAAAGTTCATTAATCTGCTTGACGCATTTCTGTGTTATGCTTAGAAGATGAATGACACATCATCCCGGCAGAAGAGGAGTCAATATGAAAGAATCTGGTTATGTACAAGACACTACCCACTTCACAGGCGTAATTCTACATGTGACAACTTACAGTTTATTCATAATCATCAAAATTCTTTACTAGCTTATAGAATTAAGGTATGTAGAGCTATCCTCATTCAATGTATTAAGTTTGTAAGCAAAGTTATCTAAAGGTGTCTTGCTATATTTTGCCAGGTATTCTCCTATTCTCCCAGGGACAACATACTCTTGACTCACACTTGTATTATAGGTTTGGTTAAAAGATGTCCAGGGAAAAACACCAAAGATTAATAGTTTAATATCTATTAGGGCAAATATCTATTGACACAACAAAGATGGTGCATGGTATAGTATGCAAGTAAGTAAAATACTAGTGTTTTTATTTGATAGACTTTTGGATTCAGATGAAGGCCTTTAAATATGTTTCAAAAATCATTATCATTATGAATCTAACTTTTTACTGATGTTTACAACTACATTTTCAATGAAATACGACTCTTTCTGAAGTATAGTTCTGCAAATCTTCCTATCATTTTGCTCCTAGAAGCAAATAAGCATAAACCTAAGGGTGTATTCTAGTAGAAATCTCATTTTCTTGAACTGCAGAGGTCTGCCAGTATGACTTTAACTTCTATTCCATATACCAATTAGGACAACGGTGTACAGCTGTGATGTATTTCTGACATTTTAATTATGAAAATAGTTCCTATTTCAAGGCAGCTGGAACACTGGAAGTAATAAGGATAAAAAAGTTAATTTGTGTTCTGAGCATATTAATAAACACAGACTATAAAATAAAAGTTAGCAAAGACCCAAATGGCTCTTGCCAACTTGTCTTTTTATATCTCCTGGGAAAGAAAGATTATTATGAATTTTAATTTCATTTTCATGTCCACAGTTTATCATGCTCAAAAATGAAAAAAAAAAATACAAACCACCCGAGAAACTTTTAAAACGTTGATTAAGATGAAGAACTAAAATATACCTGAAAGTGAGAATTCGCCTTTTAGACTTTCACTTTCTCGGATTAGGAAGGCTCCTGCCTGGTTTCCAGGATATGACAGTTGTCTCTCTGCATCTGCTCGTTTGATTGGGCCAAAAAACCATCTAAACAATAAAAATCATTAATTTTACCAATAAGTAAAACATACCAGAAAGACAATTTAGCTTTTATAAACATACTGCAAATTTACAAAGAGATAGTGTGAGGCGTGTTAATTAGAGTTCTAATAGTATGAAAAGGAAAAAAAAAAAAACTCTAAGAACTACACAACAAATTTAATGTTAGAAAATATTGCTTGCACATTTGACTGAAATCCTGATTCCACTCCAGATGGAAAGCCTTACCGATTTCAAGAGAACTAAAGTTCAAAAGTGGCTGACTGGCATTGTCCCCCCCAAAAAAAAATCACCAAGAAAATTTTGCCAGTGTTATTGTCACAAAAACTGATGCCCAGGTCCACTTGAATTACACAGAAGTAAAGGCACGTGCTAACATTCAGGCATCTTAAAAGTCAAAGATATCTGAAATAATAGCAACGAACTAATGTTTCAAGACGTAAGTCAAGCTAGAATCTTCCCCATTCCATTTCCATGTTGATATCTCAAATGCCTTATTAGTGATTTTTCAGCTTTGCTGCTCTTAGATGAGCAAAAACAATACTTCTCTCAAGTCACTGGAAACACCTGAACATCTATGTTCCTTGAAAATCTACTCCTTTTAAAACATTTGCATAATTTTCTCTCTATTACTAATATCTCTAATTTACAAACACTGTTCAAGCAATAGTTTTAGCTTGTTCACCTGCAGGTGCTATTTAGCGCTTTTGCTGCTTTGTGTTCAGTGTAAATTAAACTGAAATAAGAATAAGGTGATTCAGCATTTTCAACTGGGATGGCATTCAGCTTCCATTGAGCAAAGATATAAAGCTCTTTCCAAGATTAGCTTATCTGAAGTAAATGGTGATAAATAGTTATCAGAAATATGCCATCTACTCACAGGACAAGTCCTTTTAAATTAATTATAGATAAACCTAACATGCAAACTTTTAAGATAAATCAATGTATCACATGACATAAGTTGCTTATTCAGCTAACTACTTTATTTGTCTATTACTAGTGAAAAGTACAGAAGGGGACATCAACAAATTACTCTAGTATCTGTAAGGCTTACAATCATCAAGAGGAATGAAGGAAATAAATTAGAATGTTGGATGAAATGTTTAAAAAAATGTCCTGCTTGCGTGAGCAAGCATTAGGAATGAGTAATGTTTTTTGTATGAATAAAGAGGAAATAAACAAAGGCAAATACAGATGGAGCTAACCTACACTGAGTATACTTTGTTAACAATAGAAAATGAAACCCAGATATTCTGGACTACATTCCAAACCTCTGACTTTAAGATGATTTGGATAAAATGTAAGTAGGCCTTGATACATATTTGGCAAGGAGAGGGATCTGACAAGAAAGACACTAGATGGAAAATTTCAGGAAGAATGGTAATTAGTTAAACTTATAATAATTCATTAATTAGACTGTAGAAAATGAGATAATCAATACGCGTGCAAATCTTTTATTGATGTTCTGGTCAAATGAATAAAGAGACAGGGCATGAGCTAAGCTCTCTATCCAAATCCCAAAGAAAGTTTGTCAGCCCTAAAAAATAAATTAGGAGCTTTCTGAAATTTCTAAATGTGTTAGCTCTGAGAATAATATCTGAAAACCAATAAACTACATGATTTTAAAGAATTTGAACTGATATTTTTCTCTTTGAACTATAAATATTCCTTTAGTAATAGTCAATCTGACTAGAATTTCTAATAAGAGCGTATAAGAGGTGTTCAATTTCATATCTCCTTTCTCCACAGGTTAAGAGGAGAGCATCCTTTCAAAAGGATTTCATTTTTCTCTGTAGTCAAAATAACTTCCAATGCAATATTCACAAGGTTGAATTTTATGTTCAGGATAGTCACTTATATAGTTTTTGTATGGCCACAAAACACCTGGAAAAAAACAGAAATAACACATCAAGAACTATCCATTACACTCTTACATTACTTAACCAGCACTTTCTAGTTTCTTCAGTGTGCTTTAATGGCACTAGACAGTTCATGAGACTGTTGAATTAGCAATTCATACAGTTTCACCCACATTAGCAATTCATACAAAGTTCACTTCAGCCTGCAGCTAGATTGCTTTGGATCATGGTCACAAACAGAATATATGTGTATCAACAGATTACCAGATATGGCACTAATGGCACTAACTTATGCCCAGACGTGGGCATAAGTTTCCATTTCTAGTAGGATCTGTTTGATTAGCAAGAGCACAGCAATAGTATTCTTCTGTTAGTGAGACCCAAGAACATGCTATCTAATATCTCAGCCAGCACTGCATCCAGCACTCCACTCTTTCTCCCTTTCATTGTAGGATGCCAGACCTGATCTTTGGGGATTGTTTTTGACCAGTTCCCTAGAAATATTCATTTCCACCATCCTTCATCGCTCCCAGGAAAAACTTCATTAAAAATTCCAGGCTACTTCCAGGCCACTTCTGGCCACCATATTTGGGAGTATTTCTAGGGACAGAGAAGATGATCTTCATGTAGGTCTATAACAAACACAACCCTTACTTGGCGCTGATGATGTTCAACATAATTTTGGCGGGGTTTGTTGCGGTCATTCGGAGGGTAGTGATCCCGTCTGTTCATTTCTCTGTTGTCAGTCAATTCCACTGGTAGGTTTTTGACCCATAAGATCTTTGGGTGGTAGATACACAGATCACAGGAGCCTTTGTTACATGATGTTCCCTGACTGTGTCAGTATCATTACTGAGACCCACGCTCCTATCCTATAATCTTTTCCTTCTAGCAAAGGAAGGGCTATTCCTTCTTCAAGCTGAATTCTGGTGGATGTTCTTGAAGGGCAAATTCTTTGGGAAAGGAAGACAATGATCTCAGGGAAAGAAAAACAATGATAATTTCTTTCTTTGGGAAAGAAAAATGATAATGTATGAAAGACGGATCATTGAGCCCAGCCATATGGTAGGTAACTTCTTAGGAAGCTGTAACTGCTAGGGGCAGCAGCAGGAGACAAATCCTGACACCAGCACTGGTCCCTGCCTCCTCATTCAGTTCAGCCTCAACCAAAACAGAGCTCAACACAACATGACAGTGTTCCCTGGCTCCATCACTTTCTTTGCCCAGAAGCCCTCTGACATCCACAGTGCAATGCACTGTCTGCTGAAGCCCTCATCTACCCAGCTCTAATTTCTGTCTCCCTATACTACATGAAAATCTGCTAAAATAAAAATAATCACTTCTACTTCTGTCCATTTATGCACTTTTTCTTTTTTCCTTATATCAGGAAGATATGGAGGAAACTTTTAATCTGGAAAGTTGAAGAGAGGAAGAGTAACATAGGCCAAGGGTATTGTATGCTGCATAGCCACTGACAAAATCATTAAAGTGAAGAAAGATAGGGATACAAAGGTCCACAATGCTATACCACTGGCAGAGCTTTCAGTATTTGGCGTCATGTCTTGAAAAGGAAAACAAAAAATAGAAATATCCTCATCCAAAAAAAGCGTATGCATAACAGGTTCCCTTCCCTTCCATTTTGTTTCCTCACATTAATGTAATATCCCCTTTTGATCATGTCACCCAGTGCAATGCACTATTTGAAGTAGAGACTGAAGATTTAACAGAGGATCTTGAATAAAATGGGAAGCTTTGTCTTTCTCCTAAAATTAACCCTATCTGAACTGCAAGGCTAAACCCAAACAAGAGGATTCCAAAACATGGCCCAGATGAAAAAGCTTTTGGGAGAATTCTTCCAGCAGCCTACCCCTCTTTGGGTAGCTACTTTCCAGCCCCACTCACACTGGAGTGCTAAGTTTAGTCTTTCTGAAAACCCTAACCCTGTCACTTATGCTAACTGTAGGTGTGGTATCAGCTTTACCCAAGACCCCCAGCCATAGCCTGGATGTAGAAGAGGTCAGGGAACAAATCTATTTGCAGTCTCAACTTTACCTGGGCAGCTCCTTTAATGCCCCACTCCAACGAATGCTCCAGTCTCTCCTAACCCTAATCCTAAGCTTAGCCTTATGCAAAGAACCCCTCCCCACATAAAAAACTTGTCAGGCGATGAGTCTTTCTGCAGATTCAACCCACCTTGGGAAGACCCTTTGGAGCCTTATTCACACTGGAGCTCTAGGGTTTGTAACCCTCCTTACACTAAAACTAATGCAATTCCTAACACTAACTCCAGGCATGGGCTGAGCCTTAGCCAAAGACTCACAATCATGCCAGATGAACAAGCTGTCCAGGGATATATATTTTGCAGACTCATCCTTCCTTCGGTAGTCCTTTCACTGCCCCACTTACACTGGAGCTCTAGGATTTGTCATTCTCCTAACCCACACCCAGGGCATGGGCTGAGTCTTAGACAGAGACCCCCATTCATGGGCTAAAAGAGAAAGCCCTCAGAGAATGCATCTGGCAATCTACCCCTCCTTCAACAGCCTAACCCTAACACCAACATGGGCCAAGACATTGGAGAGGGACCCCAGGGCATGGGCTAGACAAAAAGTCCTCGGGGGACAAATCTTTCTGCAGCCCCAACCTTCCTTGGACGGCCCTCTTTAACACCCCACTCCAACAGGATCTACAGGAATTGATTTTCTTCCAACTCTTATCTTACTTTTACCTTGGGGGAACCTTAGCCAAGGACTCCCAACCATGGTCCAGATGAAAAGTTTGTTACTGGAGAAATCTTTTGACAGCCTATCCCTTCCTTTGGTAGCCCCTTTAGAGTTCCCTTTGGAGTGGAGCTTTAAGTTCATAATTGAGGATTTGAATGCAGCCCCCTTTGGGATGTGGACAAGATCTTCATCACCAAGCCAAATGCAGCTCTGAATTTAAAGCTATCATGCTTGGCTTTCTTGGAAGCTTCATCAGATCCTTCACTGCTCTTTTGTTATCCATGCAGAAGGCCAGCACTGAAAATGTTGTGGAAGTTCAGACTATGTCATCCATTTCCATTAGGGCTTACCAGAGGACAACTTCCCATTTCTGTCTTATACCTTTACCTAGATTTCATATGCACAGAAGCAAAACCAGAGTTAACTGCACAACATCATATCTGAAGTGACTGAATTTGCCTAAGTAACTAGCTCTGGCTGGGTTGGGTAGTTCATTTTTCATACAACTTGCAGGTTATTGGAGGTAAGATATGGTTAAAGCTGAGATCTGTGGCATAGTCTGAATGTTGTGAGCACCCAACTGAAAGATAAATACTGGGGCCTGAGTCAGCGGTAAAGTATAGCTACATATAGAAACTTTGATAATTAGAATAGGATGGGGTGGGGGGAAGAAAAGCCTGCTAAAAACGCCTGTGGACTATACATGGCAAGTTCATTCAAAGAGTATACAGGCGCAACAGAACAAATACCAGGTAATCAGTCACATTAAAGTGACTTTCAGAAACCCTGAAGATGTTAAGATGAGGAGTATGATCCATCCTGGATCAGCACTTTGTGGCATGAAGGCATCTCCTTTCTGATTTTGCATAAATGCTTGCAACTTGGGATTTACTGGGATTTCATGGTAAGGTAAATCTCACAAGACTACTAAATCTCAGCAGAGGCGAGGATTTGTCATGATTCTTGTGATTCCTGCCCATTTCTCCATTATAGAAGAAGCAATGATGATAAAGAGGTTAGTTGGCCCTTCAGTAGAGTAACTGGAGTATGTTAACTGTGTCTGTGATGCTAAGCTAAGAGGAGAATAAAAGAAAGATTTTCTAAACTAAGAGAAGAGCTAAGAAGTATGGAAATTATAGCATAATCCTTGGGAGAGGATAAAGAAAAATAGATACTGCATATGTTGTAACCAAATATATCTTAGTTTCTTCTAGAATGCAAAAAGCTCATACAACCACTAAATCAAATAGATAAAAGCTTCTACAATATATAAATTTTACATTTTAAACATATCAAAATCTACATTCATAGAAAGTTGTTGCTGCAAAGTCAACAACTCCAAAGTTAGGAGATACCAATATTAAAATTGCTTCCACAGCACCCACTCAGCCATTTTCAGGAAAATCTAGTATGATACCATCTTTAATTACATGGCCACATCCACTTCTTCCTTGCAGTATGTTAACATGAATGTTGCTCACTGAATAGTTATCCTGTATTTTGTTTTACCATTGTGCAGATCATAGAGTTTGTTTATTGTGCATTGTTTAGTGTCTGCTCTCAATACAAGTTATAAAATTATATGAATGGCTAATTTCCTAGCAGTTTCTGTTATAGTGCTCATCACTACAACATCTGAGTGCTTTACAAACATTCATTAACTTCTTTTCATGGCACTCCTCCTTGTAAAATATTTTTTACAGAGAAGAAACTTTGCAGAAAGGGACAAAGGCACTAAGATATTATTATAAACATTTCCTACTAATTTTGAATCTCCAGTTTGAATTGCTTAATGCCTACCTTTCAGGGAATTTAGCATTGAACAGTACTTTGTTCATTCAGAGAGAGGAACACTTCAGGAATTGTTTGGCAGAAGACAGGGATGGATGGATGGAAAGGTGAAGAGACAAAGAAAGACAGAAACACAAAGAGATCCTCCATGGTGTTATTTAATTAATTTAACCATATGACCATCCTGTAATCACTGCCCTTACTCAGCACATAAAAACCTGAACAGGCTTGTGTGCGCCACTCTTCACTACTGTCATATGAGCAGGACAAAGAGCCCTGCTGAGTCAGCCTTAAATCCAGACTGCCAGGTTTGCAGTCTGCTGCTGTGGGTAAAGATTTGTGCAGAAGCACAGACATAAGTTTACCAAGGGCTCCAGCAGCGCATCTGTCCCTTCTGCCAGGAGAGGAAGGCCCCAAGCACTTGCTGGGTTTCCATCACCCAGCACCAGAATTTTGCAGCAAGCAGGAAGAGCAGCTGGAGGAATAATCTGTGATCTGAGACTGGAGTATGCTTTTTCTAGCCAGAGTATCTAGAATATCTATAGAATGTTGCCATCAAATTCTAACAAATCTGTTAGATTACCGTGTATAAAGTGCAATTCTGTTTTCAAAGGCTTGGTTAGTTTGAAGAGAAATTTCTTTAGATAGCAAAAAAGCACACACCTTCGATATAGCAAACTCCCCTTCCAAATATCAAGCCCTTCCTCCAAGTACACACATAAAGGATTTCCCATATCATTCTGAGCCACAGGTTTTTTTGTTTTCAGGGAGGGAAAAAGGCAGCCTGTGCCTGGTATCAGCCCTGGAAAATTTACATCAAATCAGGTGGAGCCTGGAAAAAATATAAGCAAATAAACAAGCCCTTGTGATAGAAAATATTACACTGTCTTAATTGTAAGATGCCCTGGTTATAGACTAATGAAGTAATACAATTTCTCCAAGAGATGACATTTCAAGAAATTAGGAAATATCACTGCAAAGATCAAAGCCCTCCAGACGTAACATAGTTAAGAAACAGATGTGCTTTACAAATGATGCACTGCATGCGTGAAGGAAAGCGTGGGAGATGAGCACTGGCTGCTTCAATTTTCCCTTTATAGTCTATAGTGAATCCGATGATGGAGCTGGCAAAAATAGAAAATTCTGTTGTCAAGCTAGATCGTGCCTATTAAAACTCGCAAAAGATCCCCTTTCTGAGCATGCTCAAAAACATAAGCCTTAGCAGTCGTGCCACAGACTCTACATACTGAAAGAGCCAAGATTACTCTAAGACTTGCAAACTTTCACTGTGCAGAGGCTAGAAAATCAAAGATCAGGTTTCTGCTCCTTTGGACACAGAATACTTCTTCCTTGCTTGCCTGGGAGTGTTTTTAACTCTGCCTATCCCTCATTGTCGCTTATTATCAGAGATGCAAGGATGCATGGGACAAGGATAAAATTTAAGAAGAAGGAATTTATAACTATTAATAAAAGAACGCATAGGACACCGCAGGAGGGAGGGAGGAAGCAGGATAGTAAAAGGTCAAAGAAGAGGAAGAGAGGACTGCAGAATATCATCAAGGGGATGGAGGGAGAGAGAGATCAGTACTAACAGACAGTACACGAGAAAATAAAGGCATGACAAAACGGAGGACTTTATCTGATGACATCCCTAATGCCCAAGGGTGTAACCTGCGGCTGCCTCAGCTGCAGCACCTGCTCAGGAAACCCTGGTTTTGAGAGCTGTCCTGCTCCTGCACGGGATGTGTCTTTGGCAGGGATTTCATTACTGCTTGGGGAAACAATTTCACAGACCAACACTTACTACATAATTGCTCTCTACAGCTCTTCTCCCTTTCCCTTTCTTAATTTAATCCCACCATGCATGTTTGTACTTGCCTACAGAATACTTTACCATTCATCATCATGATATACTTGTTGACTAGAGGTGACTTAAATACAGTGGCCTAAACCTTACTTATCAAACTGCCCTCACAAACAAGTGAGACAGACTAAGACTTTAATAAAATATGTAGATATCAGCATTAGGTAAATCAATTAAAATCTTAGCACACTGCAGAAAGTATATAACTTGAACAATGCTTGAAAAAATGTTAATTAAAATTGTACATATATAGCCATACACATCCATTCTGATTACTTATTTCCCCAAATCAGAAACTAGTTTGATCCAAGTGAAACCAGAAATTCAGGTTTTCAGGGATGACTATGCAGGGCAGCACATTTAACCTTATCCAATCACAATGAATGTCCTTCATACATAAAGATCTGAGTCAGGTCTATTGCTCAGATCCTTGTTGCTGAATAACTTATTTCAAGTCTAAATGAATAACATCCACATTAAATGTGGACCCTAAAGCGTCTGAGTCATTTCACAGGAACAGTGGGTGGAATAAGTTTATTTTTCTTTCCATTCAGGAAAACATAGAAGAACACATGAATAGTTCTGAAAAACTAAAAGCTCAGTCCTACATGACGTAAGCAGCAGAGCTCTATCAAAACCAGTAGAGCAGCATTATTTTATGTTATATAAGTATGCAGAACTCTGCCTGTGTGTTTGAAAGTAACAGCTTATCTGAGGCAATATAGTACAGGTCCCACTTGCACTTTTAGTATTTCAAGATCAACAGTATGTTTTTTTCTTTAAATAACTATTACAATGAGAAATACGTAGTTCTGGAAAATAACAAATCATATTTTGCTCTTGGTTTGTGGATACCATTTTGCTAATGTTCTTGTCACAAAATTATAGCTGACTGGTTGGTGTTTTTCCATAAATACTAAATTTATGGTAGAATTGAGAGAGCTTTCTTTGTAGGATGCCAGAATATAAGAGGAATTGAAAAGACAAAGAAGTAAGGAAAAAAAGGAAGTTTTACTTTTCCATACAATTTCTAAGCAAAATATTATAACTTAACTGTGAAGGTACTCAATTTGAATAATTTCAAATTTAAAGTTGCTTTTTGTTTCCATTTTTAAATGGAATTTCCATGAAAAAATAAACTTTTTTATTCTTTGAGTTTTGTTCAGAAAGGATTAAGTCACCTGGAAAAAAGACACAACCAAACAATACCCTGCATTTTGTTTCAGGCCATGTTAAATATTTTGATTTGATACAAAACTAAAATCAAGGATTTTTTTTTTTCCAGCAAAAATAAAGCTAAGCAGCAAAATGAGAAACATTGCTGCTTCTCTCTTACCCTGAATCAATTTCCCCTCTCCTCTCTTCCTATATTCATTGGGTCACTAACATTATTATTGTTGTTGCTATTATTAGTAGTATGACACAAATAATCCATTCATCCATGTAGGGTATCTTTAGTCAAAATGAGGCGATTTTAACCTATTTATCTAAAACAGCATAGTCACTGTTTTGCTGGAATATGTATCATGCATAGATGCTTATGTGCCACTAATTTGTAGAACATGACATTGTTATAACACAGGTAATTCTTTTGGGACTGCAACTATGTGAAGCCACCACCAAATTTAGGGAGAACCTTAAATACTTTTTGGCAAGATAGATGAATTGCAGGTTATTGCCAGAAAAACAGTTTTATATTTCTAGACTCAAGGACCGACTTGTCACATTTACATGGTGAAGTATCTTTTTTTTTTAAGAGAGTCTCAGTTTTACTACTCACTGAAAACTTGACTCTTAACGCTGAACATTAGCTTTCCGTACATGAGCCCAATGACTACAGTGCAACTGCAGTAAACTGGTGAAATGCCTGCCTGCCCAAGCAGATTGACCTTGGTCATATCTAAAACCCAAAACAGGCCCCAGGTTGTGCTAGCAAATGCCTCAGGGAGCCCATCAGAACAAACTGCAGGAGTAGAGCGGTTCATGTGCCAAAAAGGACACTGCTTTAGCCTAAGAAAGGGTTTTGTTTTGTATTACTCTGCTAATTTTGTTGGAAATAATGAGCTGTGGCCTAAAGAAAGGGACTGTCAGAGCTTTAGGGACTTCTGCTGTAATAAACTGTGGGATTGTTTGGATAAGGCAGTGTTCAACATTGAGTGTGGTAAAATCCAGGACTCACCACAGAGGTAGGTACTTCCTGCTACAGTCTAGAACAAATTTATTTTCTCGTAAAAATAAATATGAGGATTAGCTGGACGTTTATCTACAAAAAATTGTGACATGTTGGAGGTATAAGCCTTTTTAGTAAGTACTTCGATAGGTGATAATTGCATTGTCATGTGATTCTGTTTAGAAGAGGATATGTGTAACATTATGTTAAATTTTCACTATATGATAATAACAGTCTATTATGCTGCAAACATAATTAAATGGAATTGAATTTGCTCTGGGATTGCTATAGCGAACAAATAGAAACAGAGTCTGGAAGACAGTGTTTGTGTTTCATGTGGGGGAGCTGCATTATGATAAAGGCAGTTTCTTTGGGCAGCAGAATGAAAAGTGAACCAAAATATATTTAAAATTTTTTTGGTCTGGCCTGTGCTCCAGGTTTTCTTGAATTTTAGAAGTTGATGCACCCCAGTCACCTAGTGAATTGCTCTGTAGCAAATGCCTTAAACAGGTACCTGCAAGTGTCATTCTTGCAGGAGTCTGCAGCTTTTCACTGCAGCTCCCCTCCTCATCCCTGCCATGATTCACCAAGATGTGCAGCATCAGTCCTTGTTCCCGCTTCACAAAGTGACACTGCATTACTTTGCAGACCCCAACAAGGACCTATTGAATTTGGAGACAATTTCAGCACACCTAAGTTGAGCCCTGTGTCTTTCTACACCCTTGTGCACTGCATGCGTGGGCTGCAGGCAATAACCAACCACCCAGTCAGGGTCTGGACTAGGCACTTCTCAGCAACATGCTCGGGTGAATGATGAGCTCAGGTGACATCTCTCCAACTCAGACTGACTCAGAAACAAAACATTGCAACTTTGGCTACTCTTGAACTTTGTTATGACTTGAAAATGACCATTGCTCTTGGAGGGATAGTATCACAGGGCCAAATAATTTAATATGGTCTGAAGTTCTTCCATAAAAGAAAATAAATGGTAGGTGAAAATGACATCACATCACTTTTTGTTGTGTTTTGGTTACATAAGTCACTGGTATTTCTCCAATTTAAGAGACCAAAAGCCAATCATTGCATCAAAGTTTGTTCCAGTAGTAGTTTTGTGCTTGGATAGGGACTTCATTGCATTTAAAACTTGTTCTAAAACAACTTGTCTTTGGAATCAGGCTACCATTGGCTGTAACAGGCATTGCTTTGGGCTTTTTGTATGAAACATAGCCATGCAATAGTGTATTTTAAAAAGACTGAAAATGTGTTCCTCAGGCCCAGTTTCTGCTTCACAGAGTCTTCCAAGTAGATCTGTAAAATCTCGCATCAGTGCTAGTATCTGATTGCATTTGTTAATACATACATGAATAAAAGTACTGATATACTATTATAATATACTTTAAAAGTAGCAATAACTCTGCTATTCATAACAACTGAGGAACAAAGTTGAAACCTTGAGGTAGCCTTAATGTTAACGTGGTACAGAGAACCCTAATGACATCAACTGATTTAACATTAAGTGAAGCTCAAAAGGACAAGAAAATGTTCAATCATACATTCACTTAAGCCATTACAGCTTCCAAAAGCACTCAGTTGATTTTCTTGAGAAATTACTTTTCTTCTCTCCCAGGCAAATTCACCTCAGTGCAGAGGTAAGGCAGAAGCCCTTGGAAACAAGAAGTCCCACTTAGCTGTACAGGACACCGGTGGTAAAACAGAGCTTTCCATCCATTTCTGTGGAAGCTCTCTCTTGTACATACACACATGCACCTATTTCCTTAACCTACTGCCAGCAGTCTGAGCAGACTCGCACCCACTCTCTGGTCCCCTGTCAGTGGAGAATAATTAGGTCACTCAGAGTCCAAGGGGTATCAGAAAGGAATTGCACAGTCCGAAAACCCAAAGTTTTCAAGCCAAAGAACATAACTGTTCTTTCATACAGTGACAAATTTCTTAACCAAATAGTTCTCCCAGTTTTTAGGGCAACCCTTTGAAGATGACAGATGGGAAGGGTGGCGTACCAAGGACACTTTTGACTTCTAGAAGTATAGCTAGACCACACCCAACTCCATATCAGTGTGAAATCCACATATGTATCAGCCCAAGACCCACATACATGCGTCATCTCAGAAAAGTATCTCAGCATCTAAGTAAACTTCTGGGCAATTTTTCAAACATTTTAACTCTGTAATAAAAAGAAGATCTAATTTTCTTTCTTTTTTTTTTTTCCTCCTTTCTTTACAGGTATTCAGAAAACTAATAATTATCTTTCCAAGATAATCAAACTGCCATTATGGAACACCAAAAAATATTAGGTGACTTTCTATGGATGAAAAAGATACTCATTCATCCATGTCAATAACTGAGAATATATAGAGTTCATTCATAAACTGTAGGGTCTTGGAAAAGGTATACAATAGAACAGGAACAGGAAACATGAGAAAAAACTTCTTCACTGTGAGGGTGACAGAGCACTGGAACAGGTTGCCCAGAGAGGTTGTGGAGTCTCCTTCTCTGGAGATATTCAAAACCCGCCTGGACATGATCCTATGCAACGTGCTCTAGGTGACCCTGCTTGAGCAGGGGGCTTGGACTAGATGATCTCCAGAGGTCCCTTCCAACCTGAACCCTTCTGTGATTCTGTGTGAAACTAAAGACATTCTTTTTTTTGAAATAAGGGTGAAGGAGATTCCCACTAATTAAAAAGATCAATAGTTTCAAAAGGAGGATTGACTTTTGTGCGTTCTCATCACTTCTGAAAATCATGGTATTAACTCCCAAATGTGAATTTCAGAATTTTTCTGTCTTCTTTTTTCCTCTTCTTTTGCAGTGAGGTTTGAAAAGATGTGCCACAAAATTGTTTGAGCTTCAGACAAGAAAAATATTGTGTACAGGAAGCTAACAATATAACTGTTTTAGTGAAAGAAAACTAAAGCAAAATGTTTACCAACATTATTGCTGACAAATCTAAAATGTCAGAGATATCTCAGTGACTGAGTAGTCTGCCCAGGAGTAATGAACAAGTCAATCAGTGCAATCCTTTTTGGAACCTTCCCTTGATATTTAATTCATTTCTCTGTTTATCCAGTTTTCATTGATTAGGATTAGTGCATCAGCATGGATAAACAGTATGTAGTTCTACCTGATCTTTATTTTTATATCTTATCGAACATATAGGTGATCAATATTTGGTTTTATCTTTGAAAAAACTATTTCCAGACAAATTCTAAGCATATCTGGAGAGCTAAAAATGCAAAGATGTAGTTTCCCTTTCTAATTTCTTGCAACTTTTATGGTTTTCTTATACAGTTATTAGGATGAAACTTGAATATTAACATTTAAGAATACTCCCATAAAGAATAAGCTTCGTAACTGAGCAGCTTAATCACTATTTCTTATGTTTTAATGCAAGAAGGGCCCTCAAATACATGTTCCAAACAATGCTATTAAATAATGACTGAAAAAAATTTTTTCCTCTTACATATAGTAGCAAGCATGCAATAATATTTTGTCTTTTTTAATATTATCTAGTAAATTATATTCTTTCTTTGCTATATTTACTTTGTTTGCATGATCTGAAGAGGAATAGAACATTTTATTCAGGAAAACATTTAAATTATGATTAATAATACTTTTTCTACTACTCTTACTTAAAGTTAAAGCACAGGTAAATTTTGTATTGTCTAAACTGGGCTACTGGAAGACTGCCTCATTATTAATAAAGTTTGCAAAATGCATCCATATTATGTCTAGAAGATAATAACAGGATATATTCAGGTCTCGCCTTTGCTCCTTCAGTAGAAGCCAAAATCAATGGACTACTATATATCTTACAAAGAAATAATTGACACATCTGCAACACAGGTTAACTCATATATATTAAGGTAGATTAGGGAAGACAGGTGTGGCCTGTAAATGAACAGGCAGGTGAATTTCACAGGGACCTGTAAAGTGCTACTATTTCTTTTTGTGCCTATTTATTTTGAGTAAGGATTGGACAATCATCATTCCAGAAAAAAAATCGAAACAATTGTTTCGGAATTTAGAATTTTCACAAGAAGGTTTTTTGGCTGGTTTTTTTTTTTTTTTTAATAGCTTGGTCTCTTCCTAAAACAATTGTGCAGTTTCAACACCTACACTTTTGCTAAATAGACTTGACAACAGGTCCGTAATTAGACATGGCAGCAATGTACTCTCTAACACAGCTAATACAACAATTCCAGCCTCTGGTGAAGTACAAAGGGAATAGATCAAAGAAAGTAGATAGGCTTGTGCACTTTTCATAAAATCTTTTCTGAAACAGAATAACTGGGCTAGAGAGGCCATTGATTTGACCTAGCAGGGTATTTCTTTATTTCTATATTTTTATGACTTAATCTTTTTAGTATAGGTATCTTCCTACACAAAAGAGCCCCAAACTCTTCTATAACCAACAGTGCTTTTACATGTTACAAAATAATTCTTCACAGAGATACTTGACCTAGTTTGTCCAAAATCAGCACAGCGTTAGGAGTTCTTAGCCTCGCTGAACTATTCGTTACTTTTTTTTCTACCAAATTTGTTCAGAGATCACTCAGCTCTGCACAACTGTATTGTGCCATACAGCCATCAAAGACAACTACTGAGGTGATAGTAACTATTATACAGTATCTGGCGTACATTTTTACCAATGTCATTGCTCAAAACAGACTAATCTAGGCTAACACACACAACGCTATTCCTATTGAGGCTGAAGAAAAAATATCAAACAGAACGACTAAGTTTTTCTGAGCAGGATATGTCATTGTTTTTTCTAAGAGGCGCTCTAAAAGCCACCTGGGTTTCACAGTGCCATAGGAAAAACTACCTGCCTATGCTTGCAGTTTTTATGTATATGGCTTCTTGTCTTCACATAGTTCATTGACAATACATCTTTCATAGTATAGCAACGGAAACTAATATAAACTAATTATAATGTGTAATGTACATACTAATTTCAGCTGTAGATGAGGTAGGAAGGCATTTCTTCATTTTCCAAAGTTTGAATAAACAATCTTTATAAATATTTTAAAAAATACATTGCCAAAAAATAGGTGACCTAAATTAGACAAGTTTGCACGAACTGTTCATCTGCAATGCCAGAATTCCTTCCACTTTGCTGAGCAGAGATACCTGTTTTATGGACATGGTTATACACATGGATGTGTAAACACCACTGACACTTGACAAAATCTGATATTTTGCAGAGCTCTGTAAAACATCTTCTTTTGTGTTTCGTCAGTGTACCTTTACACACTTAAGAAATGAGCAGAGTTTAAAAAAAGTTTGAGATATGCTTAAAGACAGTACTGGAATGCTCAGATGAGGCTAAAATGTTAAGAGATTAAATTCAGGCTCTTTTTCTAGTATTCAATCATTTCAAGGCATTTCAGGCATTCCATTCTTGGACAAGCATGGTAGTTCCAGACTTTGGGTACTGAAGATGCCAGGTACTCAAAGTTAAAACACACTAAAAGCACGATCTTCTGGCTTTGCAATATACACCTTGTCACAGAGCTTTTTTGCATGGTCTTAAAAGTATTGGTCCTTTAGACTTTCTGTGTGTTTATGTGCGTGTGCATTAAAATACATACATAAAAGTATATTCATTGAAACAAAAGACTTTGAACTTTATATAGAGTTCATATACAGCCATTTCAATGATTTATAATAAATACATATTTCAGTGACAAAGAATCGTTTTCTACAAAAAACTTCAAGAGAGTAGTTTTGATATCTAACGTAAAAGGTTCCAATAATCTAAGAAAAACAAAGCAATCATGTTAGATCTGAGTAGTTTTTAAAAGTTCATTTCGGTACAAGGGTTACGTTGCCCGCTGTTTCCGATGATGTCCTCAGGAGTTTGTACTGTAATACAGAAAGAAATTGCTAGCGCGGGAGCGAGGGAGGGAATGCAGTCAAACTGCAATGGATTGCATTCAGATTTCTCAAGTGTTCTGCAGAATCTAAGCTTTCATTTTAAAAAGAGCCCCTAGACCTTGTGGCTCTAATACTGCCTTGAAAAATGACTCACATGAACCAAAGAAAATTCATAAGCCTGAATTTGCAGAAAGTCTGAAACAGGTCAGCACAGTGGATGCTTTATTGTTCACGTATACTAACTTAGATTCAGTCAATGTATGAAATAGTTAAAGCAGACTCAGGTCAGAGAAGGTGAAGGAATTAGGGATATTGACAAAAATAACTTACAAGTTGCTTCTCCCTTCCAAGAGGTGCATAAAAAGCTCATTGCGGAATTGACTGGTGAGGTTTCCTTGATTAGATCTGGGCCTCAGTTTTCACCAGCTGGGAAATACCTACATAAGGAATTTCTCAGAAATAAGGAATGTTTCTGAAACTGGTAATAGTTAAAAGTAATTGCAGTGATCATCTTTGACCTAATCCACTAGGAATTTGTGTGGATTTACTTCTCTCAGCACAGCATTCTTGCATCAGTAATGTTGGGATGAACATATGCTATGCAGTTTACTTTCAACAAACAGCCAACAGGTCCATCAGGATGGCTGGAGAAAGTTCCGATAAGTATACTCTGCCCTTCCTCTAAAAAACAGAATTCATGTCACTCCAACAGAATTTTTTTCCTCCTTTCTTTTTTTTTTTTTTTCATTAAAATTAACTGTACAGCTGGGCTGTATTTGTTGTCCATAACAATTTGCACTATGTCGCTTTCTTGTTTAGTTAAAACAACCAGCAGTAATAAAATAAGGACAGGTGAGTGTGTTACTATGGTTCCTGTTTATAGTGCAGAATAACAGCAGGCACAGAAAGGGCATAAAGTAAGGACACATTCCTTGCCAAGGAAATTTATATATCTTAGTTCAGATTTTGGTGCTAATCAAATTGCTCTTTCTGATCATCTTTTGCTGGAAATTCAACTTAAAATATGTGACTATCTCCAGTTGTGTTTTTATCTTCCCTTTTACCAAATGATACATTTCTAAACCCAGAAAGAGGAGCACTCCCAAGTCATTGGATGTGGCAGACATAACCTCAGTCAAACTTGCTTGGATATGAAAAATTTCTTTCTGGACTGAGATTTTGACTACTACCCATGATGCACAGAGAAGCGAAGTGCTAAGTGTTTTTACAGCAGCTAATCTATCATTCGCATAGGCTACCTCTGTTTTCATGCAGGCTGAGAAAAGTAAAAAAGTATTCATGCAGTTATGGATGTAATTCCTCATGAGGTGAAAGTTCACTGTGCTTGTACATCATCTGCAGCTGCGGTTTGCTAGACAAATGCTTTCTGCTCACAGGCTGACTTATCCCAGCTAGTCCAGGTACAGCCAGAACACACCTGTCTCCGGAGACACCAGGTACAACCCCTTTGCAACCCCTCCACTGTGCAGGATGTGGTTAGGATAAGGAGTATTGCAGGTGCTACAAGAGATCAGCTATGGGAAGATGCTTTACTGGTAAATATAAAAATGAAGGGCCTTGTTCCCCAAGTCTGTCCAAAATATCCTTTGCAGTAGAAGGTGGACATTTCTTGGATGTAATTAATCTTCTGTATTATGTAAACTTCTGGATTATGTATTTAATCTTACACATTTAGACTGCAACACTGTGGCAGGCAGAATCCAAACCACTGAGTTATCCTTTTTTCCCTTCCCCTATTCACGTAGAGTGATATTGATTTCACTGGAGTCATTCACGTTGGAAGGGATTACTCAAGCCAAAAGAAGGAAGCAAGAGAAACTTCTTTTTTTTTTTAAATGAGATATCATGCACAATTAGTAAGTGTTTGACTTTTGGCATAAATTTGTTATAAGTGAAGATATTAGCAATCTACAATGTGTACATCTCTTCTCTACATACAATTTCTATGAATAATTGGCAGAAATAGTCTGAGGAAAGAAACACAGTAAAGAAATCTCATTCTTTATCAGTTTTGCTTGAACATTCTGATAGCCAAAATACATGAAAATTTCCTTTTTTATAAAAGACTTTTTTTTTCCCCCCACAAAGTGGAGATATCAGACATTCTTTCTTTCCTTTCATCCACTTATTGTTCCGTCTTGCCAGCACTACCTCAGTCATACTGGATGGAGTCAAAGCAAGGTAACTTCCAAGAAGAAAAACTGTTATCTAAATGGAGACAAGATAGTAAAGTTTCTTACTGAAGAAGAACTTTCCTTACTGAGGAAAAGTTCAAAAGCCTTTCTCCCTGAAAGAATTCACAGACACTTCAGAGAGAAGACAAAATTGGCTGCTGAGGCAGTTGGACAGGAGAAGACGCAATTATCTAACATTATCTTCTGTCAGAACGGAAAACACAGAACCACATGGATTTACCAATCCCTAACTGGGTCTACAATATAGATCATGTCAAGATGTTGATAAAAAGGAACAGCTATAATTTATTGTTTATAATCTTGAAGGCTGCAAGACAATCTGAAATGTTTAGCAAAAGAACTGACAGTTTTGAATGAAGCTTTCAAGAATATGTTAGCTAAACTTACATACTGAGCCTGTCATCTCCGAGTCATTCCCATGACTTAAAGAATATTTAATGCCCTTCTGTCCCTTTACTTAATTGAACTTATGGGGCATCTATGCATGCATATGAATTCCAATCTTTTCAAAAATTGATATAGATTGATATAGTTTATGTGTGTATATACACACACACAAACACGCACACACACACACACACAATCATGCTAAAGTCAGCTGCTGAAGACGACTGAAGATCATACAGTTTGGCTTTCTTCCCAACCTTCCTAAGACTGATACCATGAATCAAAGAGCCGAAGTGTTAATAGTAGTTGCATTTTGGAAAAACATCTTGCTTCAAGAGAGGTTCACTTGCTGACCTTAATACTTAAATCTGAGATTATATAAAATACATAATAAATAAAATAAAAAACGCTTTCCACATCTGTGTGCAGAATGATCTATGTGCATATCAAGAACATGTGAGGATATCTCAGCATATCCAGGAGAGATCAAAGGCTACTTTTTCCCCTACAACTGCTACTGCGCAAGTCAGATTGATATGAGTAAATTTCATATTTTAACGCTGAGCTGTAAGCAAGGAGATAACAGGATAAATATTTTCTTCTTTTTTTTTCTTTTTTTTCTTTTTTTAAAGAATGGCCCTGCTTGAACTCTAGAGACTTCTGTAGCACCAATGCAAAGAGGGGATGCTTCTGTTATTCTCTGTTCATCTTGCCTAGCTCACTTACAAATACTAATTTAAAAAGTTGAAACTCAAAAAAATGGAAATTGTTAACTTCATAAATTCCTCCCTGTGCACCAAACAATGACCAAGGCATATTCATAGTTGATCAACAAGTTAGTTTCCCAGAACAAGCTAACCTGGATCCAGTAAGATGGAGATACAGTCTAGAAATAAGCTCAAATTCCCATCATCTCTGCAGACATACAGCAGCTAGCTAGTGCTATGGAATGTGCTTTCAGCTAGCAGAAAGACTGCTGATCAGCTGTGCCTGGCAAAAATTGCAAAGCGTAAACAACATGTTGCATATATACAATATATACGTGTTCTGGCAGGTGAACATGTAATAGAGATTGCAAGTCTCCCATTCTTTTTCAGTTCTCTGCTGGAACTAAAGAACTGGTATAAAAGATGGAAGAATGCAATAAAATCTTTTCATATTTCCAGAAAAGTCAGTCATGACCATGAGCAATTAGTCAAGACCAAAGGAAAGAGCTAATTAAAATCAAAATGAAAAGGTTTAATTTAAAGAAAACAAGGTTTAGCTCTTTAAAACGTTGTCATTGCTGCTGCTCTTATTGTTTCACCTGATTTGCTTCACTAGGATAATACACGTATGAAAGGTGGAGTATAGGTGAGGGTGAAGTTTTAGAGGAAATTGTACCAAGGAAAATTCCAATTGGATATAAGGAAAAAAATCCTCACCATGAGGGTGAAAAGGTCAACTGGACACAGCCCTAAGCCCTGGTCTAACTTTGTGTTGGACACACTTTGAGTTGGGGGGGCTGGTGTGAACGACCTTCAGAGGTCCTTTCCAACCTAAGTTAGTCTATGACTATATGAAAGGATATCTGTGTGGCCTCATGTAAGAAAGTCTTATATACTTACTTCTGTTGAAGGTCACCAAGGCCAACTAACCTAGCAGGAAATCCGAGTACCTGAGAGAAGACTACCTGTTTAGCCAGATTAGTTTTGGTACTACACTAAAGCCATGTCAAACTTTTGGAGAAATGACTTCATTTGAGAGCTGTGAAAGATTCCCACTTTTTATTCTCTACTATTCTAAAAATCTATAAACAAAAATATGTTGCCCAAACTTAGTCTTTATTAAAAAAAGGGGAGAGGTATATAAAGACTAAAAGAAAATATTTTTTTCTATAAAAAGCAAAAAAAATCAGGGGTTATTCAGTAATGCACTTTGGCAAAGTTAATTCCATATCTGATGCTGGAGATCTAGAAAAATAAGAGCGACCTTAAGAGCTGATACTTGAGACTTTGTTGTATAACTGAACAAAGTTACTTTCACAGTATTAACAGCAAGCAGAAATTTTAGATGACCTGTTGAGAAAACTAGGTTCTTGAAAGAGAGCAAAGGTCAAACTGAGCTGAATTATAGCCTACCACCATTTCTCTAGTGGTTTAGAAAACCACCTTCCCTGCAGATTAATTTCTGCAATTGGGAGAATTCTTCTGAACATGACCACTGAAAATGTTGTCTGCCTGAATACAGAAACAGAAATGGCTGGTCAGTTTCTGGAAATTAAGGTCTTCAGGTTACAGTTGCCATAAGATGCCTCCAGCACAAATCTTACAGTTGATAAAGGACTGGCATAATCCTATCTAAGCCAGTTTTCCTAGCCCTAGAAAATACGGTGGGTGAATCAGATCAGAGGTGATGTTTCAGGTCCCAAGAGCTATAACTGAAAGCTGCAACATCATTCCTCTCAAGTTTGAAGTAAATCTTTGGATACGATGAGTTAAGAGATATGCAGTTTCCTGTCAAAATTAATTCTGAAGACTAACAATGCTATTTCTGTTGTCCCTTTCCACATTGATAATTTTGCAGGCACATACTTCTGGAGTTGCAGTCAGTGCTATTTTAGCAAATGCTGCCCCTGATTGCAACACACACAAGTAACTGCATCCCAGACTGACTCAGACCCTACTCATCCTCACTAGGGAGCTAAGTAACTTATTTCATGTGATTTCTGATCCAGTTCTGAATATTAGGTATGATCAGATGTGCTTTGAAGGGTCAGACAAACACAGGCTGTGTAATTAAACTCTGTGAAACTTTAACAAACCTAATTTGCACTGCTTTGCTATATCCACCCATTTTTTCCTTTGCAGTACTTTCTCCAGTTAACTTTGTTCTGAGAGCAGGGGTTTGCCTACAGATAAGAAATGATTCAGTGGAAACCATAAGAAAGTAAGTTAGATTTTAGAGACTCATTTGTAACAAGAATCCATAGGTAAAAGGTAGCTTCCTGAAACTCTGACTAATTGATAACACAGCAGTTAGACTAAAGGCTGTTCAGGATAGGGGTTGCTTCTTTTTACTTTCTGGAAAGCGTCTGACACACACTTACTGTTATACCAATAACAGCAATGAGCCCTCACAGTGGTAACCAACCTGATATTCCCAGATGCTTCTTGAGCAAGCAACCAGGGCATATCAGAGAGGGAAATAATTTAAACCCAAACAGAAACCTCAATACTTTGCCTCTTATGACTGATTTTCTTGAGACTACAGTATCTTCTCCTCACACATGCTGACTAGCTCTATCACTGGTAGGACCACCTGAAGGCAAGGAGGCCGAGTGTGGCAGGGTCCTACTTGGCAAGAAAAAAAGCCATAACAGTCTGCTCCAAACCAGCTTAAACTGACGGAAAAGAGACTGTGGCGTATGTTACACAGGTTACTTACGGTTCAGCTTCGATGCTCTGGTCAGCAGCTATGTAGTTGGCAGGGATGTAGCCCTGGAGCTTGCGGCCAGGACAGACTGACCCCCTCGGCAGGAGGAGCCTAGCATACCACCAACCCTCATGGGAAGCATCCAGCACTTCAAGGTTATCCCCGGCTTGGAAGCTCAAGTCCTCCTCAGTGCGAGCCTCATAGTCAAAGAGTGCCACAAATCTGCAAATATTCACCAGATGCTGCTCACGCAGTGGAGGCAAAGGTTTATCTTTTATCTTACTGTCTCTGTCTTTCTGCACTGTTTGGAAATCATCGCCTACCACAGCAAGGTTGGTGAAGACCTGGCTGACCTTCTCATCCTGCTCGTTTTCTCCCCCTGAGAATACACAAGGGGCACAGGGCTTCAAGCAGATGCAATGCTTCTGACAAAAGTTTCCCATCCTGCTGCTTGTTTCTTTGTGCCTGCCTCTGTTTCTTCTTTTCTTTCACTTTTCCCAGATGCAATATCCTTAGACAATTTTTTGCACCATCAACATTTTAGTTCTTTGTAGGATTTCTTCCTCCCCCCCTCCTCTGGCACAAAATGAAACAACTCTTGTCCCAGCTGAACCTTCTCTCCAAGCCCCACCGGGAGCTCATTACAGGCAGCTCCTGATTCAGGAGTGAAACCTGAGCATTCAAGCACTGGAGCACATGTGGAGGGAATTTCTTACTTCCTCTTCTGAACAGGAAAGCAACAAAAGAACTGCGTTTGGGCTGAAGTCTTGGAACAACAGAAGAGCGTGGATCCTTTTCTCCCCCAGCAAAAAATACATTCAGAAAATCTGATCCGGGAGTCTTCTCATTTCTTACTGACTTGTGATGGGTGCTTTCTTATCTCAAACAGGTTTCTGCTGTGTGATCAGCCGTGAACTTCTGTACAGTCTGTCTCGGTAATGAGTAACCAAGCTGACTGGATTGTTCCCTTAGCAGTCTCCGACGTGGACAGCTTGAATATTTCTTTTTGTTTCCTGGTTTGCTTTGGTTTCTCCTCTCTGTGGGAATCCTTTGCATGTCTGAGGTTGGTAGGCGCCCTCACCTGGAGCACACCTGATGTTTCTGTTCCTGCTTTACACACAGGCATTTCCTCCTGATGAACGTCAGGGCTTTGAAACAGTCCTCTAGCTATTTTCTTTTCTTTCTTTCCTTTTTTTTTTTTTTTTTTTTTGAGCTTGGTTTGGCACTTCGTCTGAGGAAAAATAAATATATGGAACTTACAGTAAAACAGCAATAGATTTTAATTCATTTGTTATTCTGCATTTTAAAAAAGCAAATTCATTAGCCAAAGAATTGCTCTAGGGGGTTGGCTAATTATAGCAATCATATGTAAAAAAGATGGCGGTCTTCCGGTCAGCAATCAAACCAATGGAAACTAAGCTAGGCAGTGTGTGTCCATTTCTAAAGCACCTATAAACTGGCAGACAGACCCAATATGGGTGTCTGGATGCTGCTGTGGCAAAGCAGCCTAGAGAGCTATCTCCTGCATCCCAGCAGTGCTAGCCAAGCTTTCTAACAGCTCTAAATCACCACCAGTATGGGGAACACGTAATGTTTTGAGCAAGAAGCAGAAGAGGTAACCTGTCTGCACCACAAAGTGACATTTCGGTAAGAGGCGAAATAGGGCACACAAAACTTACACAAAGACCTGTAGCTTCCTGGAGATAAAGAAAAGCAGCTCCATCAGTTTCTTTGTCAGCAATAACTGGGATCTTCCTTAACCATTTTCATGCCCCTCAGCTCCCTTTGCAGTTGCTGACTTCTGTTGCTGTACTTTACTGGAAAGAATGAAATAACTTGGAAACTGAGGCCACTGTTGTTTTCACCATGCTTTGAGTGAGCAGAGACCAGTGGCATGGGCAGAAGCCTTGCGATGGACTACTGGCTGCTGGATGTCTGAGAGAGGCCTCCCCTGTCTGCATATTACTATCCAGTGCATCTCCACTTGCTCCTCTTCTGCAATGGTGCAATGGAAACTGAATAAAAAAGAAAATACCATACACACCAAGTGATCACTAAACCACACGATCTGTAATGAATCCTTTGGGCCCAACAAAAAAATAGCATATTACAAAAATCAGCATATGAAGTGTCACATAGCAACTCTTAACCACTACCCAAATTAATAAGAATACAGATAGCCAGGAGATATTTGCTTTTCATAAGTCTGTTGGACAATATCCAAAGACTGGAAAGGCCTCTTTTGAAAGGGAAATTATTTTAATTAGTCTTGTTTCAAGAATTATCTAAATTTACTGAAACCAAGAAACATTAGAAAAAATATATTAAATAATCTCTTTTTCTCAGTTTTCATATGTGTGGATTTGACAGGCTTTTCCTGTAATGTGTTTCATGGTTCCCCTAACATAGGCATCATCTGGCAAAGATTTGCATGCACATTCACTGTACAAAATAGTTCCATCATGACAATGGAGCTACTTATCTAGTACAGAATCAATCTCATGCACAGCTCTTTTCAAGATCAAGACCCATCTTTGCACTCAAGTACCAGTATACACACTGGAAATCCCATTGAATACACTGAGACCTCTCAGATAAATATTTATATAACTGTAGCTAAAATGGGGCTTGAGCTTGCAAACATTTCTGTACATGAATATCTTATCTCAAATAATCCCAGGCATTAAATTCATCTTCTCTCCCAATTTATGTCCCCGCTTGGCTTTACAAGACGAGAAAGACTTTTTCTGAAAGCAGTCAATAACTGTAAACCAGATTACTTTCTTCCAAATCAGCCTTTCAGGATCAGTTCTATTTATGAAGCAAGCAAACTTTAATAAATATCCATGAGATTCATTAATGAGATTCAAGAAACTAGAAAAAAGAGAGGGAGAAAAAAAAAAAAGGTTGTGCAAAGGAGCCAGCTTTTGAAGCAGATGGGTAATGGGTCTGCTGAGAAATGCTGTGCAGATTCCAGAGCCTGTGTGGGCTGGAACTGTGGTTCATTTCATACGGGCTAAATCCTGGTGGCCACACTGGAGCATTGCCTTTGCAAATGCCTTTTTCCCATCGTAGTGATTTTACTGAGGATTCTCTGCATTTCTGAAAATAAAACAGTAGTCTGTATGTTTTAGAGACTGTGTAACTTTATCACAGGTGAGAAAAAAAATGAACATATAATAAAAATGTTTTCAGTGTTTGTACTGAAAAAAAAAAAGTTAAATCCCATAATCTTCATTTGCATGCTGCCCAGAGTTTTGAACAAACTATGATAATCTTGTATATTCAGCAGCTTTTGAATATAAACTATTGTCCAAGTCCTGCGTGCTGGCATTGCATATTATTTAACAGGATAATCTTTGCAGCGAGTTTTTCTGTGTGTGTGTGTGCTTTTTCTTTTTTTACTTTTTCTTTTTTTCCGCTGCATCCTAGAATATTTTCTGTCTGAAAGAGGAGACCAAACAGATCTGTATTACTCACTGGCCTTCTGTATCTTTATTTAATTTATTTTGGAGGCTGAATGTCAAATCAGAAATTGTCCGTATAAATAAGCTGCTGGCTGTATAGTGACTGTGAAAGACGTAATCAGGTATATTGATGAATTTTATTAGCATAAATGCTTTGAGAAGGACACCAGAGTCTCACCTCATTTTTACAACCAACAATGGGTAGAGAGAAGGATGATTTTATTATGACCAGAATGGCACATTTACAGTATGGATACTGAAATATAGCATTCTGGTCCCTATACTAATATTAAAGAAATCATTAATATTGGAAGTAGTTTCTTGAAATATGCAACACCTTAAAACAAAGATGGATCATTTTCCATCTGTGTCTGACAGGATCATATAAACTTAGATTTTAGAGAAGGAAAAGAACCTACTCAATCAAGTAGTCCATTTCCCCTTCAAAATGTGTAATTCCCCTTTGCTGTTAAAGTAGATTTCCTTATACCATAATGAAAAAAAAAATCCACATTGATACTGCTGTTTCAAAGATGGCACACACCTGAAGTTACTTTTTACGTTCTGTATGATACTTGCAAGCCCCTAAATAAGCAAGACTTGCAAACCTTGCATAACACTTGTGATCCTTTTGTCATAAGGGTTTTACTTTGCATGCCTCTAAATTTATTAAATCAAATTCTAATTTACTTAAAGCCAATTCTCTTTAGGCCTAGTTTATACTACAAAACAACCATGTTTAAACATGATGGTGAAACTTATTTTTCTTAATTGCCTGAATGGACAGAAGAAAAATGTGTTATTATGTTATGTTTTAATAAGCCTCATACAAACCTAATCTGAAACACTGATATTAATTGAACTGCTCTTGGAATGAGCTACTGCTCCATGTGAATAGAGGTAACAGAACGAATCATATTAATACATAACATTTCAAAAGTCTTGTTTTGATAGAATTTTTATTTGTATTCCATGCTTTCAAAACTGTTTTTTATCAGTTTTCATTATAGATATTTCCTATATTTATGGAATTGTATGTAGTATTTATAGAACCATTGCTATAATTATGTAATAACTTAGAGTTTTAGAAAAAATGAAACCCCTCCACCTCCATTTCATAAAAATTCAGCTCCATATTTCAGAAACAGGGACTGAACATCACTGTGTATCAGGCTTTGGTACCGATGATACATGATGTTCAAAACAAGTCCCCTACGCCATGCAGAGAAGAATTACAGTCAGAACTGTATTCTCTGTTGGGGAAAATGAATATTCCAAGACAATATCAACCAACAGTCTTGTTAAGAAATATGAGCCAGTCCAAACTGGAAACTGAAAAAGAAAGTGCTTTGTCTTATTAATAAGAGGAGATTGCAACAGAAACAAACACTTTCCTCTATACTTGTTTTAAATTTTGTAAACAGAAAAAAGAAACTCTTTCTGGAAAACTGAGAAATTAAGAAAATATAAAATGCAAGAACCATAATTAAATAATGTATGAAACTGCTGCCCGCAGCAACATTTTTTATATTGTACAATCTTTTTCTAACCAATAGTTATAGTGTTGCAGCTAATACATTGGGTAATTTACATATTTGGAAATAATATACCTCTCTTAGAAAAACTCCTTAATGCATTGTGATCAAGCAAGTCAAAGGTTCAAGGTAAATAAAATATTCCAATAATATGATCTTTAAAGAAAAAAGAAGGAAATAAAATGTATAGTGCACTGAAACTGTGTGGTAAATAATTTCAGCGATTAAAAATTTTAAAGTTGTGTTGGTTGTTAAAGCAACAAATAGAAATGAAGCACAGTTGTTGTTGGTGGGTTTTTTTATTACAGCTGTCTTTCCAGCACTATTTCTTTCCACTTGCATGTTAGAATGAAACACATTACCACCACTTTGTAGCTTTTTTATAATCCTTTTAATCAGCCCTTCCATTTTGTTTCTGTAATTTGCAAATTGCCATTCTTTCCAATGAAAATAAATTATGTATGTAATTTTACTCTTGACAAAACTGTTTATCCTTATTGATTAATCATGTTCCTCTTCTGTGTATGATCTTAAACCATAAATCTACAAAGACATAGGGTTAGATTTGATCCTGCATTTTCCAACTTTAAATTGTGTGCATTTGTAATGAGAAAAATCTGGCTGTTTATTTTCATAAGGCTGATCCAGTAATCTATCTCTGCTCTAGAAAGCATTAAAAGTACATTTTCAAGTGCTTTAGTGATGAAGGCTGCTTATTTAGTTGCTGAATTGGGGCCTAAAACAGGCTATGTCTGACAACAAATGAACACAGAGGAATTAGATTCTGTCAAGGAGTGAGCTAGTGTATGTGACTTTCTCTGTCTGTTCAAACAATCAGATCTCACTCTTCCTAAATTTAATGCAAGTTTTGCCATTATCTTCAATGGGACCTGACCTGAGCCATTATTTTTCATTTTATCGTACATTATTCTAAATGATCTACAGCCCATAGTGTTAAAAACTGTAAGATAATTTGCTTTCTACGAAGCAGCCATTCTGGCTAAAATCATTCTGTAGTTTTCTAAGGCATGATAAATACTTCTGATCAAATCTCTCTCTGGGTAGGAAAAATATGGTAAGTGGATGATCAAAGAATTCTCAGCGAACGTGACTTCGCCATTCTTCTAAGTAAATCTCTTCTGAAACTGATCCTGTTATGGAGATTTATTTTTTTTTTAATTAAAAAGTGTATCTTTCTGTGAAGACTTCATGATAGGACAAGTTAATTTCTTACATAACTCTATCAACTTCTGCCCACTATGCCACAGATGACTTATGAGCATGGTTTAGCATCTTTATCTTCGGAAACTGGAATTGCATCAAGGCAAGGAGAAAAGTCTAAAGGGTGACTGATACCTAAGGAGAGAGAGACGGAAAGGAATGTATCAAAGCACTATACTGACCGTTTCGCTTGTGAATGAAAGAGTGTTTTTTCCACAAACAAAATCAGCACCCTGTCCTGACCTCTGTATGTGGGAAAGACAGCATCTTACAAGGAGCTAAAAACTACAATAAGAATATATTGCTCTACCATATAAAGGAACACACCTTGTAAATCACTTTACATGACTGAAACCTCAAAAAAAATAGGAAAATACCAGATATTAATTTTACTTTTATTTTTTCTGCTGGGCAAGTGGCACTTATACAAAACCCTCCACACTAATGTAAATTATGCATACACTAGGATTTTATACAGCTAAAATCTCACTACAGGAAAAGAACTAGGTCTATACTTAGCTCCTATCGTGTGCCAGAATGAAACTGGGGCACTGTCCATCTAGCATCTAGACTGGCACTAGCTTAAAGTGATTGTAGCAATCATTCAGGATGTGCAGCTATACCTTTTTCCTATGAAAAGCAAAGTGCATACAGAAAAGGAAGTTATAATCCTGGGGTTTGCTTCAAAGCAGTGTGGGGAAGCTGCCTGGTCATGTTAGACTTGGGAAACAGTCTTAAAAACCACAGTGTAGTCATGGCCAAAGGCACAATTGATTTAAAAACACTATCTCAACTACCATCTTCAGAAGCATATATTCAATCGGAGGATAAATGAATACCAATATTTAGGTGGCTAAATTCTATATTTGATCCAATATAAAAAGTCTTAAAATTGGTTTCATTTTCAAATGCAAGGGCCAATTTTTCTTACTTTGAAGTCAATGATAATGTTCTCATTGGTTTAAGTGAGAGCAGAACTTCGCCTGTACCCTTAATTCATGTATCATCAATTATTTCTGTATCAGGAGTTTTTGACTTAGGTTTAGAATTGTCTTTACTGAGACAATATAACATCACTTCTTTACTATGCTTCAGCATCAATTGACCTCACTTTCCTGTTTGTTCAAAATATAAATTTTCACAAATGGGACTGATGCTACTCATCCTGAAAAAATGTATATTCTTACTCCTCTTCCTTTCCTTTTGTTTTTGTATTCTTCCATCCCTCCTTGTATATTTTCTATATGTTTTCCTACTTCTTCCTTTCTTTTTGCTATATTCTATCTTACAAAGGTATGCAGTAAGTTGTTATACATATTCCTATATAGAGGAAGTAAGTATCTTTAGTGATACTCACTTTTAGTGATCACTTCTGGTACAGATTTCTATTGCTGTAGAAAAAAATAAATTACCGTCTTTCTCTAACAAAGATTTCCCAAGTCATATTCCTCTGTCTTTGTTTTTACTGCTTTAAACACCCATCAGGATTCCCCCTCTCCTCTGAGAATGACATGAAGTATAACATAACAACAAATAAGTAAACATGAATATAGTGTTTTTCTAAAAATAGATGATAAGATGCCGACCTTCTTCACAGCCTTAGGAAAATACAGAGAGTAACAATCTTTAAAAAGTTACAACAAAATGATGGAATCTTCCTGAGGCTCAGGGTTTTAGAATTTATTCTTCTAGATTCTTCTCTTTCTTATCAAAATCTAATCTAATTTTTTTTCCTTTCCTCAGATCCTAACTAGATACCTTCCACAGGCAGAAACAAAACAGCAAATATCAAATATAAATTATATTCAAAATAGGCTCTTACATATGAGATTTATGAATATCACTATTCACATTTTACTGTTGAACTTCCAATGAACATCACTCTCAGGTCCAGTATACTCAGCAATGAACAAATGCAAAAGAAAATATTACTTAAATAGAAGATCAATGACTCCTCAAGAAAGATGACTATTTCATTGTTAAAAAAAGAAAAGTTTGATCTCTGTACTCATTACAGTGATAGAATAGATTTTCATCTTGAAAGCCCTAACGTGTTGGTCATTGTAATGAATTAAGTAACTTGTGTATTACTTTGAAAGCACAGATTGCTATGTTACATTAATTGGCTTAATTATTTCTGTACTGAGCCCTAGCAAGACCTCAACTGGATCAGTGTGTCCGGCTTTTGATCCTGTATTCCAGAAAAAGATATGGACAAGTTTAGCAATGAATGAGCGGTGAAGGAATATCATTCAGTTTGAGAATGAAAGGAGTCTCAGAAACCCTCAGCCTTTAAGGAAGGACCTTAAAGAAGTTAAAGAAGACAAAAAGAGACTATGGGAAAACATAGTAACAGCCTTCATATAGATAAAAGGTTGCTGCACAATGATATGGTTGTCATATGTGCTAGGAATAGGATGAGATACAAGCAAAAAGATGCATTATAGCAACAGAGACCTAGTTTTGACACTGAGGGAAGAGGGAAAAAAAAAAAAGAAAAGAAAGAAAACCCAGAAGCATTCTCAGTGTAAGGATTGTTAAACACTGTAAGAAATTGCCTCAGTGACTCTTATTTCCTTTTTAAAAACAGGTTAGACAATCAACTATTGGGGACATTTGAAGTCTGACTGATCCTGCTCCAGGGCAAGAAGATGACTGTCTTTAGGTCTTTTCTAGTCCCATTATCTTTAATTCTGTAGTTTTATGGTTGTGCCATTTCCCACTGACCATTCAATAGCTGTGCTCTTGTGCAGACTGTGTATTGAAATATATCAAATTTGTCTTTTATGCAATCGTTAGCAAAAGTGTCAGGCTTGCAATGCATGCCAGTAATGTACTCAAAAAGCTGAAGAGTCCTCAAAATGTCTGAACTAGACTTATTCCAATTTTACTCATGAGGAAATCGAAGCCATAAGTTATTTCCATGTGAATATGCCATGAATGAATGGAATATGTGGACTAAGAACTTAGGAGTCCTGACTCTGTTTTGTATGCTTAAAATAGGAAAAATAAAATAACAGTATTCTCAAAAAAAAAAAAAAAGGACAGAAGAAACAAGGCAGTGTCACAGAAGCTGCATAGTTGTCTCATCATAAAATACATACAGGTCTACTTTGGAAGTATAGCTTCCAATAAAGTCCATATTTCCAGTACAATTTCTTTTGATTAAATATATCAGGGACTCAAAAAGAAAAATCTTTCTAAGTACCTTTAGACAACTGTTCAGGGTTTTAAAATATATACTCACTAAGGGTCTAGCAATCAGTCTTGGCTATTAATCACTCTGCCATAATCACTGATTTTCATTTCCTTCTTTTATGTTGCGTGGGAACAGTCTGAGCTAATTACAAGATGTGAGAGAGGTGATATGGACAATAAGCAGGCTTTTGAGGCAGCGAACAGATGCAGCAGTTTGCTTAGCAGTTTGCGCAGAAGGGCGCGCGAAGGGACACGCGAAGGGACCTTCGTTTCTGTTCCCTGTGGTGTATGTTTCCTCAGGTATGGTCGTGACACGCCGCACAGCGCATTCCCCAGTGGCTGTTGGAGTTGCTGTGTCAGAGGCTGACAGTTGCTGTGTCAGACCCAGACCGACCCTCTGACAGTAGATGCGGCTCTACAGGTCTCAGGCTGCAGGGAGTGCTTGGGGCCTCTCCGGGAGGCCTGGGCTGGCAGCCAGCTCTCCTGCAGGAGGTGTGCTGCTGTTGGCGAGCTGTGTCGTCAGGTAAGGGAGTTACGGGAGGAGGTCAGTAGGCTGCGCAGCATCCGAGAAGCGGAGCAAGAGATAGACAGGGTATTCTCGGAGACTGTGCAGCTTCGGGAGTCCCAACCCCCTGCAGCAGTGGAGTTGCCAGAGGGCTCTGTGCCATGTGAAACGGTACATCATAACATCGTAGAAGAAGGCTGGAAACTGGTCACTGCTCGTGGGAGGAGAAAGGCTCCTACTCCTCCTGAAGACCTGAAGCTGAAGAACAGGTTTAGTGCCCTCCAGGATGAGGAGGAGATGGGCATGGCTGCAAGGGAAGTACCTGGGACAACAGACCCTGTGCCCTGCCGGAACGCCCGGAAGAAGCGGCGGGTGATTGTTGTGGGGGACTCCCTGCTGCAGGGAATGGAGGCATCTATCTGCCGACCTGACCTCTTGTCTAGAGAGGTTTGTGGCCTGCCAGGGGCTCGTGTGAGAGACGTCATGCAAAGACTGCCTAGGCTCGTCCATTCTTCGGACTATTACCCACTGCTGCTCTTCCATGTGGGCGCCAATGACACCAAGGGCAAACTGGAGACCATCAAGCAGGATTTCAGAGCTCTGGGGATGGTGGTCAAGGGTCTGGGAGCCCAGGTCATCTTCTCCTCAGTCCTGCCAGTGAGGGGGATGGATGAGAGGAGGAGAAGACGGACTTTCCAAGTTAACGACTGGCTGCGCCGCTGGTGTTGGCAACAGGGTTTTGGTTTCTACGACCATGGGACCCTGTTTGAAGATCGACAACTGATGGGGAGAGATGGGATCCACCTCACGAGGCGGGGCACGCGGGTCTTTGCCAACAGGTTGGCCAACCTGGTAAGGAGGGCTTTAAACTAGGAAAGATGGGGGAAGGGGAGAGTTATAGTGACAGGGTAGTTGGCAAAAGACTGCTCAAGTCAGGATGCCTCCAACAGGTGAATGCAGCCAGGGAAGTGCGCATGGGATGTGGCTATGGAGGACCCTCTTTTACCCCTCCTGGGAAACCTGCATGCTCGATCACCTCCCTGAAATGCCTGTACACCAATGCACGCAGCATGGGGAACAAACAGGAAGAACTAGAGATGTGTGTGCGGTCGCAGGGCCATGATCTCATTGCCATTACAGAGACATGGTGGGATAGGTCATGTGACTGGAGTGCTGTCATGGATGGCTACGTGCTTTTTAGGAAAGACAGGCCAGGAAAGCAAGGTGGTGGAGTTGCTCTTTATGTGAGGGAGCAACTGGAATGTATTGGGCTGTGCCTAGGGGTGGATGAAGAGCGAGTCGAGAGCTTATGGGTAAGGATCAAAGGGCAGGCTAGCATGGGTGACACTGTTGTGGGTGTTTACTACAGGCCACCTGATCAGGATGAGGAAGTCGATGAGGCCTTCTACAGACAGCTGGAAGTAGCCTCACGATCCCAGGCCCTGGTTCTCATGGGGGACTTCAACCACCCCGATATCTGCTGGAAAGACAACACAGCTAGGCACAAACAGTCCTGGAGGTTCCTGCAGAGCATTGGTGACAACTTCTTGACACAGGTGGTGGAGGAGCCAACAAGGAGAGGTGTGCTGCTGGACCTTGTACTAACAAACAAAGAAGGACTGGTGGAAGATGTGAAGGTCGGGGGCAGCCTTGGCTGCAGTGACCATGAGATGGTGGAGTTCAGTATCCTGCGAGGAGGCAGCAGGGCACCAAGTAGGATCGCAACCCTGGACTTCAGGAGAGCAAACTTTGGCCTCTTCAGGGACCTACTTGGAGGAATCCCATGGGTTAGGGCCCTAGAAGGAAGGGGTGTTCAAGAGAGCTGGTTAATATTCAAACATCACTTCCTCCAGGCTCAAGAACGGTGCATCCCTATGAGTAGGAAGTCAAGCAAAGGAGGCAGGAGAGCTGCATGGATGAGCAAGGAGCTCCTGGCAAAACTCAACCAGAAGAAGGAAGTATACAGAAAGTGGAAAGGGGGACAGGCCACTTGGGAGGAATATAGGAACGTTGTCAGAGTATGCAGGGATGCGACGAGGAAGGCTAAGGCCCGTTTGGAATTAAATCTGGCTAGAGATGTCAAGGACAGCAAGAAGGGCTTCTTCAAATACATCAGTAGCAAGAGGAAGACTAGGGAAAATGTGGGCCCTTTGCTGAATGGGGTGGGTGCCCTGGTGACGAAGGATGCAGAGAAGGCAGAGTTACTGAATGCCTTCTTTGCTTCAGTCTTTACTGCTCAGGCCAGCCCTCAGGAACCGCAGATCCTGGAGGCAAGAGAGAAAGTCTGGAGGAAGGAAGACTTTCCCTTGGTGGAGGAGGATTGGGTTAGAGATCATTTAAGCAAACTTGACACCCACAAATCCATGGGCCCTGATGGGATGCACCCACGAGTGCTGAGGGAGCTGGCGGATGTCATTGCTAAGCCACTCTCCATCATCTTTGAAAGGTCATGGAGGACAGGAGGGGAGCCTGAAGACTGGAAGAAAGCCAATGTCACCCCAGTCTTCAAAAAGGGCAAGAAGGGGGACTCAGGGAACTACAGGCCAGTCAGCCTCACCTGCATCCCTGGAAAGGTGATGGAGCAGCTCATCCTGGAGGCCATCTCCAAGCATGTGGAGGACAAGAAGGTGATCAGGAGTAGTCAGCATGGCTTCACCAAGGGGAAATCATGCCTAACCAATCTGATAGCCTTCTGTGATGGAATGACTGCCTGGGTAGATGAGGGGAGAGCAGTGGATGTTGTCTACCTTGACTTCAGCAAGGCTTTTGACACTGTCTCCCATAACATCCTCATAGACAAGCTCAGGAAGTGTGGGCTAGATGAGTGGACAGTGAGGTGGATTGAGAACTGGCTGAATGGCAGAGCTCAGAGAGTTGTGATCAGCGGCGCAGAGTCTAGTTGGAGGCCTGTAGCTAGCGGTGTCCCCCAGGGGTCAGTACTGGGTCCAGTCTTGTTCAACTTCTTCATCAATGACCTGGATGAAGGGACAGAATGCACCCTCAGCAAGTTTGCTGATGATACAAAACTGGGAGCAGTGGCTGATACGCCAGAGGGCTGTGCTGCCATTCAGAGAGACTTGGAGAGGCTGGAGAGGTGGGCAGAGAGGAACCTCATGAAGTTCAACAAAGGCAAGTGCAGGGTCCTGCACCTGGGGAGGAATAACCCCATGCACCAGTACAGGTTGGGGGTCGACCTGCTGGAAAGCAGCTCTGCGGAGAAGGACCTGGGAGTGCTGGTGGACACCAAGTTAAGCATGAGGCAGCAATGTGCCCTTGTGGCCAAGAAGGCCAATGGTATCCTGGGGTGCATCAGGAAGAGTGTTGCCAGCAGGTCAAGGGAGGTGATCCTCCCCCTCTACTCAGCCCTGGGGAGGCCACATCTGGAGTACTGTGTCCAGTTCTGGGCTCCCCAGTACAAGAGGGATGTGGCACTACTGGAGCAAGTCCAGCAAAGGGCTACAAAGATGATTAGGGGACTGGAGCATCTCTCTTATGAGGAAAGGCTGAGAGAGCTGGGCCTGTTTAGCTTGGAGAAGAGAAGGCTGAGAGGAGATCTTATCAATGTGTACAAGTATCTGAAGGGAGGGTGTCGAGAGGATGGGACCAGACTCTTTTCAGTGGTGCCCTGTGACAGGACGGGAGGCAACGGGCACAAACTGAAACACAGACACTTCCATCTGAACATGAGGAAATACTTCTTCACTGTGAGGGTGACAGAGCACTGGAACAGGTTGCCCAGAGAGGTGGTGGAGTCTCCTTCTCTGGAGATATTCAAAACACGCCTGGATGCAATCCTGTGCAATGTGCTCTAGGTGACCCTGCTTGAGCAGGGGGGTTGGACTAGATGATCTCCAGAGGTCCCTTCCAACCTCAGCGATTCTGTGATTCTGTGATTTTGAAGGTCCCCAGGGTATATGGAAAGATTCTGAGCACCTGATGGATTACTGTCTGTTTAACCTTCTAATGAACTCCCAGTTTTAGGTTTGGAAATCTTGTCTCTTCACTAACCTGACTCTCAATTCCATGCTAGTGAGACAAAGAATATAACCAGTATAGTACTGAGATGCCAGAAATAATCAGATACCCCACTCCCAGAAGGATGCTACAAATTGCATGTGTGTGGTTCTATTGAAAAAGTTAATGTGTCTATGTTTTGTGCCATATAGAAAGGTTACTAAGCAATCCAATAAACAGTAAAGCTTCCGAAATCACTAGAATTCAATCAAATCTGAAACCCGGATCAACAGTCAGTGTTCCCTAGGTTTCTCTATCTTGTACAATATGAACAAGGCACCCCATGTATTACAAAGCGGTGCCTGGGAAATTATGTAGTATTTGGTTAAACATTTAGAAGACTACTAAAGAAAAAGTAAGTGCTCATGACTGTTTTCAAAGAAAATGTATTACTGACAGCTCACATTCACACAAGTACAGAACCAGGACATCCCTGAAATGAGTTAGTGTTGTTAGATGCAATTCTTCTAAAGTATCACTCTACTATACCACTTGTAATAAAAACCACAGACCCATTTCTGTACATTCTCAGACTATTCTTACAAAGGTTTCTAAGCAAAAAAAGAATTTCTAAGTATCCTAATCTTCCAAATATAGAACCAAATCTTGCTTAACTTGAAGCATGTGAAGAATCCCACTGAAAGTACCAATTCAGTCAGAATTCCAGAAATGTGTTGTACCTGTGTGACTACCACTGCCTCTAATAATAGTCCACATCACTGAGATTTGTCTTTGCAGCTTCAATTGCAGGATCAGGACTTTATTCCTTAGTATTTGAATGCTAGCTTTAGGCTCCCTAGGCCCTTTAAGTTAAATAGGTACAACATCCTTATGACAGAGCAGCTGCATCCTATTTGAACCTGATTACCACATGTAAGAGAGTAAGCAGAAGGGTGGTGGCACGTCTTCAGGAACTGCCTGCAGGATGGGGGCTGCATTGTGGCTTTTCAGGAACTGTTAGGGATGGTTGTGTGCTAAGAAAGCAGGGAAGGGACTAATATGTCGGGTCTACCTGAGGTGGGACTGAAGTTAGAGCAACACTGATGTTGATCTGGGGGCTACTCCTGGAGAACTGGGGAAATGGCGGAGGATAAGGGGAGAGCACAGGAGTTACGAATGGAGAACTCCCTGAGCTGGCCCAGTTGGATGAGCCTGAGAATTGAGTTCAGTCCTTTTGCCAGTCCAAGACTGAAATCATAACCCTCAAATGGGGATTTGTGCTGTGAAGAGCAGGGAGTTAGTCCAGCAGGGAGAGTAAGGCATGCTTCAGTAGTCATAGGGATGCCAGAGTGCCGATGCCACTGTTAGTGCAGGATGGGGACACTGGACCAAGGCACTCTTTTACCTACCTGTGTATTGAACAGCTTCATGGATTAAAAGTCAAGTGCAGAACTGAAACTCCAGCTTTTACCAGGGAGCTGAAATAAAAAATAATGTAAACTGAAACCTCTTTGGTTTGACTTATTCTGCTGCAGAAGTATTTTCATTTATTTTAAAAAACAGCCAAAAAGCTAGAATGCTCTGAAATTACTTGCACATAACAAGGTTACTTGTATAGAATGAAAATACTTCATGTTTGTTCAATTTTTTGTTTTGTTTTCACATATCACTATTGCATACTCTTCAATAGCAATATGAGGGGTGCTTTTTTTTTTCTATTAAACTCTCATAACCTCTGTCTAAATTGGCAAATAGCTGAAATTGCATAGTTAGGAAACAAGCAACTTGCAAAGTCTACTTACACAGCTCTAGGAAAATAAAATTGAAGTTTGAGGAAAGTAAAACAGAATAATGCGACAATCATTTAATGTTGCAGGGATGTTTCATTATTTTGTAATGCTGCCCCCTAAGGATGAAGAAAACAAAGTGCTAGAGTATCTGTCTTGTTTACAGGCCTAAAACTTCTGTGAGATTGTCAAGATTTATTTTAGGTATTTTGACATGGTTTTACTGCCTTTAAGTAGGTTACTAGACTCTGTTAAGTTTCTTTTGTACTTTGTAGTACACTCCGTGCACTCTACAACTACAAAGCGGTAGGAGCCTCTTCCATGCTGAAAGTGAGATACAATGAGAAAGAAAATACAAATACCACTTTGCATTTTTATAAAAGCTTTCCACACATAAGATCTCAAGCTTCCCATGCGTTTCCTGCAGGTCGCTAAATGCGATGTCCTGAGCACAGGCAGCATCTGCTCCCCGTTGCCCTCCTGGTGTCTGATGGCCCATGCCCAGGTCCAGCTCCGCTGCAGTGCGGCTGCCCCAGGTTGTGCTGCTGGGAAGGAGCCGTGGGAGAGAGAGCTGCCAGCAGCCTCGTGGGGCCTCCCCGTCGCTTGGGGCTGCCCTTCAGTCACCGGCCCGACCTCGCTTGCGGGGTCACCGTGGGGCTGTGCCCTGCCCTGCCTCTGCCGCAGTCACCCGCGGTGCCCCTGCCCGCGCGGGCAGCCCCTGTCCTCGCCTGGGCCAGGGCCCCTGAAGCTCGGGGTACCAGTGCAGTACTCCAGCAGAGGAGTAACTAAGAAATAGCTGCAAAAGTACTCAGTGAGAAACACCAATCTTTCAAAACTCAGCCCTGAAGTGGCTGAGGCGCACCATCACATTACAAATAGAGGGAATGCGACTTTTCCAATTGCACAGGCAAATTTTCAGATGCCAAAGGCCTGAGAGCATAAAGCATATACCCTCACTTGGAAATGTGTTAGTATAAAAAAACCCACTGCAGAGGAGAGGAAAAGAAAGGTTTGCTTGTTTTTTCTTTTTTCTTTTTCCTATGGGAAGTAGGCCATACCATAAACAATCATGCCTCCATTAGCAATGGCAGGTTAAAAGTTTTCACTCTTAGGATAGGATTTATGAGTTTTACTAGTGGATTATTACCACATATTTAGAACACAGGAGTAATTACTCTGAAGCATAAATTGGCCATAAAGTGAAAAAACTAAAATATTTTCACTTAGGACCTGATAGCACAAGAGCTCAACCTCAAATATGTAGACTGAGAAGCTCACTGTATGATCAAACTTTAAACATAGAACTGAAAAAATAATCTGAAACGTTGCTGTTAATACAGTTCATAATTCAGTTAGAGTAATTGTTATGGAGGATGTCAGTTAAAGGCAGCACCTTTCTGAAAAAGATCCTGCAGTGAGATATCAATGTGTTTACAGGACTCGTCTGAAAAGAAGAAACCGTGAGACAAAGCTTTTAAGACCAGACAAAACTTTGTGGGTTGTCTCAACCGCGTTGAGAATTTCCTGTTATCAGGTTGGTGCTGTGAATACTGACAATGAAGGTGATATTCTCTAGTTTATGTTCTCTTCTCCCTGGACTGAAAACCCATTCTCTTCATCAAGATATTTCCATATTTTTTGTTCTTATTGTTCTAATTTAATCTCTAGTTTCATATACCTGAAATTTAACTCTCTGAATCTCTCCATTGGTGAGTACTGTAACATAAAGTTATTTAAGATTAAATATGATTAGTACCTTTGTGTTTCATAATCTAAGATAGCTTGTCATTACTGCTAATATAATTGTGCAGTACTCACAAATTCTATGGATGCTCAAGGATTACATGTAGTTGACAATAAATACAAAAAAATGTGGCTATTGATTTTTGATATCTATCCAACTGTCTCATTACTGCCGTGTGTAAAGTCTGTTTCATGGTGTGCTTTCATATAAGATATTTTTACAAGTATAGCAAGCTAAAGTGTTAAATTTAAAATGCTATAATCTAAGTGTAACTTCAGAAGCAGCATGAGGTCTTTTGGGAAAAAAAAATCATTCTGGAATAAGAGAGTTCCCCCATTGAACCAATCTTCAAGACAGACAAACTTTAAGTTAATGTGAGGATAGTGGGAAACAAGAACTGTGGATGAACTCTTGGATCTATTGAAGTCAACAGAAATTGTGGCCACTGACTTCAGTGGGGCAGGAATTAGCAAGAGAGACTGTCTTGTGCGTAGAGTTCCCAGCCTCCTGCCTCATCCTGGTATTTGTGATCACTGCTGTGTGTGTGATCCTGGGTGAATCTCTCTCCTTCATTTTCACACCTGTTAATTTGGGGAATACTTACATAATGTTAGAAATTATATTAATGTCTGTGGATACAGAGATCCTTTGATAAAACTGGTATACAATGGTTAGGGTAGAATTATGCAACCCATTTCTCTCCTACTCTGACACCTTAAGTGCTTATCTTGTCCCACTGCTAGCATTACCGACTTTTATTCCTAATTTCAGTGTATTTTCCTGTCAAATCCATTTTCTAATCTGAGGCTGAACTTCTTTGTTGAATTTTTATACCTATGTGGCAGGTCATGTTACTTAAATTTCCCACTTCTTTGCCTTCCTGAGCACATCAAATTGCATTTTGATATATGCATATATTGTATCACATTCAACTATTCGAATTTATTTCCAGAATTCTTTGGTTCTGCAATACAAAATTATCATTATCATTGAATCATCCTGCAAAAATTAGAATCAAAACAAAATTTGGGTCTTTTATTTTCAAATCTCTGTGCACTGTGCTATGGTTATGCACCTTGGCTTACCTACCTGCAAAGCACAATGCTTAACAGCTCTACCCTTGAAGGCAGCTCTGGAAAAGTTGACTTCAATTAAACATTTCATAACAATTGCTGTCAGTGCAAATATTTTTCTTCTTTCTGTATTCTTCTATTTATAGCCATAGCAAAATTAAAAGAGAGAGAGAGAGGAAGAGAAAAAGAGATCTATTCAAATTAATTGAACTAGAATTCTTCCTCTTTTGTGAATCAAAACAAAGTTTGGGTGACATCATTGTTCTAAGGAGAGACAAAGAATTACAAAGAGGAATGATCTCCAGAGGTCCCTTCCAACCTCAGTGATTCTGTGATTCTGTAATGAGGAGGGCTTTTGAACAGTGCTGTCAAGGTCAGCTATTTAAGAATCCTGAGTTAGGCCTCACTTAGATACCATTTTCAAGTTCAACAGTAGAGAACAGCAGAATTAAGTCCACATAACTCTCTTCTATTTCCCTTTTTGTCCGGATATGTTACTTTCTTTTACCTAGCACTTACATAATTGTGCTACAGTGATACTTGCTGGGAAAGTATTTATCAAAACATCCATTTAATTATGTTATCTGGAGTTCAAAAAGACCCACAAAAACCAAATAGTGACACCATAACTGACTTTTAGGTGTTTCATGCTAGTCAATGCTGTTAAGTTATTCTTTCTTATCACCAAAGCCGACAGGAAATTAAAAGGCAGTTTACCCCCAGGTTTTTGCATTTTCACAGCTAAATAATTAGTGTATAGTCTTGTGTATACCCTGCAGGGGCTTACATGTTGAAGTGAGCGTTTGCCTACTTACATAAGACTGTCTTCTAGTAGGCCCTTACAGGATGGCGTTGGCTGTTTGTCCTCACACTAAGCAAGACCAACTCCTTTCTTTTCTCCCTGCTGTGTCCTGCTCCTCAGGTCTCACCCCACTATATACCTGGCGTTTGCAAGGAATATGCTTGCACTCCTGATTAAAGGAGGCCAGAACCGACCTGCACAGGGATATCACCAGAGCAGAAACCCCTGGGTTTTAACGCGTGCAGCTTGTTTCCAAGCACACCATTGCCGGCGGGAACGAGATTTTTTAAAACCCGGGCGCTTCCTATCCGCACATCTGCCTGCCGCACGGCCGCGGGGCTCGGCGCCCAGCTCCCCCCGGAGCAAGGCTGGCCAAGGCCTTTGGGGGCTGCCGGGCGCAGCGCGCAGGTGAGGGCGGCCGCGCCGCGCTGCGCCGCGCCGCGCCGGGGGGGGGCGGGGACAGCTCGGGGCCGCGGGCTCCGGCCGCGCCGCAGGAAGCGGCACCATCGCCCCTTCCTCCTCTCCTCCTCCTCCTCCTCCTCCTCCTCGTCCGCCGCCGCCTGCTGCTCCCGCTGCCCGCCTCCCCGCGGCGGCGGCGGGGCCGCGCCCGCTCCGCGATGCCGCGGCACTTCTCGCTGGCCGACTGCGAGGCGATGGGCTTCGACCTGGACCACACGCTCTGCCGCTACCACCTCCCGCAGAGCGCCCGGGTGAGCACGGCCGTGCGCGGCGCGGCGCGGCCTGGCCTGCGCGGGGGCGAGCGGGGCGGCCCCGCCGCGCGCCGCGCCGCGCAGACGGCGCGGGGAAGGCGCGCTGAGCCGCGGCGGCCGCGCTGCGCCGGGAGTGGGCTCCGCGCCCGGCGCCTGCTTGCTCAAATACCCATACAGAAACTTAAAAAATAATAATTAAAAAAAATTAAAAGGGCATGTCTCTCGGACCGCTTTCTCGGCAGGCCGCTCTGTGCGAGCCTGGGGGACAGCCATGTCTTCTTCCGTGAACACGGCGCTGCTCGAGAGTTTTCACAACTGCAGCAGCACCGGGAGGAAGCTCGGCTCCCCCAAGCAGATAGAGAGGCGCTGCAGGCAGAGCTGCAAGCACGCAGCACTTTCGAGAATCCTTGAAATCAAATGTCGAGCTTGAAGTCAGGCAGCATCTCTGAATTGGCATTGTTGCCCTTCCTTAGGGAGAGGAACTATCGTCATGTGCAGTCCATTCCCGACCTTGAAACTTTTTTTTTTTCCCCAGGCTGGCACATTGTAAACTTTTTGATAATCTTTCATTGATTCCTAGTTCTTTGTTGATGTCAGGACTTTGCAGTGTAGCTGTCCTGTGTCATGGATGCGCTTGGTGCCACTCTCTCGCCCCCCCCCCTTCCATGCACACACCTTTTATTTCCCTCCATTTCCCTACAGCACATTTTGCACTGTACCTGATTAAAATCATACATTAATTGTAAGATACTGCAGAATTTGATTCAGAAACATGTTTCTGAGGTATCCCACTTTTAAATAAGGAATGCTATAGGATTCAGTATATCCTGTTTTGGAAAACTGCATTGCTTCGTATAGCAATTTTTGTCTTCCCTGGGGAGAAGCATCTTTCTTACAAAAGAAGGATCAATCATAGGAACATACTGTGCTCCAATATATGTGCTGTTATGTTCCTACTGGAAGCTATGTAACTCTGGACTTAACTTTGCATGTTCCTTCTGTTATCCCACGCATCACATCTTTACACAGGCACATTCTTCCTGATAATTTTTTCTAATGAAAGCAGACGTTAGACAATTGGTAACTGAAAGGTTTTTTTTTAAAAAAAAGTACTAAATTTAGTTCACTCTTCATCTTTTCACAGCGCACTGAGACAGACTGACACATGCACATCTCATGCTGCCTTATCCATTGGAAAAAAAAACTTAAAAATGCTGACAGCTGAGCATCCAATTAGTTCTTACACTTTCTGTGTTGACCTTCATGTTGCTCTTTCTCAGACATAATTCATATTCATTCCAAGAGCAGCTTTTGCAATAAAAAGGCCAGGGAACAGCTTTAATGAAAGAACCATGAGAAAAAGGGGACAATTGCTATTTATGATTTTTCTGTTACTTAAGGACCTGGCAGCATCTGCATAGATCCCCTTGTACAACTTTAGCAGCTGTTGTACCAGACTTCAACAGAGTTGTTTCTGAACTTAGAACTAACCACAGTTTATTCAAGAGTTGTCTGTTTCCTTCAAAGTATGTTCTTTAGGGTATTTAAAAAATGTCCTCTAACTGTAGTTGTTTATTGGCTCAGAAACCACTTGTTGCTTCATGGTAACTGTGACATTGAAAAAAAAAATGGGGAAAGGGAAGTAGCTACTAGTCTTCAGTACTTATTACCATTTTAGTTTACCAACAGTCTTGAAAAACTGGGGCATAAGGTAAAAGGCTGCAAACTTGGTTATGCTAGAAAAATTGTACCAGAACTATTGTGCAAGTGTCTTGAGCTGTTGTCCAGCTATGACAGAAATAACGTCAGGCACTGAGTTAGTTTGCATTGGGAGTAAGCAAAGTGGCAGGCTCCCTAACTCCCTGGTTTGATTTCTCTTAAGAGGCACTAAAACTCATATCATCTTTCCACTTCCCAGGGAAGCAGTATCTTTGATCTCATTCAATCAATATAATTAATGTATGTATTTTCTCATTTGTAGCTAATATATGATAGTTTTGCTCAGTATCTGGTAACGGAGAAGGGTTATGACAAAGACTTGCTGAATATAACTCCAGAGAGCTTAGATTTCTGGTAAGTACATTGAAAATAACAAAGGCTATCTTCAAACTTCCATTTTTCTGTAATTTTTACAAAGCTTGGAAAATAGCATATTTAGCTTTAGACAGTCATTGTTATGGTTGTCAAGCCCAACAGAAAATTCCTAAATTACAGCTTTAAGTACTTGTTGGAGCAAGTGTTTGTCATGAGCTACTTCTAACTTGGGTATTTTCAAGACAGAACTGAATATCCAAGCTTGCTCTGTCTTGTGCTTCTAGCTGTCTAGATACAAGTTTTCTAGTCTGACTTAATCTCCTATTTTATGCATCTCCTATATCTTCTACCTTCAATTCAATTGGTAAATCCAGTAACTCTCAGAAGTTAGTCATATCTCATTTTTCTCTTGACAGACATGTTTTTGTTTGTGTAAGGCGGAATAATCCCAACAGTCTCCTGAGGAACTGAGGAACAGTGTCGTGCCAGGAAGTAGCCCAGGAATGGCACTTTAGGCACAAAGCTGTAATGCAGAAAACTGAAATGCAAGTTCCTAGTCTGAGCTGAGTGGTCTCTGAGCAGGAATTTGGATGTGGGTTTCTGATATTCCAACCTTAATAGACTATTGTCTAGGCCTGGGGAGGAGGGGGGTTTTGAAGGCCTGGTTGTCACTATTTTTTTTTTAGCAGAAACACATGTTTTTGAACAAATGAATGCATTATGTGCAGAAAAAAAAAGTCAGTTGTTTTCACAATTCAGTATTTGATGGTTTCCAACCACATCTACTTTCCTCTTTCATGTGACAAGGAATGTATCCGTATTCCTCATGTTTTGAGACTTCTAAGGCATAAAATCAGTTATTAAGATCTAGGTATCCAGGCCTCAGTCCTTTGTTGGATCTGGGGTTTAATAGCATGGACGTGCAGACCCACAGTGCTGGCAGCTCTCTCTCTGTGCTACTCTCCCAGGCTTCTCATCAGCTTCATCCATGAAAGGCTTGGGTCTGCTTGCCGCCTTCATGGCGGCATACTGACTTTCTTTTGGGTATCTTGTGATAGAGGATGAGGGTGGCATTACTTTTTCAGTCTTTATTCTCATTGTTGTTCTAGATATTGAACACTGAACTCATTTTTCGAACAATCTAAACTAACATAAATTCAGTTGTGCCTTACAGGTGTAAGCTACAAATTTCCTAGTGGAGCTGGGAACTCAGCAATACCTTGTGCACTCTTCACCATATTAATGCTGGCTAGTACTGCATTGCTTCTGCTTCACATGCTCCTTAGGAATTGCCTCATTTAGATTGATGTTCTGCCCCTCTCTCCATTAGCGATTGATATTATTCTAATAATAGAATAGGAGAGTTGTAACAGAGAAAAAATATTTTTTTGTTAATAGTAGAAGTGACTTAAATATCTCATTTCTTAGCTGTATATGTTTGGACCTTAATCCTCCAACCTTATCTATATGATTAGTCACACTGAACTTACTGAACAATGGAACATGTTTTATTTAGTAGGAATTTGCTATGTAAGTGAAATCCTGTCTTCACTGTAATACTATGTACTTGCATATATACAATATTGTTCAAGCATGGAAGTGTTTGAAGGTTTGTGATTTTGCTGCTCTTGTGTAGCATCACTGTATAGTTTCTGTAACTGCATTTCATTATCCTGGTATATAATGAAGCATTCCCCTGAAAGCATTCATTGCTTGCTTCTTCCTTTAAATAAAATTATATGCAGTTGTAAAGGCTTGGTGTTTGACCTTGAAGATGGAAACTTCCTGAAACTTGCAGAAGATGGAACAGTTCTGAGGTAATATTGATAATAAATTTTTATTACTAAACAAATACCAACATTTTATACTCTTTCTGAAAGTCATCTCTGAAGTTTATTAAACGTTTAAATGAATATATGCTGAAATTAGTATGTAAAAGTTTAAATACTCTTTGGTAACCTGGTGCTCATTTTCTTTTAATGTTCCTTAAGCAGTCTTTTCATAACATTTCTGTGTTAGTGAGGAATATCTAATTTTTAATAAACACTTGATGAGTTTTGTACTGTGCTTTTTCATCAGACTATATATTAGTTAATGTTGTGACTCAGTATAGATTTAGTACTTATTTTTCTGCCCAAGACTCTGACTACATACTGATCTTGAAACTAAATTCACTTTTTCAATGGCTACCAATGTACTCTTTGTCCAATTCTGCAAAGATCCAGGGTAATTTTTTTTTCTAATTGTGAATAACATCACTGAGTTAGAGTCAGTGCTAATGACTAATGCTAACGCTATTGACAGGAGCTTTTTTCATAGTTCTGCCTTGCACTCTGTGAGTTTTGCGAGACTTTAGAATGGCATATATGCTCTTTACACTGTGTTTTATTGTGCAGTGTGTATTGATAGTTCAAGTATAATGTTCTCACACAACTGAGAACAATACAGAGTGATTGGGTCAGCAGCTGAAACACAGTAGCCAAGCCCTGAAACAATCTAACCTCTGTGTAGTAGTCCTTTTAATTTATGGAGGATTGTAATGCATATGATAAAAGCCTAGATCCTAGAAAACTTCTCAGTTATAACTAGAGTTACTTCTGAAGTGAACATCAACTCATAGGCACCTACCTCAGTATTCAATTGCAATACATTACTGTGCACTAGAAGTAGTTTGGCTGTTAACTTTTTTTTTTTTTTTTTAATAACTTAATGCATCAAACAGGGCAAGCCATGGTACAAAAAGCATGACATCTGAAGAGATCCTGGAGACTTACAGAAGGAGGGAATGGAAGCATTTTAGTTCAGTCAATGGAATGCTTTCCCGCTCAGGTAGGTGCGTCTTAGTATGCTGTGTTCTTTGAAATTGCTCTAGCTATTTCAGCACTTCCTAGAATTAGTTCTTACTACAAATGCTTCAAATATTTAAAAATATTTGAGCTGAGAATTACTGAAATAGGTAGGTTTGGGGAGGGGGGGTTGTTTTTGTATTTTTAACTTCTAATACTGAAGTTCAACGTAAATTTAGGTCACCAACGATGAGACAAATAACATCTCACATAAAATGAGGTGTCAGTGTAGATCTGTTTTGGTTATAGAAATGGGCACATTATTCTTTGATGAAGTAGACTGAGATTACCACATTTAGGACACCTGTTGGGCAAATCACAAGTTTTTGTTAATTGTTGACTCACTGAAGTCACTGCTGATATTGGAGGCCTAAGTACATGTGCAAAGGACAGAGCAGATATGGGGACAAACCTACACTCCTGCTGTGATAAAGGTTTTTTTGTTTCGAGATGGAGCCACTTTGTGAAGGCACTGTGGCTGGGTCTGCATCCTTGCTAGCCACCTGTGCTTTCTCTCCACTTTGGTCTTGGCCATTGCAAGTAATAAAGACAAAGCGCTCAGCTAAGTTGTATTGTCTTCTGTAGCAGAGATATTTTCCTTAAGATTTTGCTATCATAACTTGTTCAAGATACTTATTCTGAAGTACAGGTAATTGTTTGCAACTGTGCGGATGAGAGAGGTGCATCTACTATATGACCAAATGAAATCTTTCTTATTCTTTGAGAAGTGAGCTTGGCCTCCTCTCTTGTGAATATTAATCCCTGTTTTGCTGACCACTTCTTTAATATACATAAGGGACAGCACAGTTCCATGAATAAAATAAATAAATCAAAGCCCCATGAATACAAAAAAAAAAAATCACTCTTGAGTCATTTCACCCCTAAGAAAGAACTGTTGAACATGGCCTCAGCCTGGGAGGGACATCTGTACCCACCTGATCACGAGCTATATGGGGGGCTCACATTGTAAGGTGGGCCTGCTTCCCTGTGGGCTGCAGCACTGTCTCCAGGAAGCCTTGTTCCTTGCACACACATGCTAAGACCTGTCTGGATGTTTTTGCAAGAACTTCTCAAGTCTCTGTGGGGCCTGTATTGGGCATAAATGGCAGGGTTTGGGTAGCAGGGTGCTGGGAAGTCATGAACCATGCTGTGCTGGTCACAGCCGTTTCCTGCTGAATCTGAAATGTATGAAAACAACCTACCACCTGCCAAAACTGCAGCCCATCAGGGGAGCATGTGGCGCCTCTGCTCAGGCGGGTTTAAGAAAGAGCAGTGGCTGCCAGGGGCTGCAGATGCAGGAGGAGACATGTAAGGAGACACACACAAGCAGTCACAGGAGAAGACACAAAGGGGGACATGTGAGGACAAGTGTGAAGAGACCCATTTGGAGAAACAGAACAGAGGAGGCACATTGGAATGGGACATAGTTGGGGACATGCCTGCAGATGCGCTCTTGCAAAGAGGTGCTCCATGCTGGAGGAGATACCTCTGAGGGACCATGGCCACACGTGGCCCACGCTGGAGCAGGGACACTACAAGGGACCGCAGCCATGGGGGAACCACACCAGGGCAAGGACACCGCGAGGGACATTGTTTATATCTTCTTTGTTACTCAATACCTGAATCAGTCACTAAAAGTTTACGTTAATTGAAAATAAATTAAATTAAGAGAAATTCCCTGAGTCAGGACTTTTTTGCCCATGACAATCCACTGCTAGGGAAAGTTTTTGAAGAGTTGTATGATGTAGCCCTGACTCTTAAAAGACTCCTGATTCTCCCCTGTCTCTTCTACTCCTACTTCTGGGACCATAATATTTATTTTTAAAATCTCACTGCCTTATTAATCTATAGATTAACAACTTTCGGTTGTTAATTGAGTGAGACTTAGAAGTGAGAATAAAGGCTAACAAATTTATCATTAGATTAGGAAGCACACAATGTTTATTACCAGTAAAATCCAAATTGGAGCTTATAATAACATTTTATTATTATTATTATTAATTATTATTATTTATGATTAAACCATATAGTATGAATTAAAGGAAGTAGTTTTTTGGGAGGTTGATTTTTTTTCTTTTTTTTTTTTTTTAGCTAAATACTATTTGTATGATAATTATTTTGACCTACCAGGAGCACTCCTTTGCGCAAGGGTTGTGGACAGCTTAGATCGGGTAAGAACTAGATTGTTTTAAACAAAATATTCTGTTATCTTTTCCATCATTATTAAATGCATGTGAATACTGTATTCAACAAAGTTAAGGTTTATTGCTTTTTTCTGCTTTCGAACTTTACATTCTGGATTTATAGTGTATTAAAGTTGTCTCCCAAGCTAATTGTGAGATACATGGCAAATTCAAAATACATTTACTTCCACCAGAGGGCACAAATAACTAGCATAAGAATAGGTTAATACCTTTTGCTCGAGTTTACTCTTTGATATGCAGAATATTGTTCTTAAAATCTTCTTGAATTGTATTTGATGATACTTGAATTATATCTAATGTAATTCTTCTGGATGATATGGTTTGCTACTTTGCAGGACTAATAAATGTGTTGAAAGCTTAATTCCCTCCTCCTCAAACTTGTTTTTTTGTCTTAAATATATTGATCTGATATAAATACACCTCTGGAGTAGTAGCTGATTTTGTTGTTGTTGTTTTGCTCAGCTATGCAACAAGTTCAATTCTCAGAACAAAAAAATACAATTGCTTGAACTTTTTTCAGTGCTTTATAGACAGACAGTATGTCCTCAATTCTACCTGTGAAGTTTAATGTCCTTAGATTCAGTTGCGTTAGAGAAGCCCTTATCTTAATCTTGTGGGCAGCTAGGGGAAGGAGAGGGTTCTTCCTATAGAGTAAATATCTTTGCTGCAATAGAATACTGCTGTAATCTTTTGGCTATAAGCTACTGGCTAAAGATACCAAAGCACTACACCATTAAAAACTGTAGATCCTAAACTTTGCCTGCAAAGTGGAATTCAGAGCTGTGAGAGAGGTGTCTACACTCCCTTTTGGTGTCGCCTGCTTGGTGCTCCACTCCAAAATAGCACACAGAATAGATTGCTGCCTAAGTCCATGTGCTACAAAGAGTTATCTAAAGCTAGTTTATAGGGAGACTCTGAGGGCAGGAGCGTCATAAGACTCTTAATGGGATTTTAGTGCCTGATTAAGCTCCTTCCCCTACTGTCCACAGCTTAGAACCCTCTCTCAGAAGTGACATTTGTATTGTATTATTTTATTCTATATTTAATTTAGTCTCAGGGCAAGTCACCTACTTATTGAGAGAAGGGTGGTGCTGAAGCATGTCATGGTATGTGTGTACCACTCATGCACATCCAGTTACCAATTCATAAGCTGGAACACTGACCCTGTCTTCAGCCTGAGAGAATTAAATCCATGTCTTGTTTCCTCAAAGAGCTACTAGAATTGGGTCATACATCTTCTTTATCAGCTAGCAATTCTGGAATATTTTACTGCATATTGGTCCAGTTTTAACAGGAGGACTAAAGTAATTCCCTGGGACATTACCATCAGGCAGATGATTCAGGACACAAGATGGGAGATGGTGGGCCTAAACCTCTCCAGCACTCATGCCCTGGACACATGCTGCAATTGTTAAGCTGTTTTCCTGAGAGGGTAGAGACCATCACATTTTCTTCCATGTTTTTAAAAGAAAATGGAGGCTTCTGCTTCCTGTTATGGGAGCCTGTTTAGTAAAGGCTGTTTTTCATCCCCTTTCCAGAAAATATTTTAGGATATCAGGAAAGTTTCTTACTGGAAGTGAACAGAACTTCTAGGTCTGGGGTTCAGAATGGGCTTAGATACGGGGTGGATCCTGGGCCACTCTATACTGTTACAAACAAAGCTGCTCCTAGCCTGTCCAGGACTCCTGCATGTTTTCAGACAAAGCAGAGGAGCTTCGCGGTGACTTGGACCTTTGCATTGAAGCTCTATGCAAGATTCTTCTTTGTCTGATACTTCAGCTAATAAAATCACATTTGATAATCGCTGCCAGATTCATGGTGGACTGAATGGGCCTGCACCCGGTTCTGTCTCTGCTTGCTGGATAGTGGTCTGTTTTCTTGTATATCTTAGTGCAACGGCTGTGGATTTGCAGGGAGCTAGTCTGACAATTATTTTAGTCTTCTCTGAGGTCAACTGTGTTTTAAAGGAAGAGTACCTGTATTTAAACTAGTAACCATTCATCCACAGAGCAACACTCTGATGTTAACTCATTTCACTGATTAAAAAAAAATAATAATAATAAGGAAAGGTCAGTCACGTGAAGTATGAGGGGAGCTGACAGTTCAATCTGCCTGTTCAAAGTGGTAGGCTAGTGCTATCACCACCAGACAGGTAGGTGTTCCTTGACATCTCCTGAACACAACTTTCAGTAATGAACTTGGCTAGCAGCTAACTGAAATTTGACATATATGGAGCCTGTTGTTTTCTGTATTAGTCCTTTAACGTATTTTTGCCATGGTTTGCTATGGAAATTGCTAAAAAAATAAGTTAAAAGCTTCCACATTGAGTCTTTGCTGCTCTTAACCTGTAGAGTCAGTGGATTAACCATAGTCCTGGTCAATCGTGCACATAATAATAAATATAATAAATTTATAATAATAATAAATATAAATTATAATAATAAATATAATAAATAATGATATGTCTTGATAGTACAACTTGCTGGTTGTCAAATCAAAGGCAAACTGTTCGTCCAGAAGATCCAGTGGCAGATTAGGTCTGAAATAGCAATTTACTTCAGCACATATAAACTCCATGTTTTTCATTGGAGACATTAAGTTTGTTTCAATTTCTGAACTTTTCCAGCTCTTGAAAGCACCTTATGCTTACAAAGTGGGTCATTTTTCATGTATCGGTGCAGAAGTGGGCTGACAGGTTCAGAACACAGAGGATGTGAAATCTGTCAACAATTGCATCAAAATTTCTGCTAATGTAGGTGTGGAAAGCCTGTAACAACACTACAAAAATAATTTCTGCAGTGTACAAACTTAGAGATATTCCAGACTATACTACCGGCTTGCTACTGCCCTGTACCTTGAAACTCTGAGCACCTCTTAGGAGCTCCATAATTAACCCTCTACTCTGTAATGTGGTCTGGTTGCCTTGTTGCATCTGTGTTTAATTCAATGCTCTTAAAGTTTGTAGTGTTTGAGAGTGCTCCGGGACTCAGCTAGTCGAGAAGCTTTTTCTCTTCCTTCGTGAGATCCTGAAAGGGCATTTGAGGTTAAGTGGAGCATTTCTGCGCTCTGTTCCTAGCACGGCTTTCTAGGAATGGCAAGCGACTGTAAGCACAGATTGCTTTTCCCTGTTGTTCTGCCAGGGCTAGGGTTTGGCAGTCTTCAAAGTACAATGCAACACAGTGCTGCTCAGCCTGGCTTCTGGCTAAATATTTTATATTGTGTTTGGGGTGGAGTTACTGGCAGAAGGACCTGGCCACTAAATTCTAGTGAATGTTTGTGCCAGTTCGAAGGTGAAAGGTGATACGAGTGCCAGACTTGAGATAATGTCAACCTGCTAATTAAGTACAGAATATGAAGCCCTAGGAACTTCTTTTTCCCAAATACCAGTGGGATGGCTCATTCAATAAGTTGCTCTTGCACTTAACGCTCCTCTTCGCTGTGAAGTTTTAGAGTTCCTCACAAATATTAATCCTTTCTCCTTTACCCTCCCTCCCCACACCATATTCTCCTGAAGAAGGAAGGTAACTTGCCTGTGGTTACCCAAAGTTCACAGTTAAGCTGGGTGCTGAGTCCTGAGGTCCTGAATCCCACTGCCTAAGACTGTTTTACTCCTTTACAAAATCCTCTTATTTATTCATGGCATTCCTATCATTGTCTCAATATGTAAGCTCAAAATAACTGATACTTGATGTAATGACTAGGTTCCATTGACTCTTACAGCATGATAGGCAGAAAAAATATGACTTTTGGAAGGACATGGTGGCTGCGATCCAGCATAATTATAAAATATCAGCTTTTAAAGGTAAGTAGGTTCACTGAAAACTTATTATAATAGCTGAAAATATTGCATATGCTTGCCAGAGCAGAGCAGAGTACATCTGTAAGTATCCTGTGTTTTACTCAACACAGTTTTTACTTTTCAAGCTTATAAATAGTTGTATAGTAGACATGTTTATGCTGAAATAGAAAATCTTTACTGTTAGTATTTATATCTAGTTTAGCTGGAATTGTTTTGATATCATTTAAAACACTCCTGATATGCTGTTTCACTGAATTCAAAGGGAAAAATAATTTCCTCCTGTAATTAGTACTGTAGTGTGGATGTCCTTGAACTGTATTTTAACTCTGTTGTTCCTTGTGTTCTTGTATTCACAAATAAAATGCATTGAAAAACCTTAAGTAACTACTATTTGATAAATTTCCTTTAGTACTCTAGTTTTGATCAGAACTCCTTATGTAGTCTGTTGAGACAATGGTGAGATGACTGTTATTTTCCTATTTTTTCAAGCTATTTTGGAATTCTGTTAAATTTACCAGAAATTGCAGAGGATTTTTTTTTAAGATAAGAGCCTTCCTCCACTGAAAATGTAGTATATATTAGAACTGGAAAACAACTTGGATCTCTTCATCTAGAAATAATTTTCCTCCTTTCACAGACTAATCTTCTGAGTTTTTATTAAGTATATAAAATAATATAAGTAAGTTGAGAATAAAAGTTAATTATCCTGCATGTGCACACAATTAAATGAAATTATTTTAGCTATGATTTTTTTGTAAAAAGACTATATGCAACTTGGTTCAGAATTCTGTATCATTTTTGCTGACAGTGTTTTCTGAGAATTACCTCTGTTGATACAACACTCATTAGACACAGATATAGTTTAGATCTTCTTAAAACCTGCCTTCTGTTCAGCAGAGACGTAGTTTATGCTGAAATATGCAATCAGATTTATTGTATTTTTTCAAACGTAACTGACAAAATTGTCTCAAAAGGGCTCCAAACAAAACTAGAAGCTGATGTCAGAATGCATATTGTAAAAGACAGCTATATACTTCTCATGTGTTTTTGTTTGTTGCTGTTATTGTGTCCCCATTGAAGGTTAGAGTATGTATGGTAGTTAAGAATCCTTCCATGAACTCAACTCATTCATACATGAGATTAAAGCATCCTCTGTTTTTGGCTGATATTAAAGAAATCAATTATAATCAACTGTAACCATATTTCTTTAGATTTCACATTAATGCTTTTTCAAATCATGACAGGTGTTTGTTCTAAAAGGTGTAGATTATGCAGAGTTTTGTAAAAAAAAAAAAAAATTTTTAAGTGTTCTTTGGAAAGGAATGAAAAAAATTTGAAGTCTGGTCTCAAAAAACGTATAAATAATTGTGTGTTTATCTATATGTGTGTGTGTGTATATACATATGCGTATATCTACCTGTTGTACGTATTTATGTATGTAAGTATGGAACCTGCATACAAACAGATGTGTGATATGACTTGATCTTTTTTAATTACTGTCAGAATTGGTACTTTAATACACCTGCACCTTAATTGTAATAGACCTCTCTGTTACAAAAACCATAAGGCACATGCACAACAGTAATAAAATTTGGGATAACATAGTAACTGATAGGCATGAGCTATTTTGGATAAGTTTTGTAAAATCAGAAGTTGTAAAACAATGCAGATTGTACACAGTACTTAAAAGTTTTAATGTATGAAAGTGCTAAGGTCTGTCTTGCATCATTTTGAAAGGCCTCATAGTGGCCTTATTTTCCTTTAATAACATGGTCCTGTGGATAAGGCACTGAATGGGTTTAGAAGAACTGGAGATTATTTCCTCCTATACCATGTACCTATGATATTCCTGTGGAGTATCTCTTTTTGCTTCACGTTCTCCTCTGCAGAATGGAAATAATGATACTAGTCTTCTGCCACAGGTTTATGCCAGAGAGTTGTTGCAGTGGGTTTTTGTTGTTGTTGTTTCCCCCACACACTGCCCCCCAGCTGCAAGCTTAACATAACTTCCTGAGAAAAGTCTTAAAGCCTGCTGTAGCTCAATTTCTACATACCAGGAAGTCCCATGGTCTTTCTCAGCCCAGAGCCTGGGCCTGCAAACCACAGCCTCTTGACTTAACTCCATGCCCTCAATGACTTGCAGATGGTTTAACCCTTTAGAGGAGAACAGTGCTCATTTACAGGTAGTCAAGGTAAATTTTGTAAAGCAAACTTATTAAGTGGTCAGTTGAGGAGACGTAAAGTTCCCAAGTCTGCTGTCTTAGTAGTGCCATTGTCAGTGATGGAGCAGAACGACTGGCAGTTTTATTTTTTGAAATCCGTAAAGTGTTTGCAAGTCACTCTGTCTCTGGTTTGTTGTCAGTATGCCCTTGTTTCTCTGTGTCCCTTCTCTTTTTCACATGATTTCTTTGATCATTAGTCAGATGTCTGGTGGATTTTGCTTTTCATTGTCTTAGCCATGGTAATTGCCTTAGATAATTGCCCTTTTATATTTTTTTTGGATGGCTCTTTCAGATAGCCATGATCATCCTGACTCTCAGCTTAATGCAGGATATTAACCCCCTCTTCTACTTATAAGGAAGTGAAGAACTGAGGCTTGCAGAAAGAATGTAAGATACAAATAACATAAGATCCTAAATAGTTGTCTTATTCAAATCCTCCTTTGTGAAGGAGAACTCCCCGAAATTGGGGGGAATCTATTAAAAATGCTATTAGAAAAGCATGGTGCCAAAATAGTAAAAGCACAGTGACAAAATAGTGAACATAGACATTCTCATTTTCAGAATGGTCATTGCTCACCTAAGAATACCTGCAAGAGTAGACACTCAACTTTTATATCAATTGCAGATAGCAATTTTGTGAGAATCCTTTTCATAAAACTTAAGTTTCACTTAAGATTGGGATATTTTGCTGCTTTAAGGTGATTAATATTGCTTCATGTGTGTTTCATTTACCATATTTTCTATTTCTCAGTGTATAAATTAGTAAAGAACAATTTTAAAGGAAATGCCATGTGGCAATATGATTTACACTGTATAATTATGCGTCTGCCCACAATATATTATGGAAATGATATTTGGTCTTAAGAGGAGTAATGAGGGCTTGAAGTATTCTAGAAGCATTTGCACATCAAAATATTTCAGATTTGGTGATTTTGACAGAAAAATCTATAGTTTTTTGCAGAAAGAAGATTCCTATTAAAACTTCTTAGATCAGAATTGTATAGAATATCTCTTAAAAACTGATTTCTCTCTCACTTACATGGTTGTCTTTCCCTGTCATTTCCCTGACGCTTCTGGTAACTACAGCAACTGCAGCTATATAGTTTAATTATACATTTATAGTATTTTCAGTTGCCTCATATGGTTATATTTTACACTGGAAATAAAGAGTCTTCATAAATTGCCCATAAGAAGGCTTGATGGGATATGCTGTCAGGTTTCAAGGGTGCATCTGAGAAATTTGTCATTGAATATCTTCCAAAAAAAAAAGAAAAGAAAAGAAAAAAAAGAAAAAATAAAGTGCTAGACATAAAACCTTTTTCTTTTTTAAATAATTTGCATTTTCTCTGTCTATTTTTGATGTAATTGATCAGTATTCTGAAATGACATGTTTATGCATGTGAAATGTGATTTTGGGGGGGAAAACCAGATCTTTCTAAAATACTCCATCCTCTCCCCAAGCATTCCCTCTCTCCCTCTCTGTCTCACACACACACACACACACACACACACTTTGTAATCACAGGTTTATGGTATTGCCCTATTGTCTTGACAGAAGATAGTTTATCTAGATATCTGTGATATTGCTATGCTTTATGTGCAGCTTTAAATACAACAAACAAAAAGCAAAGAGATTTTTCTGGCCAAAAGGAAAGAATTCTTTAAAAATGCTCTAAAACATTAGGAATTCCTAATGTTGGTAGAGTTCGGAGAAAAGAGACCATTATTTGTCTTAATCCTGAAAATGGCAACACAGATCCAAGCAAACAAATTTGTTACACTTTTCTCCTGGACATTTCAGCTAAAAACAGAAGGGATCATTTGGGTACCTCATGCATTCGGTAACCATTTGAGAACTACTGAAATTCAAAAATCTTTTTGCAGCCTTTGGACATGAGTTTTTGTACTCTTACAGGCACTGATGCTTTTATTTTAATCTCATATAGGATTTTTTTTTTCCTTTAATGCCATGATCCTGAAAACTGTGAGGTTTTTGAAAGAGCTTTATGTTTAGATAGGTTGCTAATCTTCTTGTGGAGAAGATATTAAAAAACAAAAACAAAAGCAGACCTGTAAGATGAACAAAAATAAAGTGCTTCAGAAATCCTAGTCTCTCAGGGAGAGGAGTTGAGGGGCACTGTGATTTTTGACTATTCTGTCTGGGCCATACAACTATCATCCATATTGTTACCTGATTGCATCTACCTCTTCAAAGCCCAGCATGCAGAGGTCATGTATTTATTTTCCAGTAGTCTTCCCTTCTCCCTTCAGCTGCATATAAATAGGATTGACTTCTTTGAAGCTCTTCTTTTATCTTCTGATAAATATAGTTTATATTTCCTCATAATGGTTAAGAATCTTAAAAACCCTCTCAAGGTTCCTTCTTGGTCATGACTGTAAAGCTAAAATCAAGGTATAAGCTGTGTTTGTATCAAAATTTTCTGTGTAACCTCTAAGTCTTCAGTGTTTTGGGTTGCTTTCTTAATGTCTGGATACTTATGAAAAATCATCAAAAAGACAGGCGTCAGGTACTAAGTTGTAGACTTATCTGAGGTCCTATATGCTCACTGGAGAAGCAAAGACATAAAAGGACAAAACCTAGTTTCATTTAAAGTGGATGCAAGATAAGTATTAGTGAACTTTACTTTCAAGAATACAGTGGGAAGACTAGCTAATTAGAATCACAGGACAGTGATGTATGGCTGGGCACCAAGTATCTCAGGCAATTTAAATGTGTTTTGGCCTGCATTTCATATATAAAGCAATTAAGCAAAACTTTACAACTACTGAGCAGTTTTTTCCATCTCCAGTACCCAGTCTCTAGTTGTTTCTGAAACAAAAGTGCCAAATTGGTTGAATGTATTGGCAGCTGCACATACTATGTTTAAATACTGGAAAGATGAATTAATGAACTTATGCAAGTGACTGCATAGGAAAACATTTTCAGTACAAAAAAGAGAGAATTCTTAGCAGACCTGTAGTAAAGTTTTCTTTTAAAGTAAGAAAGTGGAAAGGTGAAGACTGACATTTCAGACTGAAGTGCCTTGAGCTGTATTTTGGCTTGAAAGAAGGAAGTATCACAGAATTGCTACTTGTAACTTGTGGTACTGTCCACTGTACTATTTCTGTACAAGCATTTGTATGTAATTTTGTAATAGTGTTACCTATTTCACTTGCCTAGGTCTACTTGGCTGCTAACTAAGCAGATCTAATCATCCTCTCTCCTTCAGTATTTATTACCTTACCAAAGTATAGCCTAAGCGGCAGATTTCCTTACTCAGCAGTCCTTAGTAAAGGGAGCAAAAACAATTATGCAAAGTTACTTTCTTAGTAGTTCATTACAGTTTCTGAAACTATATCGTTTCAATAATGATGGATTGACTTAAAGGTTCCCTGACTGTTTATTAATACCAACATTTTATCAAGTGCTTAGGAAATTTTAGGTTTCAAATGTGCACAATATAATAAGCCTCAGGTTTTGCTTTCTTGAAGAAATGGTCATATCACAGAACTTTTAAACATAGGCTTATGTACTTTTAGTTCAAGTGATTAATATCTTCTATTAAAAAAAATAAGCTAAATAATAGTTTTAGAGTTGATAAGCTTTTGATGCTTTTATGTATACTTCTAATGCTGAACATGAATGGTAACTGCCATCTGAAGAAATGTGTGATCAAACTGTTACAGTTAGACAATTTATAAGCACTAATTTTAGTGAGCTAGCTCACTTTATACTGTTAACTTTACATAGTGTCTTACAGATTAATGTAATATCTAATGTTTGAGTGTATAGTGAATATGATTATGTCCTCTGACTAATTACTGTTACCGTCAGATGAATTTAACATTTGATTGAAATATATTCCCAGTTTTTCCTGCATAATTAAGACAGTTGTTTTTAGAAGGAATAAACTGCTCAGGGAAAAAAATATATATATAAGGACTGTTAATTTGGGGGTAGTAAAGCTGTTCTGAATGTCTCCATGAATATGAGTGTCTGAATATTTGTGAAGATGTGCTCTGCTGGATTTAGTGATAGGTGTGTTTTACTGTACCCCAAATATTGTAGTTTTACAGAATATTAATTAGGAGCTTAAAATACTGAACTAGTGTGTTGCTAGAGATTACAAAATGTGCCTTAAAAATAGTTGAGTGGATTTCTAGGCTTCAAATCTGATTGCTTTTTCCTATAGTGAAATTCTTAGCTCTTCAGAAATAGGCAATAATTTCTAAATTTAGTAAGGTAGATTTTATTTAATAAGAAAAGCTGAATGAAATTAAAACTGTGATGTGATATATGCTATATTAGAGTTGTGTTTTCTTGACTCCTGTTTTATAGCTTAAAGATGAAGCTGACAGCAGACTAATGTTCCTGAAGTATATTCTGTGACAGTTGTGATGAGCACATATCTGAAACTATTTACTTTGAATAATACCTTCCATTAAGTCAGGTATAGTGAAGTATGATCTTGAGTCACGGAATGGCTACTTTGCATATTCTGAGAAATGATAGTTAGAAATACTGATTTTCCTCTTAAAAATAAAAAAATAAAGACAGGTGCATCATATTAATTCATAAACTTTTAATGTTGCATTCAGTTGGATAATTGATCACCATTTGAAACAAAGTGTTCAGAAATAAATTTCTATGACAATCTTCTAAAAACATACAATATTATTGTATTAGGTTTGAACCAATTTCTTCCACCCTCTCACTCTTTCTTTTCTGTTGCGAAACTGTAATTGCATGACCTGCTAATAACATATCAAGTCAGGACCCAATTAAAATCGTCTGAAGGAGGGAGTGTCAGGGCTGCATAAGTGGGACATTGTTAGATATGAGCAAATAAGAAACCTGAGAAAGAGGAGTGAACATAGTCAGAAGAATAGAGACCATTAGATTCTGAATTGGGCAGCTGGAGCCATACTTGATCATTCTCCATGAGATCGATGACAGCACTGCCAGAAGCCTGGTCAAGGTATCCTTTCTTATACTCATCATAAGTATACATAAGTGGAGAACCATTTTTGTAGAGTGCAACCCAAACATTTGTTCCTTTTGCATGTACATGGTAGGAGAAGTAATAAAGTCCAGGGATCCTGCAGGTGAAGATTCCTGTTCTGGGGTCATAGTGTTGCTGCCTATTGTACAAGATCTTATCAAATTTGATCGGAACTGTTGCCCCTGGGTAGGCTTTTGAGAGGATGACACTGAAAGCAGATACTGGCATCCCTGTAAGGGCTTGGTTTACTCCTGCTTTCATAAAAGACATTCCCGATAGGTCTCGAGACTCGCCTGCTTTAACATAGCTTTCTGGCATCTGTGGGATTACAGCTTGGCCAGGGGGACCAGGAGGACCTGGGGGGCCTGGCAAGCCAGGCTCTCCATTGTTACCCTTAGGGCCAGGGGGTCCAGGTGGTCCCATGGGTCCGCTTAAGCCTTTTGTAGAAATACCTGCTGGACCTGGCAGTCCTGGAGCTCCTGGCTCACCTTTTGCACCAGGGGCTCCTGGCATGCCAGGAGACCCAATGGGGCCTCTGATCCCAGGTATTCCTGAAGGTCCTCTGGGGCCTGGTTCACCATTGATCCCTGGCACACCCTTAATTCCTTGTGGGCCCATTGGACCAGGCAAGCCAGGTAGCCCAGCATGGCCTGTGTCGCCTTTTGGTCCTGGAAAACCTGGGTGTCCCTTAGGACCTGCAAGACCCTGTTCACCTGGGTATCCTGGTTTTCCATCTAATCCTGGCAGGCCTCTTTCACCTTTTGCTCCAGGGAATCCTGCAGGGCCTGTGGGGCCCATGTCACCTTTCGGTCCCGGTAGGCCATTTTCACCAGGTAAGCCTTTGAGTCCTTGAGGGCCGATGTTCCCTAATGGTCCAGCAGGCCCCGTTTCACCTGGCACACCAGCTGGGCCTTGGTCTCCTTTTGGTCCTGGAAGGCCAGGAAGACCTTCAGGCCCTCTGTGTCCTTTCATCCCTGGCAATCCTGGCTTTCCAAATCCTGGCAGACCTGGGGGTCCAGGCAAGCCTGCTGGTCCAGAGTGTCCTTTGGCTCCAGGAATACCTGCTGCTCCTGGTGGTCCAATTGGTCCAGGCTTGCCAACACCTGGTTCTCCAGGTTCTCCTGGGGGACCTTGGGGACCTGGGATACCAGCTGCTCCGGGTGCACCTGGTAAACCTCTGTCGCCTTTCATACCTGGCTGACCTGGAAGACCATTCTCGCCAGGCTTCCCTATCCCAGCAGGACCAGGAAGGCCTCGGGGTCCCTGTGGGCCTGGAAGCCCCCTGCTACCTGGGCGGCCTGGAACTCCAAATCCATTTTCTCCCTTTTGTCCATTTATACCAGGAATACCTGGCTCTCCCTTCTCGCCAGGGAGACCCCTTGGCCCTTGAGCTCCTGGAGGGCCTTGTGGTCCAGGCTTGCCAGGAACAGATAGTCCTGCAGGGCCGGGAATGCCAGGGGGTCCTTGTGGCCCTCTTGCTCCTGGGAGCCCAACTGGTCCAGCATCTCCTTTCTCACCATTTAATCCTCGGTCTCCTGGCTTTCCTGGTAAACCTGGCATGCCGGGCTTTCCAACAGCAGAGAATCCGGGAGGTCCTGGGGGACCAGGGGGACCCTGGGGACCTGGACTTCCAAATCCAGGTTTTCCTACAGGACCTGGTTGTCCTCTTGGTCCGATAGGACCTGGGAGACCAGGGGGTCCTTGTTCTCCCCTTATCTGCACACCTGTGAGAGAGAAGAAAACAGATCAATCAGGACAGCTATACAAGATTTGCAGACCTGTAGCATGGTGGTAAACATGTGAAGGGTTAACCTGAACCTCACTGAAGTCAAGTTTCTAATAATGCGGTCAGTCACTAAGGACCTGATCTCAAGTTCAGACAAAAAAAAGTAACTCACAGCTCTGACATGATTAAGTAACAGAAGCAAATGGGAGTGACAAGTGACGAGACATCTAGAAATTTTTCAGAACTGAATACGTTTAGGGGCATCAGAGGGCTAGAAGGATGTTGTGCAAATAGATGCAAACTCTTACAGAAAAATGAAAATAGGTTAGGGATTTAGCAGTGATGAGGTGAAATGAGGAGTATTTCCTGTTAGCTGAATCTTGCTGCTTGATGCACAGAGGATATGCAGATGGAGTGTGTTGCAACCCAAGTAAAGGAGAATTTTTCCAATTGTTGGTTTTGCCCTTTGTAAGCTTCTTCACTAACTCTTTTTCACATAATACTTTTCTATATAGCAGGAGCAGCACTGTGCTATTTTTTTCCCTAAAATCATTAATATTTTTGAGTTAAAATACTGTTTCTTTACCTTCTTTACAGTCTATAGCAGTTGTTTGCTTCATAAATGAAGCTGGTGTGGTGTATAAACCCGAGAATGCTGTAGACTCGTGCTTTGTCCAAATAACAGACAGTCTTCTCAGCTGGACATAACATTATTGCTATACTAAATCTTTGCAAAATCTTTGTTTGTTTGTTTATTTTTAAGTGTGTAGTCATGCTATATTGGCAAAAATAAAAAGTAAAAAAATAAGATCTTGAATTCAGTAGCTGTGATGATCAGACTTGCATCCTGTTATTGAACAAAAAAAAACAGAAGAAACTTCCTGTACAGATGAGTCTTCCCTTCTAAAACTGGTTGGTGCCACATTTTACTAGTGAGACTTTTGGCTTCTTTTTGCTTCTCCAGAGATATGTCATGACTTTTTTTTTTGGGGGGGGGGGGGAGAGCTAAGCATATAAAATGGTATTTTCAAATAGTATCTTAAAGTATTCAATTTGTAGTCATAATTTCTCTTCTCACAGTGGCAAGATCTTAACTGACAATTCACCTTATTACAGTTCGAATTCCAGCAGGTTGGTGGGGGGGGGGCGGAAATCTAAGCGGGGGGAAGAGGAGTGATGCTTGGTTTTCTTAGTTATCAAAACAGCAGGTGGAGCCGCTTAACTAGATGTCACAAATAGAGGAATTAAAAAAAACAAACAAACAAATTTGAGGTCACTGCTCATCTTCTGAGTACTTTGGGGGAATTTGCAGCTTCCTATTGGAATTAGGATGTTTATTTGTAGGATATTACAGAGCAGATTAAAATGGATATTGGGAGAATACTTTAATAAAATGCAGCAAAAATGCCACAACTGGTAGCATTATAGAATAAAATACCATAGTTATGGTGAATATCAATTTAAGAAGGCACGTAAAAATAAAAAGAGACTGAGGGATATAGGAAGCTCCTGAATTTTGATTTTATAGTGTCAATATAGTGCGCTTGATGCATGCTTAGAAAAGACTGTTAACTGATCAGCAAAAGTTTGCATTTCGGTCTCTTGCAAAGAGAGCAGAGTATGAGTAAAAGCATGTGCAAAGACTATTGTCTCTTAGATAATAAATTGCTTTTTCCAATTTTTAGCTAGTCTTGATAAACCAAAAATGAGATGAATAGTAAGAAGACTATTCTTGTGCATATGAATTTTTCAGAAAAAATACAGAGAAGAGCTGTATGTATGTGCATTTGATTTTGATTTGATATCTGCAAGGTTGCTTTCTTCCTATATTGCCAGGAAAATTGTTCTTATTTAGCAACCATAGAGAATACATTCTCCTTTCTGCTGATGCATAAAAGCAGCCTAAAAGCATATCACCTCAGTTTGCACACCTTGCTATCTCATCATCCGTTAAGCCAATGAAAAGGAGGATAGCTCATAAAATCCTGGAGGTGGGAAGAAAACAATGCCTGTCCTTCACTGACAAACTAAAAATGCAAATATTCTTCTTTCTCTTCTGCAACAAAGATTGTGAAATCTGTAACTAAGTGATGAATCTCGTGCAGTCTTTACTATCTAGTTGATATTCTTGAATTTCTTACTGCTGAACTCTGGGATTCAGTAGAGTGCAATTGCAAGTTTGTTTTCTTGTAATATAGGTGGTACCAGAGAAGGCAAATTTTAAGAACACCATATGAAGTTGGGAAAGGCTGAAGACCAGCAGAATTAACACATATCCTGCAGTGGAGGTAGCACATAAATGTTCTTTCAGCTTTTTACAATTTCTTTTCACCACAGATGACAGAGCTGCCATCAGTGAAAACCACTTACTGAACTGGAGTGTGCCCCCCTTGAATTTATTGCATAGGTTCTAATACTGAAACAAGATTGTAGTGACTTCAGAAACTACCTTTTCACATAACAGAAGAGTTATGAGAACATGGGCAGGTCAGGTAAAAGCCTCTGTACAAATACCTAAACAGGTTCCTGAGCTAATGCTGTCCCAATTGTAAAGTGTTAAGGGAAAAATATAGGTTTTTACATCAACTGCATGAATTCCAGTTTTCATTTTAGTGGAATCCAAAACCAGGCATTTATGTGGGTACTTTGGCGGACAACAATGACCCCAGCCAGGTCTGCTCTTTTATAACTCACTCAAATAATTATGTCCTGGCCTACCAGAGGAAATGCATTTTGCCCTTTAGGAGCTAGAGTGAATTTAATTTCTGCAATGAGGCAACATTCATTTTATTCAGCTATGCTTGAGTAACATGCAGCTATTACACTGAACCAAATTCTCCCTTTTATCTTTTTTGCGGGGGGGGGGGGACAAATTACGTCAGAATGCTTCTCGTTATTGCTTTTTACCTCATTTTATGAGCCTAGGACTGATAGAAAGTTGCATCTACTGCAGTGGATCTTGCCTTTTGCATAAGGTACTAAAATCTCTATCCTTATTAATATTATCATAGAGATTAAAATGTCTAATAGTTGTGCTGTCTAGAGATGATAGTAAGTCCTCTTAGTGAAGGACAGCTGGATGCATTAATGAAGTAGGATTTTTACCAGGAAAATTGAAGTAGTGGTTGGCTACTCTTATGTATTTCTTGGCATGCGTATTGAAATGAAATTGGTTTGAGTGCAGTCAAACCGTATTTATGTATTAAGTATGAAGACTTTAGCATAACCTGCAATAGAGCCTTATTATTTTGTTTAAGTATTGCTGAACAGTTACTTAAATCTGTGATTATTTTCAGCTAGGACTTTCACAAGGACTTCAGTGCAATGAACTAATAGATTATGAGTAATGTCCTAGTATATTTAAGAATTGATAACCCTGAGTACACATAGAAAAGGAAAGTAAACTCTGACTGGAGAGCTATTAAGAAAGATATTTTTAATACTCTTAAACAATTTCATCAAATTAAATAAAGCTTTATTTAATAGATTTTAATTGCCAGCAGAAGCACTTTCTGGAATTGCACCCAACATTAGTAGTTGTCTACTAAACTAAAATTAAGGAAAAATATAATTTGGCTTTATTGGTCTGGTGGGTGCTTAGACAAGGATCTGTTTAACAGAGCTTGCATTTTATCAAGTGGTGAAGATTCCTACCTTTGGAGTTTCTTTAATTTTATATTAAAAAAAAAAGTAAATTAAAAAATAATGATAGTTCTGCATTCAAACTACATTCTTTTGAGTAGTAAATACTAGCACAGAAGAGGGAAGAGCAATTAAATTGAAGATATTTCAAGTTCTATAAATTAATCCTTCACTTCAGCTTATTGTGTTTCATAAAAAAGTGGTAGATTTGTCATTCATATAAAGTCATGTTGTGCACGTAGTAGAGATTAGTTTCTCTGTAGCTACATTTATTGCACAGCAGCCCTCACGTATACACTGGACCTGCTTTTAGACTAATTTTGGGCACTGAAGTTTCTTTTGCCCAGTAGAGGAACATCTCAGAGATCTGCAAAGGCAGCTTTGCTCTGATGTTGTGGCAGATCCGCTAGAATGCGTACCGGCCTCCTGCAGAAATGAACGTAGGACTTTGTCCTAGGTTTTCTGTCAGATGCTATTGTATGATCGATCTACACATGTTGGTGTAGGTCACCGGTTTTGGCCTAAATTGAAATTTGACTGCAGACAGCTTTCTGACAAAGCTATGTAAAACATGAAGAGAATTTGCTAGTAACTAAGTGTCTAGAAACTAGGGTTTTGTGACCAGACATGAAGAGTGACCAATGATGGAAGTTTGCAATATGCTGCTGGAGCTACTTGCATATGTAAAAACTCACTAGAAAACTATACAATTAAAAGTGATGAATTTGGTTCTGTAGTCTCCTGTCTAATCTTCTGTGAGCATCTAAGGTTAGAAACAATGATCTCTAACACACTTTGCTCTCTTAAACCTCTTCTAAAAATCCTCTATAGGATGCCTGTTTTCCAGCATGAAGAATAGTAATGGGTTTCAGTCCTCCATTTTGAGGCTTGTTCCCAAAATGAAGATTTAATAAGCAAATTATGAAGGACTGGACTCCATATTCTACCACTGTAAAGTGGTAGGTTATTCCTTTGGCAGTCTAGTATGTAGTCTTTGTTCCTTTCCTTAAATGGACATGTCTTACATTTTTCACAGGTTGAGGTAGTCTTTCTAAATATGAAGTTACACACACATTAGATTCTCTGTTACTTAAGTATTTAAAGTGAAAACTTAGTTCAGGATAACTCATTTCTCCTTTCCTTTCATCCCATTTCCTGTCTACTTTCCTCATCCCTTTTTTTCCTAATTTGCTGCTGTTTTTCTCCTTTCCAGATGTTTTGTTTAGAAGGGAAAAAAACATTAGGAAAATTTGTAGAGGAGAACTAAGTAAACAGTGTATTTCACTTATATATGCATATAAAATATATGAAAGTAAGTGATACTGAATAAAGTCAGGGGAAAACACCATGAAAAGTTAAAGCAGAGAAGGAGGAAATACAACTCTAATCCAGTGGAGGTTCTAGCTAGCAAACCCTCAGAGCAGCTGTTTATGTGCATGTACCTGAACATGCTTTGCTCAGTCTGAGTGCCACAAGTCCCTGTGCTGAAGGCAAGGGATGAAGCTGTAATAGTGTTTTGGGGAGAAAATTTCCTAGTCGTTATCCTTTCTGTGCCTTAGTCCCCACTGCAGAGCGTTCTTGGCACATGTGAGCTGGAGTCCTTTGGGGTGGCATTAGGACTGCTCTTTGGGTTTCATGTGTGCCACTTGGGAGCATTTGGTCCATAGGATTGGACTGGAGCTCATCTGAAGTGAACCCCCCTAGAAGCATATGGTGTGGATTCCATGCCCTGAGCAGCAACTGTGTCTGCTTCTACTGTGCTGCTCTATTTTGTAAGGTTGACATAGTCTAAAACATCTTTTTTCCTCTTAAGAAAGGAGGAGCTCATTTGCAAGTCCTATTTCTGAGTCCTTCATTCAGTTCTCTTTCCTGCCCAAGTATGCGTATTGCAACTAAATACAAGTGAGATACAGTAAAAGTGAAAACTGTTCTGAATAATGTCACAAAGTCCAGAAAAAAAGAATGCCGTTCTTGGAGGGAGTGGGGGGATGTTAATAAGGAAGCTTCAGTACTCTTAATTTTAGTGAAAATGACTGAACAGAGACTACTGATCATCCTTTAGGGGGACAACTCATCAAATATAACCAGCACCTAGGGAGTTAGAAGTTTTGATTTTCAAGTTTTAAAAAGGTTTTGGCATGAGTGAACACTAGATATTAAAAATAAAGCTGAGCTTACACACTTTTATACAGTATACAGTTAAGAGTAACCTCACAGATGACTTGTAAAGGCAGAGAGGATACATCTGCTTTCTGGTATCTTCATTCTGCCTATAGGATGTACAATTATATATTGTCTATACAGTCTGTCATAAGATTGATTTTTGAAATCAAGAGAACTTTTCATAGCAGAGATAGAATTGTTGTATTACTATAAGAGATTAGTCTGTTACTTAAAGTATAAACTGAAGTCCCTTGTATAAAAAGATATAGAAGTTTGTCATATTTTTATGAATGTATATGAAATTATTTTGCCTTTTGAGAGTTTAAACAAGTCTGCATTTGTCCATATGCGTCAGATATATGTTCAAACTCACATCTACCATCTGTTTTAAGTAGCTTTTTTCTGAATATTGTAGCTGAATGCTCTATTATTAAAAATGCCAGGGTTGAGTCAAGAGACTTGAAGATTATTGGCATGTTATACATAATTATGCACTCAATACTGTTTGATCATTCCCATTACTTAAGAATAGATCTGTGGCTATGGTTTTGTTCCTGTTTTGTATCCTTTTAGCAATTATTGTCTATTGTCTGTGACAAGTGTGTATCTTTGTCAACAGGAGGCAGATGCCAGAGTCACTCCTAGTTCTTTCTGCAGTGATGATATTACTTTAATAAACCTAAACTATCAATGAAAGTTCAATACCAATAGTATAAACAGAAAGCTTTTGTTCATATATTGATACACTAGGGATAACTGCTTAGGTTAGTTTATTACTAAAAAAAAAAAAAAAAGGCAAAATTACCTTGACTTTTCACATTGAATGGTAGGAACTGTGGCCCCTTAACACTGGATTGTTTCTGGTATCGCTCAGAAAAATATCCGTCACTACCATGGACAATGTTCAGACAAAGCAGCAGCAGCAAGGATATTTGTAAATGCATGTTCCCAAATCTGTTCTGTGTTAGAAAGAGGGAAAAAAAGTTTGTTTTAAAGGAAAGTTGATCAATTCAGTTTTCTGTGAATTAATAAATGGGTTTTCTTAAGCTATTGAAAGCTTCATATTATTTTGTGATTAATTCCTCAGGCTTTCACCTAGCTGTGAAAAATACTCTAAGAAAAAGGGAATCAGTGTTGCTAACTAAGGGTTTTGGATGCTAGAGCTCCTCTACAGATATGTTGGAGGCAAGAGTCTCTCTGTTACTCCTCCAGTTATTATTTCTTCTTAGGAAGAGAAATAATTTTAAATAGATGCCAATTAAAACCACTATTTTCAGAAACAGTGACTATTTTGCTAGTTATACTAGGGCCCCAAAACTAAGTTCAGCCTATCATCAAAACTCCTGGAATGAAGATAATTTTCCACAGAAATACATAGATACTCTACCATGACCTTATTGCCTCTGTCTAATGCTATAGCAAATGAAGCATGAAGTCCTGTCTCCTTCAGCATCAATGGCAAGAATCTTACATTGCCTTGCTTGAAACCAGGATTTTACCTGTAAACTCTCAAATAGCCCCAGTGGCCGTAAGGATGTTGTCACTGACCTGTGAATATCAACCCCCTCCCCCTAAAACGGAAAACATGTATCCTGGAGAAGTTAGCTTCAAAACCAAATAAAATGAAATGAAATCATAGCATACCAGGCTGTTGTGGAGTTCCAATGCAGAATAGGAGAACTCCTCAGTTGAGGAGTTCTTCTGCCACAGGTGAGTGAGCAGAAGCTGATGATTTCAGTGTCACCCCTGAGTATTTATATGATTTTGGGTGACTGCTGGGCATAAGCTCCTCCCCCAAACCAGTAAGCAGTAATTATCTGTGTGTGTATGTGTGGTTTTTGGGGGTGGGTGAATCTATTTTGGGCAGGCATTCTAGATCCTGTTATTTTTTTTTCCCTTGAATTTCTTGTGTCCTTGGTGAAATTGTATTGCTCATAGTTTGTGTTTTCTTAAATTTTTGCATCCCCTCTGTTTTTAGAACTGAGAAAGGTAACATTAGAAAAAATCATGATCTTGTAAGTAAGGCTGATAATTCTAAGTGCTTCATTTGGTTTTCTCTGTACATGTTTTAAGGAAGGAAATACATACTTTGAGCTTTGGTGAGTAACTGCTCTAAAGTCTACAGAGACTGTGGCATAGGCTACTCAGACTACATATCTGAGTAATTGTTCACTTCACTGGGATGAGAATAGAGGACTTACAATTAAGATATTGATTAGCAAGTTGAGTGCATACCTAAAGATTACTTTTAACCAGTTATTAATTTAGTAGGGTGTTGTCTTCAGATTATATTTATAGACTTCTGCTGTGTTGATGCTGGAGGTATAGTACCACCTATTTGATGTATTCTGCATGTAAGGCTTCTGTATTACGAAATCTTGAAATGTAAGCTTTCATTACTTAATGAGAAATTTTTTTATTATTATTATTCAGTTGTAACAAATGTATTGAAGTCCATACTACTTAAAGAATAAAAAGTGCAAGTGTTATACAGGCTGATGTTTGGGGTTGAGGGTTTTTTTGTTGTTGTTGGGGTTTTTTCTGAGCTTTTCTGCATTCAGTAATTTTGGGGGGTAGAGGGAGGGTTCAACCAAATGTTGCTATTGCTGTATTCTTACTAGTTCCATGTTGTTCCTATTAAATGGTTTCGGTTTAGTAAATTTAAACTACCACTGTTGCTGGATCAAACTTGATCACAGTTTATCTCTTGTTAAATCTCTCTTTTTTTTTTTTCTTCAGATTATAGATTGGTTTTAGGCATTATGAAAGTTTGCTAAACTAATCTTCTTTAATAGACTGTATCCACACATTATGACTTCTTCTCTGAATAAATGACAGAGTCTTACAGTGTTTCATCTTCATTTTTATTGGTGTTCAATGCTAAGTAGGCGGTAATTTTCAATCCCTGAATTGTTTGTTGCTCTGAAACTTTATTAAAGAGCAGAAATAACAGAGAAGAAACAAACCTCTCTCATTTGGGATGAAACCATAGAACTAAATATATGGTGCATGTCTTGCTTTTATCAGACATTCTCAGCAAAAGTAAATGTATGTAAATTATCTGTCGGTTAAAATTCCTTTGCCAATTACAGCCTTTTGAAGGGGGGATGGCATTGTTATATGGTATTAAGTCTCTTAGGAGTTAGATTTTTGAATACATTTGAAATTCTTTATTCCCCTTGCACCAAAGATTAGTGTGTGGGGGGGAGATAAATGATATCTCTGGTGTTACTAAAAGAAGCTGAGCGTGTGCTACAACTTACTGTCTTGACGAAGTGAGCATGTAAAGTTGTATTTATTTTTCAAGTTAATTTATTCCATTTGTGGAACTTGTCTGGGGAGCCTTTTGGTGATGGACAAGGCAATATCTATGTAGAAGAACATATGTGCACCCATATTTTAATACCAATGTAGAAAAGTTGTAATTAAGCCAGGATACTAGCATATTATAATGTAGGAATACTAATAAATAACCTGTGTTACTGTGGGTTCTCATGCATGGTAGGTACAGAAGGGACACCTGTTACCTTTTCAACCAAAAGACTGAGCTAGTGGCCCTGAACTGTGCAGCTATCCCATGGGATGACAGGTTAACATGGGCTGAATTTCACTGCTTTGTGTCTTTGTTTAATTCCACACTCTTCAAGTGACAACTCTTTTTGGGGCTTTTATGTATTATGGCAAATATCCTAGAACACAAGTTACTATACTGAAAGAGACCAATGGACCATCAAGTCTATTCTGCTTACAATTGTGCTAATACATTTACTTGCTAGAGATCTGTATTAATGTTGTGATTTAAAAAACGACTGCTGCAATAAATTATTTAATGTATTGTCAAACAGTTCTTTTCTTCTATTCTTCTTCCTAGCCATCCTCTAAACAGCATTATGTTCTATTTTTATAAATAAACCCTTTCCTCTGCAGACTTAAGCCTGCAACCCCATTAAGCTTGTACAGTCTAGCCAATGTAATCATCAGCTGTTTTCAGAAAATGTTTGTATGTCTGAGATGACATTTCTATTCCCCGTGTGTGCATTCATTTCCTTTTAATCTTTTGAAGAAGGAAGCTTTGTCCTGAAGTTGTTTAGGTAACTTTTCAAGCTGCTTCATTTAAAAGTTAGTCTCTATAAATTCAAATGAGAATCCAGTCATCCACTTTTGGCAGAGGCAATGAGTGTATGGGCATAGAATTTATTTCCTCCTTGAAGAAAATCAACTGCAATCCCTCTTTTTTGGCTCACATAAAACCAAAAATAGCTTTTAATTTAAAAACATTTAAATATATGGCCCTTAGTGGGAAGTGTGGTTGTTGCTAATTTGACAATATTTGGCTAAGAAAGGAACATAAGACGACAGTTCTGTGCACACACAGTTTCATGATAATTTCTAGCCTAATTCATAAATACCCACAAAGCAGACACACTTATGCTACAAAAGCACCAATAATGTGCACTTTTGTTTGTCCAGCAGCCTCACTTCCTACCTTGTCTCCTTATGGGCAGGAAGGTGAATAATCTCTGTGTACCTGTGTGTAAATAGGGATGATTGTGGGGTTAAAAGGTATATACAGAAAAAAACTGTTAACCTTGTGTTTAACCTGAGCTCCACCCTATTGTGCTATCTTATGCTACTTTTTTGGTCTGAGGTTTTGTTTTTTGTGGTTTGGGGAAATTGAGGCGGAATTGGAGTTTGCATCTTTCACATGTTTTCCCTGTTGCTGTGGATATTTTCTACTGGAAGAGCACTACACGCATTTAGCTCTAAGCACGCGTATGAAGGGTAGGCTGCCAAATATATTTGCACATGCAAATATATGTGCAATAGGCATGCTTGTGTATGCCTCTTTACAGTAACAGCACATTTTTAAAAAGAAAGGTTATTTGCATACCTGTTTTCCAAGTATAAACACTCAGATACTTTTGTTTTGTAGCACTGTATTTAGAAATTTGTCTTTGCTTTCAAATGTAGGTGTCTTCACTCCCTCCTTCCCCTGTCCCAGAACAGTAATAGTCAAGGATAATGGTGTGATAGGACACTCCATTGCACCGTTCCAGAACTTGCTTTCAGTTATCAGGGTTTTCCTCATTCCATATAAAAATAGCCACGGTAGTATTCCTTCAAAATAGCAATTTAGTAGTTTAGGGCCTAAACTTACTGCAATAAAAGAACTTAAAATAGAATTTCTCTGGACCATATGAAGCAGATATTGAAATCACAGATTCTTTAATGCTATTTGCAGCAGTCTCTGCTGTTTCATCATGTTTGCTGACTGAATGTTGTTTGTTCATCATTAAATGCACATGCTTTCTAAAGCATCATGCTTTAGGAAATGGAAACTGACTTTCACCATTATCCTTCAAGGTTATTGAGAATTCTTCCTAACTGCTTTTGGAAGCTGGGTAAAAGAGGCATATACGCCACATTCACCCTTGCACTAGAGATCCTAAAACGTAAACTGTAATAAAACAATTAATTACTGCCTCCCCATCACTCCCCAAAAGCAAAACTCTTGGTTTAATGTGCCAGACAAAGTCTGGGATAGGTCCTTGCAGTAAGTGGGAACTGACTAAATATGTTTCTGATACTAGAATCTAGGAATTTCAATGTGAATGTGCTTAGAATTATTTTTTTGATGTAAAATCTCAGTGCTGTTAAGAAAACACAAATATTTTGCTTGTTATGGCTCAGTATCTATAGCTAGTGCTCTCCGGTGTTGTAATTCAGTTCCAGTTTTGTTACCTGCCTGAAGTAAACCTTAGTCTGTGATAAGTGTTCCTTTATAAAAGTACTTATACCTAAAACTTGTGGTAGCTACCATTTTGAAATGGACCCTAACAGGTTGTAGCACCACCACTGGTGAAGAAATTCTCCAGTCTAAAATTTTAAGTCCTATACGAGAGGCTCTCAGGAATATTGTAGAGGAAGTTGAAAGCCTACCATGAAATTAAAGGAGTAACTGGATTTCTTAGTTTGTGGTGCACTTTATGGCACTCCAGATACTGTTAAATCATTTTAGCTCCATGGATTAAAATTATCCTCTCTCCCTTTCTGTCACAAAATGCTGAACAGTATTTGTACATGACTGTGATAATGGCCAGGTAAGCTCAAAATGTAAGTGCAGAAGAACAAAGTGTTCCATTGTACCTTTTTAATGGGGAAAACTAACATAGAAGGGTTTTTTTCAGTTTCTTACTGTTCACTGTCAAATACACCCAAAGCAATAGGAAGGAGGAAAATCCTTGACGCTTTTTTTTTTATTACAGCTACTTTTTATTTGCATGAGTGATATTATATGTTCTGACACTAGCCACTTGAACTGCACAGGGCTAGAAACCACCTTGGTGAAGCAATTGTGTACCTTGCTAATTGCAAAATAAATATGATTTCAGTTTTAGAATGCATGCCTTCTTTTGTAATTATTAGATGCTTGGTTAAGGTAATCTGCAGGTCAGGGTTGTCCCATCCATATTCATACTTTGAGATACAATTCTTTCTTAAAACAAACAAAACAAAAGAAACAGTTTTTTACCCCTACCTTTCTGTGTTAGTCTTTTTTATAGATACAAAGCCCTTATGCTTTTAACACTTGTAATTGTGGTTGAATAAATGTCCTACTTTCAAGTAGTTATGGAAAGATTTTCTGTATTTATTCTGGCACTGCGAAACTCCCTAGTGACCAGTTTGTTCTGTTTAGTTCAGGTAACTTGATCACAACAGCTGTATTTAGTATAGCAGTATATTTAAATAGATGACTCCCAATTAAATATTTATAGTTGTATTTTGACTGAGCTAACTTGCAGAGGCACTGAATAATGATGCTGAAACATCAGGAAATGACATGTTCCGCATATGCTGTAGAGAAGGGTCTGAGACTGGCATGAATTTCCGATATTATCATCCTCAGATTCAGATAGTATTATTAGTAAATGCTTTTTTAACAACACTACATTGTTTGTGGCCCCATTTTGTTGTGGTTGTACAAATAAGATAATCTTCCCTCATCTCCGAGAATTTATAATACTACAATAAAATATAGCAAACAGAAGTACTGGTATTAAGAAAGATGTTTTTCAGTACCTTGGGTACGCTGCTGACCTGACCTTAGTTTTTATTTCATCCTCCCCTGCCTTTGAAAGTAACAGAAACAAATGCTGATCAAATGAATGTGTTAATTTGAAACTCATCAGATCTGACTTGAGATGAAAACCGGTCACTTTTCAAGATAACTGAAAACAACAAGCTATTTGTGTAGACATTAGCTGTGTTTTCATAATTGTTAATACTCATCCTTTCTCCTGCTAATATAATATAACATAACATAATATAATAATATAAATTAAATGCTGTAAATGTTTAAATATAGATGGAAAGTTCTCGCTTTTCAATAGAGTCTGTTTTAAAGTGGAATCATGCAGATACTGGCAAGATTTCCATCTTTCTGATGGAGGGGAATAGCAGAAAGGACAATCCAGTTAACCTTGTTTACGACTTGGGAAAAGATCAAATTTTCAGAAAGACTAGAGCTCTGTATTCACTTAAGCAAATCTGAAAATTTGACTTTGGCTTCTGATGAGGAGGTTTTAGATAACTATTTCTGAAGCTGCTTACACATGGCCAGGTAAAGAGATTTCCAACTGTTTCTGCCTACAGGTGCTCATTTTCAACCTTCTCCCTGCTGTTGACTGCACTCTCAGCTATGTCAATACAACAGTTTAGAAAGTTTTTTCTGTAAGCTGAATTAGTAAGAATTTGATTTTAACTAAAATGGAATGAAACTTTCCTGGGAGTGTTGGAGGAAGGGAGATTTGTTTTCGGTAAGTCTAGATCATTTCACAGGATGTGTCAAATGATTTAAAACCCCTGAAATACATAATTGCTCTTGAAAAATTACCCTAAGTGCTCTTTCTTTTTTTATTAATTTTCTAAAGTTCTTAGTCTTCTAGTTTAATTTTTCAGCCCACTGTCACCAAACCTGATTCATAAGAGCAAAAACAGCATTCACATAAAAACATAAAAGTGCAAAAAAGTCACATATTTTCCTTGGAGGAGGGGGGAGGGTTGAATTCTTATGTTTTATTTGTTTCATGCTCTGCTTTTCTCCAATTTTTACCAGAGTGTTTCTATGTTGTTCTGCCTCTGTACCTGCTACACTCGAGATTTCTCTCAGACTCCCCTGGACCACAGTGAATAAAGTAGAAGCCAAGCTAAAAGAGGGATGAGAACCACCCCTACTTTCCCAAAGGTGAAAAAGTTCAAGCAGCTTCCTCAGGTTGCCCATAATTAGGGGAGTCTTCCAAATAGTTGGCAAAAAATAGGTATAACTGAGCTGTTTTTTCACACCTACCGGCTGCAGCAAGTAGCCAGCCTGCTGAATAGTCCCATTCACTCACCTTACTACCTGCTGTGGTTTGGACAATTGGCTCAGAGTTGTTTTTAAACCTTCGTGTTTAAAAACAGGTGCCAAAGGTGGAAAAAAAAATCCAGACTTTTACAGGCAGAACAAGTAAAAGTTGCCTGACTTCACTTTAAAAATAAGGGCGTAGTTGTTGTTTGTTTTTTTTTAACAATGTCAGTTATGTCAAATATTGCTGTTTCCTCATAATTTGTTTGAATTGAAACGGAGGAAAGTTCAGTTGGTGGTTGCATGCAAACTTTGTATATTCTTTTACTTATGCGAAATATGCTTGAATGAATGGAGCCTAATTGTTCATTATGATTATTAATAGGACTGTTTTTAATTTCACTCAGCTGAAACTGAAGTCTTACAGGCATTACACTGTGATAAAAGAGAGAGTCAGAATTACCCACTTGTAATAAGGAAAAGTGCTGGTGAAGTGATTGCTTTTATTAATACACAACAGGCATAAAGGCTACTAAATGTTACAGGTAACAAATATCATGTTACCTGACTCCAATGCACAAGCTTCAATGTCTCTTGCATTTCATAGGTGAAAAATAATATGAATGTGAAAGATGAATTTTTTAAAGTACTTTAACCAAAAGGCTCTGGCACTGAAGGATTTGAGGACTGAAAGATATTTATTTATTTATTTATTTATATTTTTTTAATGTGGAACAGGTAAGTATTTCCCAAACCAATGATAGAGAAAATGATCCAGATACCAGGGAAGGATATGGACTCCTACACTAATGCTACACAACCTCACCAAACTGCCACCTTGCTTCCAACAGTGATACATACTGACACTGCTGCTGCTGTGGTAGATGGTGAAAAATAAATACAAACTGAACTCCTGCTGGAGGTGATGTTGGACGTCATCTGTACCCATTGATGATGGGATGTGAGCAAGGATCCTCATGGAGATAATAGATAAGAGCTTGAGGGTGATGTTTTTCTGCTGTGTACAGAAGTAGAAGTGGGTGACTTCACTGGCAGAAGTGAAGTACTTTGAGATTTTAGTATGGCACTCCTGGATTTAGGTATGTAAGGTCCACTAAAGTCCTTAAACCTTTTTGGACATTTGCAGTAACTTGATTGTACCTTTGACTTTTAAATTGTCGCAGTTTAGGGGTAGATCTATGGGAAGGTAAAGGCTGCTTCAGTTTCACATGGTTCTTGTGCTGTAGTCTGAATGTGTTTAAGCCCTGGTGGATTTACTGAAGATCACAGAGGTTGAGACAGGGAGCTGAATCCACAGATCTCAGGTCTCAGCATAGATTCATTAACCAATGAGCCATTTCCTACTGTGTGCTTTGCAACAGATATTCAGGTTTTGTTCTTCAAGCAATTTCTCCTTGGTGTAGCTTAGCCATGGAGTGTAGATGAAGGTGACATTTCTGGGCCTCCTTCTGTTAAACAGCTCACACTCCACAAGCAAGGAGGAGGCTGCTGTACTGTCAGCAGCTGCTGCCAGTGCTGTATGCTACTGCAGAAGATTGATACCAGATTTCAAGGAAGATAATCTGACATGAAGAAGTGGCAGAAGTCTTCCACTGACCTATGATAACCAGCATAGAGAATTTGGACCTTGAAACAGGGTGAGAAACAGGGTCATACAGGATAGGAAATGGGACACAAGGGAAGGAGAGGAATCATTTTTCCATGTCCAGGTTATGGAGACTGAAGTCTGTTATATCTCATGCGATGTATCTCTTAAGGAATAAGTGTATAACCTTTTTTTTTTTTTTTTAATAATATATAAGAAGGGGAAAGAGCATCAGCAGTTGCAGTGTACTTTGTTTTTACCTAGTCATCATTGCAGCTGTTTCCTGATTGAACTCTCATAAAATGGGAAAGAGTTGTAAGTAGTTCAACATACTAGGTGCATGTAAATCTATGTTACACAGATATTCAAGAGAAACAAATGCTGTTTGGTTGCAGCTGAGTTGGAAATTAAATCACCTGAAATTTAGTTGTCTTAATCTTGGTCTGAATCCCCACCTTTTTGTCTAAGTGCAGGCTGTTGGACCTTAGTGTTGAAAAGCTGAAGTAGCTTTACTCTACTTAGCAGTCTGGCTGCAGCCTGTGTGGAGCTCTAGGCTGCTACAAAACTGAAGGGAAAGACAGGGTAAATGCTTTTGTGGTTAGCCTGCACTGTGCTCCAAGCTGCTGTGGGAAGGAGGCTTATGACCAATCTATATCTACAACTAGTCTGAGATTGTTTATGCCATGATTGCAATTTAGCGGTATTCATAGGTGTACTCATTTTGCTATATGTTATACTCATAATTGAGGCAGTGCTACTGTGCTTTCATTTCATTTTATTCTCCCTGCTACTGAATGGATTTAGTAGCTCTTTGCAGCTCTTAAAAGTCAACTTTAGAATATCTTGAAAAAGGAAACCTGTTGTCCAAATTGAATCAGTTCTGTGCTCCTGATTAGAGCTAAAAACTGGATTTTTTTAATGTACTTTACCTAGCTGGGTAATATAACTAATCATTGCAGCTATAGCACTGAAACGTAGGGAAGTGAGAGTTGATCAAGATCTGTAGTGAAGAGCGAGTAAATCTCAGGCGGTGCTCTGGGAATCCCTCTTCTCGTGGAGCTAACTCCAAGTATTTTGGAGTTCTTTACAGTTTCACCTCAGGCAGAAATGAAGAGGGATATGACCTAAATGAGTGTCTTCCCTAGCATATATTCCAGAGTATTCAAATAGTAAAAGGATTTGGCCACCTACAAATTGTATATTCCAGTTTGAGAGCTTCTATCACTACACATCTTAAGAAGAAGAAATAGCATATGATACCATAAGGGACTGTGAACATGTAGTAAATAAGGGAAGATGTATATAAACTCTGAGAGTTCTGAGACAGCGTGGCATGTTACTGTAAATTATTTTTCAACAATTGAAGAATTGAAGAAGTGAAGAGGAAAATAAGGGATCTGGGAAATTGGGACTAAAATTAATGTTGTTACTTGAATACATGGTATTTACATCTCGCTTGATACATTTCATTTATGCTAGGTTCATCACATTATTTACGATTAAATCTGGTAGAGTCAACTCAGCATTACTTGGTGTGTCCTCTCTGGTTATCCAGTTCTGCACTAGAAGCAAAGCGGAATTCTATCTTTATATTTACAATCTGATTCTGTATGTTAACTTTTTTAAAAGGTAAATATACAAAGTAGAATAAGCTTGTGTATTTTTGCTTAGTGGTACTTTCCTTTCAATTTCTTTAGATAATTGAAAAATGGACTTAAGTTTAGGATTTGAATGCAGTAGAGTCAAAAAGACTCCTTATGTGCAGAAAATACATTTCCAACTGCAAATTCAGTAGAAGTTACAGGAATGAGATTTGGTGTTTGGTTCTGAGATTGAAACCCTTCTATTTACCAGGTTGAAATATTTTTATATAAAATTGAGTATCTTTAAACACCCTCCTTTTGTCAGAACCTAAACATAACACTGTTTGTCAGTTCATGCCTTGAAATATTAGGTCACCAAGAATGCATGTTAGGCCATTCAGAGAGAGAGTATTGTTTCAGAAAATAGACCTCCTCTGTAATGTACGCTGGGATGTGTTTGCTTACCTAAGTATTAGCAAGTAAAAGTAAAATTAACATTAGTAGCATGTTTTTCTCCTGGTTCCTTTTTATACCTGTCTAAATCCAGAGCTTTTCTGGTATGTCCTGTGTGCATAAATTGTACTGGGTTTCAGAGCTGGATTCCATCTTGGGCTGTGCTGATGACCGCAGGATGTTTATGTGAACCATGCTAAGTTTCTGGCAGATTTCTCTCTTCAAGGCCTTCATGCAGTTCTTTATCTCTGAAGATACTAATGTTGTTTAGAACAGCTTTTTCATTTGTTTGTATACCAGCAGTTTGCCGGTACTTTAAGGGAAATTATATATAGGCCGGCCATGCAGTGAGTGTCAACATTGCTAGAAAATTGAGTGCTAGCAGGCTGGCATGTGCATGAGCTGAATTTCTTTGATATGTGAAACAATCTCAGGACAACCTAAAGAACTATTTAAGAATGGTATATGATAGTTTTAATATCTTTTCCAATTTCTGGAAACCAAAAATGCTATCTAAAGAAAAACTTTGTGATTGCATAGGCAAAGGAACATCTATTTTACACACTTAATGGGAGTGATGGACATGTCTCTAGCATGTTCTTTCTAGAACTGCTTTGGAATTTTTACATTTATACTGGATCATTTTTTAGAAGTGGAGAGAAAGACCAACACTGTAAAGATTCATCTTCTCTAAGAAGGTAATCTCTAGTTTCTAGAGAATTTGGTTAAAAGTTGTGGCAATAATATTATCTATGAATTTGCCACATAGGGCTAAATGGGAACTCAGGATCTTTTTTTGGGGGGGAAAGAAAAGTCAAAAAAGGTGAGAGAGATGAAAGTTCTGAAGATCTAGTTTAGTTGAGAGCTGACTTCCACAGCTTCAGGAACAGGAAATTGTAAGTTAACAACTTAATCTTTTTAAACTCTCCTTCTCTGGTAAGTAGTGCAACAATCACTACTGTCTGTTGTGATGGAAAACTACCTTGGACTGTTTGTTCAAAGCCGTTGAAGAAGCACAAGTTGATGAAATCTCTCTCCTGAGTTCTTAATATGCTGCCCTCGGAGACATTCGTTCCTAGGTTATCTGCATGACCAATAGGACACCTCAGGATGCTTAGATGTGCATGTATCTTTTGCTTCTAATGTCTGTGTGCATATATTTTGAATACTTACATGCATAAGGATATGTGTGGTCCAAATCTGTATTTGACAGAAAATGAGTTTAAAAGAATAGCAACTTAATTTCTACAGTCAAGCTTGTGGCCCAGCCAAACTTTACCTGCTCCTTGTACCCCTTCAGCATAGCACTTTCCTCCACTTCTATATTTATGTCAAGGGCTGATCCTCTACCATTGTGTCTGGAAGGTGCATAAGAAGCATCTCTTAAGTTTCCATTCCTGTGCATGGCGGATAAAGCAGATAATGTTATACTCTGCTACTGCCTCTTCCCAAAGAAGCACAGTCTCTTTCCTTTGGGGAATGGTGCATTAAGAGTCTGAGCAGGTTTGAGGTCTCAGGGACTGAATGTGTTGGAGATAGACTTTTTGGAGCTTTTAGCTGCCAAAGTCTCTACTGTGCATGTGTAATCCTAACTTTGTAATAGTTGTATAGAATTTTGTGGCAGTGGCAACAGGGATATTCCCATATTACAGCAATACGTGACAAATTCCAAACTTGTTCAAAGAATTAAGGTCCTACAGCTGCTTTGCAAAACGAGTGTACAGACTAGGATAGAGAGTGTTTTCCCAAATTTTTTAAAAAAGAAGGAAAAACCATTTTAAATGAACCTTTCCAAAAAAGTATGAACCTGCAGTATAAGAAATTGCATTGCAGTGGTGAAAATTTGGCAAAGTTCTAATTGCCTGAAAACAGATCCTAAGGAAGCCTCACACTTCCCATTATAGGTGATGCAAACTGCTTTATAACATCAGGTAATTATTTGAATGGTTAAAGTACTTTCTCTGTGCTTTTATAGTTTGGAGCACACCCATTCTTATGGGATACATACTGTATATCAGTATCTGTCCTTAAACAGGGTGCCTGGTTTTTCTTTTGAGGAAAACTACTTTCTCAGTCTCTACTTTTTTTTTTTTTTAATTAAAGACAAGCTGTTTAATCTGCAAAAACTGCTATTGGATCTGCTTTGTATTAATTGCTGTTAATTAAAACAAAGAAAAAAGTAAAGAGTTCACATTTCATTTGTGTCCTTTTTAATTCCGTAATTTAAAGCTTGATCATTTGCCATCTCTGCTTACTCTCTCCTTACTAATATTTGCCTTCTTCTGAAAATCTCTTGCCAAATAGTTCCCAGAAGCAAGAAACCAGTGCTTTGAGAAAGTTTAAGTTTATAAATATACCAGCTTCAGGCTTGCCTTCTCTTTCCAATGTGATTTCTCTTCTTTTTCATCTCACTTATTTGTGAAGTTTGCATCTGGAGAACTTCTAATAGGACAGTATTGTAATGCTTCTGTCTCCTGGCACTTTCTGAAAAAGTACAGTGATTTTCACCTTTGAAGTACAAAAAAATGATGACAAAGTTGGTAAGATCTGTTTTTAAAATTCAGCTTTCCAAAGATTTGGCATTTTTTTCTTCAGACTATTAGGATATGTTTTTACTCTGTATTTTAGTTCACATTGTATTAGGAATTAAATTGTTTTCTAGATTTGCTATATTTTGGCAGTGATTAGATTATTAACCTTCTACACATATTTCAGAATAGAAGACTGTAAATACAGTTAGGGATATCAACACCCTTTTCGGGATTTAAAAAAAAAAAGTAATAAAAATGATAAGCCAGATATTTTTTGGAAACTGGTTGATCATTAGAGCATGTAAGTACAGAGACAGGATCAGACTTTTAAAGATCTGCATATATGCATAAGTGATCACTTTGTAGCTTCAACCATCAAAGTGATCAGAATATAACTATGAGATCTCTCTTCCCCCTCCCCCCTGCCCCTTTCTTCCTGGATATCATGATTGGGCAGATATTGAGTATTTTTGTGGTTACACAGACCTCTAGCTTTTCTTAGTGCTCTCATTCTGGGAATGCTAGATGCCAACAATTTACATACAACCGTTTCAAATACCAGTAAGTAAAATGGTAAATAATATGGGTGATACTGTATCAGTGCTTGGTCCAGATCGTGATGCTTTTAATTTGTTTAGACATAGCCCCCAGATCCAACACTTCTCGAAAAGCTTTGGACTTGCTGCCTGGGTACTGTGAAGTCACAGTGTTCATGTGCCATAAACCTGAGTATTTGGAAAGTTTTTATTTTGTGTGTAAGCTATGTAATCATTTTGTTTGTAAAATGTAGATCCGCTCCTGGGGACCTCAGGCTTACTGTGTGTAATGGTCGTCTGGGAAGTCCTGGACTGTCATATAGCACCCATAATAAAGGAAATACTGATGTGTTTTACTTCCATTTCCCAGTCAAAAAGGAGCCAATATCAAGGGGCTAACCAGAGAACACCAGAATGTGAGTCACTCATTGAGCAGGAATGGCAGCTAGTCAGTATTAAAAGATAGAGCTAGAAGAGAAATAAATGTGAAATGTACTGTAGCAGTTAATGGGTCAGGTTATGGTAAGGCAAGAAAAGAGGACATAGCCCCATACTCCTCGTCAAAATAAACTCACTGTGTTAGCCTAATTTAATAGACTTCTCTAAGCTCTAAGCACCACATCTCATGATTCCAAAAACAAAATGTAAAATAGTTCTTACTGGAGAATATAACACCGAAAAGGTTTACAGTAGGTGTGGCTATTGCTGAGAAAGCTCCATCTCAAATGAGTAATATTTTACCCTTAAAAATACTGAGTGCCTTGTTAGGCATCATGCATTTTGACTTAAGTTTGATATTTGCTTGAGATATCCACAAAATTTCCTCAGCTAAGGTTGTGAGCCATCTAAGGCTACACCCAAAGTAGCCTCAATCCTCAGCGTCGGAAGTATTTTCATGCTCTGGATACCAGTTTTATAGAGGCAACTAATTGCGGTCCTCAGATCAGTCAGGAGATAAGATTTCAGATGCATTCCTCTCTCCAGCTGGCAGACTGAGGCATTCTGGCACTGAGTGTGTTGGCAATCATAAATCCATCCTTCAGTGTCTCACTCTGTCCATTGTTCAGTGTACTTAGGTGTTGAATGCTCTGTAATGCTTGCATCTCTTTTTGCATCTGGCCCTTAGCACCCAGTGACGCTGGGTGGGATCCTCTTCATATAGGCAGAACGGCATCCAAAGGACTAAATCATGGAGGGATGTTGTCCGTGATTAATCAAACCTTTATAAAATGCAGTCTTATATACCTTCATTGCTAGAGGAGAATGAGACTGTAATTGTGTACTGATGACCACATTTGTATTATAGTTTATATTTAGAACAATTAGGCAGTTGAAGATGCATCCTTAATAATTTTCTTCAGACTTAAAAATATTATATTCCTTCACTGTCTGACTCTTCCCTAAGCATCTCTGTATGGCTACTATTGGAGATAGACTAGTAGAATACACAGATATTTTGGTCTGACCCATTCCAGCCATTTCTAAATTCTTAAAGCACATCTCTTGTTTCCCAGGACGTTTGCCTAATTCCCATACTATAGATCTGACCAGATTGGAGGCAACTATTCACCATTTCTGCTGAAGCTGGATCACTGTGCTGAAAACCATTAAAGACCCAGGGAGTCAGAAAATGTTCATTGAACTTCTCATTTGTATTTTAGACTTTATCTTGCTGCAAAGGGCAATACCTTATTTCAGGACTGTTCTGTTATACAGAAATAGTATTTAACAAGCATTTAAACTTATGTGCTGTCATATCTATGATCCATGTTGATTTTTCATCTGTTGTTTTGGGGGCATGAAGGGACACATTGTAACAATAGAAGATTCTGATATATAGTAACAAAGGGTTTTGTTTGGTTGTTTGGTTTGGTTTTTTGGTTTGTTTTGTTTTGTTTTTCTTAGTGGAACACAACTAATATCAATAAAGAATGCATTTTAAGAATAGCTTCCTTTTGCCATTCCTCTACTGTGTTCCTGTCAGTTTTTGAATGTTGTTTTCCAAAATTTGCAAAAGGCAAAATGGCAAACTGTAAGGAAACCAAAAAGGAAACATTTTCTTTTCAGGGTATCCTATTTCCAACAGCACTTCAAAAATGTGGTTTCGGTCTCTTTAGAGCTGCTGGGTTTCTTTTCCAGAAGACTTTGTGGGCTGGTGGAAGTGGGTGTAGATGGAGAGGAAAGTTATCGTTTAATTAGAAAGGTGAACACTACACATTTCATGCATAAAATGTAAGCAATAAATTTTAGAAATGAATGTGTCTGTCTCCTTCACTGATTCTTTCTATACATTTCTTTCCATCTTCTACACCTTTAGCTCTGCTGTCTGCTTCTCCATATATTTGTTGCTCCTTCATACTTTTTACTGTGTTCTGTCTATGCCATTTAGCATGGTGTGGATGAAAGAATTTGTTGCTGCTCTTTATATCAGCTCTTGATACTCATGCATTATCAAGCAGGAGCTGAACTGTGTGCGTATAGTGAGAGTCCTTTCCGGCCTAATCAGAGAAAGTATATTTTTGAAATTGGCTAGCATCTGTCTTTAGATAGCAAGAAACTGCTGTAATGTGAACCGTTCTTACTGCAAATTGTCTGACCCTATTGACATAGGGTTGCTATAATTTTAAATAGAATAATTTAACTAGCATTTAGGTTAGGTCATATTCTAGTCCATCTAAACATCCCTTCTGAAACACTATACGCAAAAGTCAGTATTTTAGCATTAGACCACTGAAGACATTGGGCTGTCTATTGACTCACTTTAGAAAGTGTCCCTATAAAAATGCAACCTGCAACAAAACCCAACAATCATGGGATTCAGACAGAATCATTATGTAATTTAAGTGAAAACTTTGTGATTTCTAGTTCTATTTATTACCATAATTTCCTCTCATGCTGTCTGAGAATAAAATTTTCAGTCTGGCTGGTGTTAAGAAGTATCTTGCCCATTCAGCAGAACTGAAGGTCATCTGAGTTTGAGGGCAAGCCATACTGGATAAAAATCAAGTTTTATGTTTCTCACTCTGTTTGCTTGTACATACACAGAAAAGGAAAACCTGCTTCTTGGCTCTTAGCTCCAAGAAGTTGCAGAGTGACTCAGGCTTGAAATGAAATGGTTCTGCTGTGATGACAGCACAAGAATGCTGTCTGCTCCATCAGGGCATCTTTGGAATTTGGGGTATTTTTCTTTTGTTTATATCCTTGAATTTGACAGGAGCTTCCTCCAGAATGAAAAAACTACTGATGTTTTACAAAATGCCACTCATTTCAAGTTTCTTCTTGCAGTTGCTCAGTCACTTGTTTTCTTCAACTGGTTTTAAACTCAGTGGGACTGAAAAGCCTTCTTGCCATTGAGAAATCACAGGTTTTCAGTTAATTCTCTAGTGTCTTGACATATGTCTCTAAATTATTCTCCCTTGAGCAACACATAATTTTACATATTCTTAGTAGTTAAGGCCAGACTGGATCATTACGATAATCCATTCTGACTGTCATAATGCAAGCCAAAGAAGCTTGCCCAATAGCTTCTGTTTCTGCCCGAAGCTCAAATTTTAAATGAGAAAATATCCTTTAAGGACATACCATCTGATCCTATATTTAGATGTGTGTTACTCTGGCTGCCTCACAAAGGGCTGTTGATTCTCTTGAGAGTTCCTGCTTCATATCACACAGGGGAGCTCCCTCTAGATGACTTGTCATCACGTCTTTTGCATGTTTGGCAGAAGTTTTCTTTCTTTCCTTTTAAAGTTGAATTCTGTATTAGAGTATCATGCAATGCAACTTTAGTATGCAAGGAGTACTGAACTTTGCAAATCTATATGGCCTTAATTTGATTTGGCAGAATGTAAGCATCTGTAATGTATCATCAACAGCCATTTCAGAGCTTAGTTTAGAAGGTTATGCTATCATCACCTGTTTCAAAATCATTCTTCATCACTGTAGGAAGCAGTAGTGAACCAAAGAACAATTAAGATCTTTTTTTCATATGCATCTCCACAGAGACTTTCGTTATCAGACTCTCTTGGCATCATTCCTATCTCTTTCCTTTCAGCAAACAACAGAAAAGTAATGGTAGGAACCATAAAGCATGCAGTGTGCAGAGGAGAGAGTGATGTTGGAGCACATTTTCTGACATTTTTTGGTCCTTGTCTGTATGGATGGTCGATTGATGAAATTGTTTGTCCTTTGAAAGTAACTAGCTTTTTGCTGGAGTAGCCTAAAGTGAAGCATCTGTAGTGGGTAAGAACGCAAGAAATGCCCAGTTGATATGCTGCCCAGTGGACCGCTTAGTGATCCACCATCCTGTCGGTGGCATCAAGAGCAGATGTATTTTGGGAAAGCACACAAACCTGGACACGTTATCTGTAGACCATTAGCTACCATCCATATAATATCATATATAACAATCACACTTCTGTCAGGGTGCTCCATATGGAAGCTTGGTTACTGAACAACCTTCCCTGACAATCCTCCTAGTGTACACAGTGAATAAGCACAGAATGCATCTTCTGCAGGACATCATCTACACAATAATCATTATGAAATCATTGGCCACCTTGCCATTTAAATTGCCAAAAGTAGGTAAAAGGACCAATATCATCACCAAAATTGCATTTTGTTTGATGTATTTAAAACACTAATTAGATCACATATTTGAAACAATGGCTATAACCAAAAAATAGGGAAAATCAGACTTTCCTCATTTATACTCCAAAGATTTGATATAATGTTGTTAGACTTGTCAGGTATTGCTCACTGAATGCAAGAACATAGTAATGGCCTCCTGTCTCGTGCACAGGAACCTGCATCTCACTCATTCTTAATGCAGTACCCAGCTTTTTTCTCACAGTATTCACCCACCTGGCAGACACAGCTGCTTGGCTTGGTTTGTGACCAGCTATGCCTCAATCACACCATGAACAGAGCTGCAGAGCTGTACAAAACTGGTGCATGTGTCTTTCTCTGCTGTTGGAAATGATCTCTAGTGGGATGCAGAACTTGACGGGACCTCACTAGATGATAAACTACATATACTATGGCCTCTCTTTCACAAGAAAGTTAAGCTTGCCAGCAGGATCTAGTGTATACAACCTCCCACACAGGGAAAAAAAGCGTTTAAAAAAATGCAATGAGTATTATCTCTTTCACCAATTTCACCTTTCACCAGGAAATCCTTTTTTTTTCTTTTTCTTAAACCCAGTTAAGTAGAAAAGATGATCTGTTGAAAAGTTGATCTCATTGAGCATGTTTTGAAGTTGTATGTTGGAATAACTGTATTTCATCTCTCTTGTCCCATCACCGTCAGGGAAAAAGACAGAGAAACTAATCACTGTTAGCTGTATTGTAAGCTGTTTTGTTGCATGGTGTCATTTATGTTTTCAGTTCCTTATTTTTTGCTTACAGCTTCAGAAACACTTGTGCTTCACTGTTGGATTAAAAATAGCCTTTTTAAAGCTTGAGGCCTAAACTCTCAAACTTTATATTAATTTCCAAATGAAGCATCACATGGTGTAGTATTTGGGATGAAGTAATGAAGATATTCTTTTTGAGTCTGTCCTCCTATGCCACCCTCCACTGGCTTTTCTCATGCCCATCTTCTCTTCCATTACTTCTCCTGTTTCTTTCCTTCCCTCTTTAACTGCTACCTTCATCCAGCCTGTTTTCATTTCTGAGTCATTCACCCTGCCTCTTTCTTAGACTAATATCTTTTCTTAAATTCTTTTTTTTCTCAGAAAATTGCCCCTCTTGTTTTTTGCCACTTAAAAATCCTTCCTCTCCTCAACACTCAATTGAAAGTTTTTGCATTTTCGTCTTCAAGCCAAATAAGAACCTGCTTATGCATGAAATATGTTACAATAGGTATTCCATTATGCTTCTGAATAACTGTATATATACCTAGTGTTGAACATCTCTGAGTTATCTACCAACTCCATGTAAGCTATAGCAATACCCTGTAAATATTCTATTAAAAAAAAATTATCTGCAAATGCAAAGAAACTGGCTTACGGAAAGAAGAGTCTTTGTGCTAGTCTTGAGACTTTACTCTTAGATGCAGCAAAAATTTTACTTTTTCAAATGTTTTCTTTTTTTTTTTTCTTTTCTAAAGCAAGCAAATGATCTCTGATGGGTAACCACAGCTGCATAAGGAGCCAAAACAGTTCTGAAAAATATATTTTCCCTGGCAGGAGATCTTCCTTAATTATATATTTGGTCTAACATTTGAAAACAGAGTAAAAAATGTTTTAAACAATGTAATTATCTTTTGAGAATTATTAATTAATGCTTTAAAATATGGAGTTCAGTTACTTATTCATTATGTTTCAGAACAGCGTTGTTCCCAAAAGGGAAATAACAAATAGTTTCAAAATTATTTCAGCCTCTATACACTAAAACTCATCTCCTTTACAATTGACAGGAAGTAGAATGACAGACTGTACTGTCCACTGGAGAAAATGTCTAGACTGACTCCCTACATTTGAAAGCAGAGTCTGTTGGATTCTGACTTTGTCCATATTGACAAAAGTCCTGCCCTTGTCAAAGGTTTCCTATTAGAATAACTTGCTAAAATAGGCTGAAGTACATCTTTCATGCTGGAAAAATGAATTTAAAAGGTAAAGGCTAAGGTGAAAATGAAGCTGTGGCAGCAAATATGAGTCAACAAAGGAATGCTGTCAAGACTGGCAGGCCCAAAGCCTACATGACCTACATGAAGTATTTCACAGTGTTTCTATTGAGAAATGCTTGACTGAACTTGCATCTGGCAAGTTCTTCTGACAGCCACCAAAACAGCTCCTTTTTCAGCTAGAAGAGTGGGTACAGAACCCCTACTGTGACTTGCAAAATGCACACAAATAAACTTGGGACACTGGTACTATTTGTGACTGAGGTAGCAGGTTGTACTTTTCCTCTTACTGTCAGTATTACCTCTCCACATGTACGATATCATATCTTTCAGTGGCAATTTCTAGTAGACTCCATTAGATTAGTTGTGCTTCCCTATTGGGTTATTTCTTTCTTCTCTAGCAATTGCAGCTTTACAGAAGTGTGTTCCTCAGGGTATTTCATGCCTCATGCCACCTACCAAATCCTGCTTTCTGATATTTGGGCATCATAGTCTGTTGGGCACATCTATACAGTCGGCACCAGGCAAGATCTTCTGCTTCTGCAGAAAGTGGCTGGATGTGAAACAGGCTTTGACTTGAAGCTATATGACCATCCTATTAGCAAGGGGACAACCATACTAATGCAGCTAACCTGCTTCCAGACTGCTACTGCTTTGTAGTCAGCCAGCCCAGGGTGTAGGCAGCCTGGTTGCACCTGCCTATGGAGACTTTTTTGCTGTGTTCAACAGACTGTATAGAACTGCCAGTTCTGGTGACATAAAATTAAATTATCAAATTACAGCAAAAAAAAAAATATATATATATATATGTAGTATCATTATAGAATATGAAAAGAGTGGAAAAAGAATATTGTTGGAAAGGGAAAGGAACTTTTTCTTTTGCACCAAACTATTTCCATCAAAATGCCAGAGAATACAACACTGAAAATTGGCAGGAACCTTGTCCTCACAGCAGTTTGGATGCTTAGTGGAAAGCTGCTTTGGATTTGGATGAGTGAGGAGGCTGGAAATCCTATTGTGCGTACTTAAATGATTTTGAGCAGAAGAACTTCTTAATTCTAAACAGAGAAAAATGGTAGTCTGTGTTTGGCAAATGTTAACGTTTGTCACAAATATGTATAACCTATTAAGTAGTATGCTATGCAGCTGTAACTCCAGAGGGGACACCTTTGGTTTTTATTACACCGGGTTCTTAGAACTTCATTTGGTGACTGAGTGATTTTAAAGAGAGAAAAAGATAAATATTTCCACACCCACTGGGAAAGCAGATATTTTCCTTTTAGGAAAGAACATCTGTTGTAGTTAAACTTATATACAAAATACTGTTTCTGAGAAATCCAAGTTACTGCAGTTTTTACAAACAGTAAAGACTGAAAAGAGGACAAGAGTCCTTGTGAGTTAAAGGTCCTCTTTTGAATGGAAAATGGACGCTGCCTTTGTATCAACAGAGACTTTCTCATAACCTCCATATCCTGCGTAACTTAAGAAAAAACTACAACAACAAATCACCCCCAAGAAAAACTCTAGAGCTGTGGTCTTTCCTCATTTTATATAATTTGGTTGATGTTGGTATTTTGGAAATGTAGGTATATGAAAAGCCCTGCTCTACTCACTGGACAATACGAGCAGTGAAATATTTGTGTAAGTGACATTAGGTAGCATTAGTCTTTGTCTCCCAAAAAGGCTAGTTCAGATAACAGCGTAAGAGCCGCCTTCTTTAGCTCAAAAGTTGACTCAGGCTTTTAGTTACTGATTCAGCAGAACAAGTAGCATTTGCAGCACGTGAACAGCCCCATATAATCACTCAAACCACTGACGTGATTCAGAGAGCAATTATCCTTTGGGTTTGTATGATGTGATTTTTTCCCTCCGTAAAGAAGGTCAAGAAGCACAGAAGACCATTTAATTTCTCTTTTAAAAATGTCTGACGCTGTACAGATAGAAGCAATATTGTGGGGATTATTTAAGGTAGTAGTAGAACTCACCTGGGTTAGTAGTATCCACTGTTACACCAGCTGACATAATTGTAAGAGACAAACTTTGAGACTCAAAGTGAATGTGATGAAAATAAACAAATTCCAAGCTAATCGGTCCTGGGGGCTTTTTTTTTTTTTTTTTCTTCTTCGAGCTGTTCCAGTTAGATCAATAGGTACACTTCAGTAAAGAAGTGGAGGAACAGAAAATGTGTCTTGTTTGAGGAACAGTCACAGCTTTGATACTTGCAAGCTTGGCTACAGCTAGGTTTCTTATACTAGCCTGACTTAATTCAGTGGGTCATGCCCAAAGCAGCCATTGTTTAAAAAAAAAAAAAAGCCAAAGTCCAAATCATTCTACAACTTAATCATGCTACAACTTAATACTTACTAGTTCAGTCACTGCATTGACTATTTTTTCTGATAGCTAACCTTTTTTCTGATTCATTTCTAGTGCATCTATGTATAATTTTAAGGCTGTTATGGAATAATTAAAGTTTCCAGAATAGCATAAGGGAAATGTACAACATTCATGTACAGTGCTAGTAATGCGATGTTACAAATTAGGTGCATTGCCTTTAAAGAACAGCAAAAGCCGTTGTTTGCAAAATGTCATTGTTGTTGTTATGTCAAGGGACATAAAAATGACATGCCTGATGAAGGGAGGTGTTAGAAAATGACATTATATTTCTCAACAATTACAACTACATTTCCTCTGCTCTCTGCCCCCCCTCCGGCCTCCCCCCCCCCCAGGCAAGGAAAGAAATCTCAATAATGTTTAAAAAACTGTGTTTATGTAAAAAAGTGTTTTTCATTCAAAAGTGTTTCACTGGGAAAACTTTGTAATGTCTTTCTCCCTGAAACCCTTTTTCTTCTGAACATTATTGTGAAAGGCCAGGAAATTTGTGGCTTGGTTTCATTACACATTTCAAATGTTCTTTATTTTCTCCTACTAAAAACAAATTAAATGTTATACGTGTGTGTGTTTGTGTGTGTATACATGTATATATTTGTGACATATATATATATATATAGAGAGAGAGAGAGAGAGAGAGAGAGAAAGGAGGCAACCTGGAAAAGATGACAGAAGATTTACAAATATTTTCCCATCATTAATATAACCATTCTAACTTAGTTATATGTGGCCAACTTGTAAAATTCTCCATCCAAACTGGCCTTTGCTCATGAAACACAACATGGTTACTTTGGCTGCAGGAATTTTAAACAGGCATGATATGATAAGTGGACACTGCCAAGTTAGTTGAAATGCCTGTTAAAATGTTTTCAAGAGGGCAGGGAAAAACAGTGCTACTTACTTATTTTAACTCAAAGTAGTAAAATATGGAATGGCTTTCTGCGATAGTGTGGAAAGATTATTTTTTTCCTAACTGAGAATGTAAGATACCATTAGCGGATGGATGTTGATTTTTTTGTAGACTTATAAGAATAATATAATTTATAGGCTTATAAAATATATATTGTCTTCTATTATAAGTAGAATAATTTGATCTTACCCTCTTCTTTAGACACATTTTATTTACTTATCAGCTGGTGAAAAAAAATAAAAAAATAAAATTCATATTACCACTGAGGATGGAGAAAACAGTTTAAATTAATAATAATGGCTTGAGTTTAGCAAGGAAGGATACTGTTGTTTCTGAAGCTGGAATGCGGCTGTTCGTTATATTGTCTTATTTTTCTTTTGTTTGCTGAGGGTTTAAGCCCACAAGCTAGGGCAGATCAGCTGATCTGTGAATAGCTGTCTCTGTACGTGCTTTTAATTTGTCAAGCTTCGTTTTATCATTAAATGATATTTTTTCATTGCATTTTGACTTTCAACTTAGATTTTAAAAAAACGTGCTGAAATACAGAAATATGTGCTATCTGTGAAATATGTTATATAAGGGATAAAGCATATATCTTTATCTAAAACTGAATGGCACAATTTCGTCTTTCTGTTTTTCTTTACAGTCCACAACTTTGTCAATCTTACACACCTTCTACCATTCTTCAGTCTTCTTTTTTGATTTTCCTAACCTTCTTCAGATTGCAATTTTTCATTGTCCACAACATATTTTATTATAGACTTTAAATAAAACTGCATTTATTTTTCTCATTTCATACATATAATATTGTTTCTGTATAGTGGCTCATGATTACATTTGTAATCTATTACACTGTATGTACAGGTGTGCTTAAGGATAAAAGAGAAACAAGGCGTATCTCTTTTAAACCACTTGGCAACATAGAGCTGCATGAAAATAGCGCTGTTTTGGAGTTGTTTGTTGAGCACTCTTATATCATTGTTATAAATATGAGAAGTCTATTATTTTCCATTGTTTTTCATTGTCAGAGGTTGATGTGTAATAGATGAGATAAATAAATTATATTTTAATGAAAAGGGATTAATTCAGACTTGCGTGGTTTTCCAGAACTGGAAGAGCAATGTGGTTATGAATGTTAATAATTTGTACGCAATTTTGTTTTAAACTATTTTGTCATAACAATAAAATTTCTTTGCATAACTTTTTGAACCACATTATGGTTAATTACTTATTTTGGTAGGACAGGAGGAGCTGTACAAAGGCATGTAGTGGGGTTGCTCATCACAGCACATACCAGGCATCCTATCCAGCAGCTTCAACTTTTTCCAGGAGCATTTGTAATTTTATATTCAACATAAAAATTACTCCTCATGTTTCTTGCATCGTGTTTTCTTATTATAGTAAGAGGAATGAATGAAAAAGACCTGCTTGTCACAAACAAGTTAGTTTTTTTTTTTTCCTTGCATCCAGACTAGAAATACCTCTCTTAAAGGAAAAAAAGAAGTGTTCTTAAAGAACAAGGATGAATACATACCAGAGGACAAGAACTAATATATTTCTGTTTAAAAGTAAAGGTGTCTCTGAGTAATTTTCACAAATATAAACATTATAGTTACCTTATAATCTTTAATAACTTGGCCTATAATTTCTTATGTGTTTTACTATAAGAGTTTAAGTGTGCAGACTAGCACAGAAAATGTCATCTGCATGGGACGGGAGAGATTGTATTTAGAGAATTTACCCCTTAGTTGTTGGAGGACTAGATTCTTGCCCTTTTATTTCCCAGTACTCCCTATCTCTATGACTAAGACTATTTGGATTGAGATATAATGATGGCAAAAAAGGGCTCTGATTTTACATTGAGGCAGCGTAATTATTTTCATAAAATTATTTTCTTTTGATAAGAAAAAATCAGAGACCAAAGGAAACACTCATAATAATTTCAGCATTTGTGGTATTTGCAAGTTATTTTCCGTATTTTAGAAGTGTTCTAGCTCTTTTTCTTTGTAATATAATACTACTTCCTAACTTAGATACTTTCAAGATAATCTTTGGCCTAACAAATGATTGAAATAAATCTAAGAAAATTGTAACACTAAGAGGCATTTTTGCAGAAATTAATCTTAACATGTAAAATGTCAAGAGGAAAAGAACTTTATTCCAAATTTGACATCTGTCTCTTATTTTTAAGCCACTACTTTAAATGATTTCATATGTGTTACACAGCATCTTATCAACTGCATGTTTTATAGCTGCTAAGTTGTATTCCCTAAATTTATGCAAGATAGGTGCTTACTTATTACTCAGTAATCATTTTCTTTGTCCCCCCCCCCCTCCAAAGTGTCATAAACACTGGAATTGCTTATGTGTAATTCCAGGGGAAGATACCTAGAGGCTCACGTTTTATAAGTAATATGTGTGGTGCCATGATCTATTACTTCACAGGAGCTGGAGACAGAAGGATCAGCCACCAGCGTGTGCACAGTGTCAAAAGGACAGTGCTGACGGTTGCGCCACTGTTGCTGTGCTTTTAACCCTGGCACCTGGCTTATAGTCAGGTTCCCACAGTGTTAGGGGTTACCCTGCATCAACACAGTAACGTGTGAGTCTGTTCTTAGTGGCCTGTAGTAAATGTGAAATTATGTGAGCAATTAAGTATGGACTTTCCTATTATGGGCTACACAAGAGTTTCTCCCCTTTTGAAAGGCTGATTACTTAATGGTTTGGGGGCATCTCCAGTTAAAATGCGATATTCTGCAGGAAATCCAACCAATTTGGGTTCAGATCTGTGAAAGCCAGTAAGTTCAAAATGGTTCATACTGGAAAATATGCCACTGGAGAGAAATGTATGTTGGGGGAGAGCTTGACCAGTCCAGCTCCTCTTTCCCCAGTTACATCCATGAGCACATGGAGCTGCCGCAGAACAAATGGGTTGCACAGCCCTCCTTGGCAGCAACGCAGGACTGCAGTACCTGGAGCCAGCCGGGCTCCTCGCGTGTGTGGCTCCTGCCGAGGCAAGGGAGAAGGACAGGCTGCGATATGATCCTGCGCTACGGACTGCAGGTGGAAATTGGAAAGGCCCTGGACTTAAATTAATTATTCTAAATCCCGCAACTTTTTATTAAGTATTCTCATTAATTTCTAATTCCTGCTTTAAACTCATGACAGTTGCTCTATTGCAAAATTGTTACCATTTTCCATTCCTGTCTTTGAGAAAGATGGACTATGCTATTCCAAGGCAAATGGTATGAGGTCACCTTACAGAAATGTTTGTCATACAATAAACATCATAGGAGGAGAGAGTATTAAAAACAGACCATGGAAGTGACAGAAAGAAAATAATTAGGTACTGGCAACAGCCAAGAGGAGGAGAAGGAAGCGTATGGGAGCAGAAAAGTATGCAAGAGGAAAAGGAGGGAGAAATCCCAAAGGAGGTGGAATGGAAAGTTGGAACTGCGTTTTCATTGTTCAGAAAGGACAGCATGGCAGCTTTGCGTACCCCAAAAATAGGAGAAGTTCGACATCAGTGTATTGAAGCACAAACAACATGTTTAAATCCATATTTAATACTGAATATTGAGTGTAGATGATTCTACAAAGAACTGTCAGAAGAATGTAAGAACGATGTACTTTGTCAAATAAACGTCCCTGCAGACCAGTATGCTGCCTTCAACAATAGTCCTAGGCAGATGTTCAGGGAAAAGCAGAAACAGCGTAAGCATAGAGGCAATAATTCTCTTGAAAGATGAAACAATCAAAAGGCTGTTTAATTTGGTTTTAATTTCATGTTTCTTGGGATTTCAATCACAGCTTTTGAATGCTTGATTTTGACAATACTCCTGTATCTAAGAACACCTATCATGTCGTCTCCTTTTTCTTTCCTCATTTAAATCCAATTTCTTACCTTCCTATGTCTTGGTTTTGTTTGATAAAGTATTAAAGGTAATATTTAGATATTAAATATCTAAATATAGACACTTTCAGATACTATTTTAGATACTATTAATACTATTTAGATATTAAATATCTAAGTAAATGATTAATACTGTAAAGACAATATTAAATATTGCAGTTAAAACATCAGCAAAATTGAATTAAAAAATGATGGAAAATTTGAGAAAGATTTACTGTTTGCTCCCAATAAAAGTACAAAGTGTTGAAAAGTTTTTCTCCTCTGAACACTTTTCATATGTCTCAGAGTTTGAAAATGGAGACACACTAAATTTATCTACTAGAAATAAAAAAGAAGCTAAATGATTAATTTTAGAAAAAGTATTGTGTGTTTTCCTTTACAAGAAAAGAAAGCTGTTACTTGTATAACAGTAGTGTAGCTAATATGCTAGTAAGGATTTGATAGTCTTACTAATGTAATGTAGATATTAGCTTGTAATGTAGATATTAGCCTTGACAGCATGGACTTCCTCTATTTCATAAAATAGGGTATCATTCTTACTTACTGCTCATTGTATGAACACAGTAAACTATCACTTTTATTCATCCAGATTCCAATGTAACAGCATCTGTCAATTACTATGTATTATATTTGCACATACACTGCCATCTGCAGTATGGCCTAATTGGGGATTATAATGTTCTTTATCACCACCCATCTGGTGGATCATCCTAAGAATAACCAGATAATGCTACTCAAGATAATGCCTAAATACATTTCAGTCCATTTTAAGGGGTGTGAGGCTTAGCATTGCATGCCTCATGAACAAACATAAAAATCTGTTTATTTTTTAACGATCTTTCTTCCTGAAGTTCTCACAGAGAATCCTTTGATCTGATAGTATCAGGCTTTTTCTGCATATAGTATGTATACAGGACTGCAACCACTGCTTACTACACTTCATTGTAAACCCTCAGCTATCGTCTAAAATACAGATGAGTCATGTAACACTCATTTTGGTTCTGTCTATTGCGGAGTTGACTGGTGCATGCAGTTTTGCTCTCCATGGCCTATTCTGTTCTTTACAGGATACAAAGTGAATGGTCTTTTCCCTTCGTTTATTGGCCACAATTACATTACCAGGAAAAGCAATCTGTATTATTCAAAGGATCCATATATTTTTTGATATTGGGAGTGGAGCTTGTGAAACATTACCCCCCAAAGCTACTACTTCATTGTATCCTGAGACTTAAGCAGATTCTGTCCGAATGGATCATTTAATAAAGGCCTAAATTTTGTTCTTGCAAAAGACAGACATTCTTGATTTAAAAAGTAATGTCTCTCCCAATATGATTTTACTTTTTTTTCTTTATGTAAATTGCTGAATAGAATTACCTGGTTTTGATTTTTTTTGATAATATTTTCCTCTGAACCAGTAATTAGTGGCGGTTTCTCTGCTCCATATTTTCTACTTGGATCAAGAATTAAGTGTTAGAGAAAGATAAATACTGAGCTAAAAGATAGCCTTAGTATGATTTAGCCAATTGCTTGTTCCTCAACTTCATATTCAAAAGTTGTTAGTTTCAACAGATTTATTTTTCATTCAAATTCAACATCTATCACCACCACAATCTACAAGGTTGATGAAATATCAATGATAAGCAGTAATACAAATTAATTATCTAAATTGGTTTAGTAAGCAACTAAACCTTTTATTCTCCCCCAAATAATTAACAACCAGATGCATTCTTAATCTAATTTAAATTTGGCAAAGTAAAACAAATTTATCAAATATTTAATAATGTTGGGGCAGAATTATGAAATGCATTTATGCTTTGAACTTGACCCAGAAAATGACTTCATACAAAAATAAATAGCTCTGAGGCTATTTGTGGGAAAGTATTAAAAATAAGAATTCAGCACTTGGAACTACTGATGTGATAGGTAATAAATAATATACTGGCTTGTGAGGAATCACACATAGGGCATTGATAAGTAATTTATAACTGAAAGATCAGTCTGAGTCCACTGGAAAATGGTCATAGTGAAAGAAAGACTGGTGATCTGCAATCTCTCATACATTTGGAGAAAATCACTGAGCTTGTGAAAAGAAGCTGAAAAGCAATTCTGACACCAGAGGGACCAAGAATAAGGTTCTCTGCTGTTTCTGATTTCCTGACTTCTTATACTCAGTTTAAGTTCAGGATGTCTCCAGTGCAAGATTTCCTTACCAGGTTAGGGAATCCAGCGTAGAATATTTACACGAGCTATAATGAGAGTTTCACTGCTTTCAGTGAAGCAGCTATGTTAGTTTGATCTTGCTAATTTCTTTACACTGTAAGTCATCTGCAAATTTACTGGCAGCCTTCTGAAATGTCATTGGTTTAGTGATCTTAGGCTATGTCTGTACTAGTAAATTAAACCATGCCAGGGCCGAGGCCCAGGCCCTGGAAGTCTATTGCCTGTATTGTAAGGTGTTACAACTCTCCTTGTCATCCTTTTGGCCCAAACTGGCTATCATGCTCCCAGAAAATCCTCAAGCACACTTTAGGCATCATCCAGGCTCAGAAATGTTCCTGCCAAGCAGGTTAAACGGAGCTTTTTTTATTTGTTTTATTTTTTTATAGTTTATTAGTGTGAATATGACCAGACTGTGCCAGCTGGCCTCAGGGCTGGAGAACAGGCAATGACATTCTTCAGTTTACTAGCCTTAGAGTTAGAGAGGGAAGTACCAAAACATAGTAAAATGTTCTGTAACCTGTAGAAAATATATTGACAGCAAATAGCAAGTGCCTTAATGAAAAATTCTGTTATGTGAAAAGGTGTTCAAAGCCAAACAATATAACAATATTTGGTGCAATGATACTAATTTGGTCATTCTTGAATGCAGATGCATACAGGGTAAATTTTAGCCTGTCAATCTGTTTCAATGAATAACTTAAGTATATTGATTATATGCTTGGTAATAGCTTGAAATAACTTATAGTGCACAGTAGATAAGTCATAGTGGAATAGAAAACTAAACAGAAATCTTAATCTTTAACTGATATGTGCGTTCATGCACTTTGGAGATCTTTTAGCCTATAGATGTAAGATATGCTGCATCTTAAAAAAAGATGCGTCTATGATGGGAAAATAAAGCTCAATCAGTAGCACTTGTGTTTGGCAGAAATGGTGTTGTCTGCTACATTTCTCTCTCCCTCCATCTTGTAATATTAGGGGTATTCTCCTTTGATTTATATCACAAAGTAATTTAAGTTGACATCTTGACATCAATAAAATATGTACTTTTCTTTCTCTGAGCTGCTTCTAAAAGGCAGACTTATCAACTTGCATGGCAAGCCATGCTAAACTGTTTTGCCAACCACAAAGTCTCAAGTCTTTGATTTTAGGAAGGCTGCATCCTGTATCAAAAAGGAATTTCTGGCACATCCCTTTCAAAATGAAGGAAGGGACTTTAACCCTTTAGAACAGGCAGTTTTAGTTTTCTGTATGAATAAAAAATCTGTTGTTACGTTTCAAAGAAGATTTGGCTGTTTCGTATTCTAAAATGTGTTTAAAAAGAAAACTAGCTTTTTAATTAATCTTAGTGTTGCCGGATGGCAATACAATTTAGGCATAAGCTTGGAGGACATTTTCTTTTTGGTGATCTCTGGCTATCTATTTTAGATTTTAGTATTCCTCCTATTGGTAAGGTGTGTGAGGATGAGCTCTCCCATGGGTGCCCTGCTCAGTGGGCAGGTCTTGCAAATTCTTCTGTCCTGGTAGGTTGGGACGGTCTGCGTAAAAGACAGGATTGTTATGAGGTGGCCTTCGGACCAAGCCCAGAGAGGGAAATATTTCTGGGAGGGGATTCCTGGGGAATGGGATCTTATAAAGAAGTATGTTGCTTGGCTCTTGTGCACTAGCAGTGTGTCTGCTGTGTCCTTGACAGCGAACTCCCAAGTATAGCTGGTCAAAGGTTATGCATCGCGCTGACCAGCATCTAAGAAAGGGGAGAGGGATTCTGCCACGAAGCTGCAGATGCATGTGACAAAAGTGGGAGAGCCTGGGGTTTGTCTCATTCTCAGTATGCAGATCTTTAGAGGTGAGGACTGCCTTCAACAGACCTACTCTTTGTGCATCCTCCACTTCACACTCCAGGAATCTCTAAAGCAGTGTTGGGATGCAGCATCTGCCTCTTGGACAGACCTGCTCAGGAGGTGTTGAGCCACTGCAGAGCTTGAATTATCAACCTAATTAAAAGTGCCTGGAATAAACCACTATTAATTAGGTTTTCTTAAATCAACACAAACACTCAGATTCGGTCTTGAGCTCTGAGTCAGTGAGTAATCTGAACATGTACCTTACTTGAAAAGTGCTGATCATGTTCTATGAGTGTCCTCAATGTCTTTATTTTGTTAAACAGAAATGGAAACACATAAAATGTTGAGACTTCATTGAAAATGCAGCCATTTTGTTTGATCAGGTTTTGATACATTTCTCTATTAGCCAGTTCTGTTGTCTTCCTTGTTCAAGACCATGTCATCAGAAGTCATGAATAGATAGGATTTTCATTTTCAAAAGTAAGTATGTGCTGAAGTAGCCTTGAACTGGAAGTCCCTTGTAACTCTCCAGCACTGAAATGTGCTAATGGTTAAGAGGCAGTAAGTTATACTATCACAGGAAACACAGATGGTAAATATGGGCACACGTCTAACCCATGCACAGTTAATCCATGCTAAACACCTTGGGACGTATGGGGCACATACAGCCTCACTCTCATGAGAGTGAGCACAAGTCCAGTGTCAGGAGCTACGAGGCTAAACTGAGGGAAGACGGGTTTGGATATGAGCAGATTTCAGGTGTGGTAGGGAGTTGGAGGAAGGGGCTCAGGATGGAATAATTTGGGAGGAGGGGTACTTGGGTGACACAAGCTTCAATGGGAGAGAATTTGTGAGTAAGTAGAACTGGAAAGGAATTTGAAGCAGAAGGGAAAATTAAGAGGTCTTTGGGGCAGACTGCAGAAAAGGGAGAGTTTGGGTAGAAGGGGCGGTAGGTGGCATGACCAGAGTTTAGGAGAGGGGGAGTTTGGGAGGCAAAACATTGGCAATCTGGGATAGGAAAGGTTAGATCTGGGAGGGACTGGAACAAAAGAATTGAAATGAGGGGCTTTATGGGAGTGGGTTTGAAACAGGAAAATTTGAGCATTGGGAGGTTGTGAGGCAAAATGGACTGTGAGTCAGGAGAGGTTTCAATTGCCAGAGGGTATTCCCAGACAAAATACCTCTCCCCTGCCTCCTCTTTTGCCTTTAAAAAGCCCTGTATTTCAAACTTTAGGGACCTACTTTCTTACAGCAAATGTCAACAACTTTAAGTTTCTGATTTTCCTTAAGCAAAGTTAATAACCAAAAATAGCATTCCTGTTCTATCCTTAATTCTCTGCTTCCCCGCTCCCCTTATACAGAAAGACTGTGGACTATAATTGAAAGCTGTAGCTTTAACCCTTTTTATGCTTTCTTTAAACTGTACTGAAAAGCGTCTTTAAGGACTCATTTTGTTATGGGGCATGTTTATTTAAATGTGTCCTGGTATACTGGAGTTACCACCCTAACCTTAGATACATCTTAGAACCTATTATAACAAAAACTATAATAGAACTGGTTCAAATGTTTTTAAGTAAATGCACAAGAGATATAACATAATGTAAAAGATAATGTAAAATAATACAATGATAAAATAATATAATAGTCCATGAGAAGATTAGGTGTGAAGTACTCTCATTAATTTTAAGCAAACTAATAAATTCTTTCAAGTTATCACCATGTATTGTTTAATTTCACGGGACGAAGGAAGCATGTGGGCAAAGCTGAGCCCATATTTGCACTTTCTAATATGAGGTGTATGATAAGGCATGAGAACCATGCTTGTTTCCACTTGCAGTAGAATTCTGCAGTAGGAGGAATTGAAATCTGACCTATTAAATGCAAATTAAATCTGGTCTTGGTGTTGTGTGCAAGTTGTCAGTGTTGCCTTCCCAAGCCAAACTTGGGCCCTCCGGTAGTGATGTATAACATACAAACTCTCTGATTAGATGATCTTTCACTCTGTTGGAATGATTACTCTGAAAATGTCAGAACTTTGTCTAATTTTGTGCATAGAGTGGAGCTGGTAACAGCTGGCATGATGAGGGTCACCTGGAAAACGTATTTTGTCCATTCATGAGCTACTTTTCAAATCTCCACTGCTTTTTAAAGTCAATAAGACAAACAATACAATTGGTTGCTGAGGAGCCTAGAGTTCAAAGCAGGATTATATTCAAGTAAAATATATTCATTAAAAGTTACTGTTTTTTCTGGTAGACTGTGAAAAATATCTGAAACACAAAAAAGTATCCCCCCCTTTTCTGGCCATTTTCAGTCTAAAAATAGTCATATCTAATTAGAGGAAATCTTGGAAGGTAGCAAAAAAGAAACTTGAGTGCCAGGTATCAGCTCAAAACATGTTTATAGTAAAAAAACATACTATTTGCAATGCAGATGGAGCCTCAATTTTAATGCTATCAGTGATAAGTTGCTTCCAAAAGAAAATAGTCATTATTGTAACCTTGTTTTTACACTTTTTCAAATAGCAGCATTTCCAGAGTATTTAAATAAAATGAGTGCCCATCAAAACAGATTAAAGAGAGTTAAGTATTTGTTTTCAACTACATTTTAAAGCACTTTTCTGCAACTCAAACTTTTTGTTAACTTCAAGTAGTTTTGCAAACTGTTATTGCAAGTTTTACAAGGCTGCTCTGTAATATCTTAAACAGAAGTCTTTTGAATATACAGGAAATAATCATTGTTAGTAACTTGTTAAAGGATCAGGCTATTAAATATCTAACATATGATTAATTTGGGAGACAAGTAGCACTTCTTTCATTTGGCTTAATAAATGGGACAAACCCCCCTATTTACAGTGTATCCCCATGGAAATATAAGTGAATTACAGCAGAAATAGTTTTCTGAATGTGTACATTATGTCAAGGAATATTAAAAGCATTTGAAGGCACAGCTAAATCATTTTGCAATTCAAAGGCTGTATTTAACATGAGTGGAATACTTAGTGCTATTTTAACATTTTTTATCATTTTCCAAGACTTGAATGGAATGTCTTTTTCCTACTTGCAAAAATGTTTATTACTTTTTGTTCAATGCTTGCTCGTATAATCATGAAATACAAGCAGAAATCAGCATATTTATGAAGTGTCTTGTTTTATATAATGAACAGATATTTTTCTTTTTAGAAAACACTGTATACGATTGTTTTGTCCTTAAAAAATACGGTGAGGGGTGTAACTGTTATGTATTTTAATCATGGATTTAGTACCTTTTCAATGTCCAGCTACAGGAGTTCACGCTTGTCCTACCTTGTAGTTGAATGAAAGCTGCCCCTCGATAGAGGGAGTGTCTTTTGCCAGCTGTCACCGAAACGCACTGCTTTCTTAACTCAGAGGTGCTCCTCTTGCAGCAGGCATGCTTCGCAGAAGTGCTCAGTAGGCATTTCGGAAGACTTCAAATGAGGCAGCCCTCTAATGCAGGAACCCTTTTCTTGGTGGCTTTTGTACTTTTTAACTTTTGTGAAAAGCTAAGCTGAATCATATGCTGGTTACTGAATGATGGATGGGTCTGCCTTCTGATTCAGTTCCAGGAATAGAATAATTTTTTGTTTCCCAGCAGAAAATGGTTCTGTAGGAGAGGTGGAAGGGGACAGGGGATTCTAATTTATTTAACTCCCTAGGTTCTTATTTATCTGCATTAAAGAGGAACATCAAATTTATTTGGCATGTCTCTCTAATGAGATGGGCTTCTTGGGGAGCAGAAAACAAATTCTTTTATGTTTTGTGATCAATAAAAATTGTTTGTGAGGAGAAAAAATCCCATAATTATAACATTTCCTGTGTTTGTAACTCTATTCACATTCTAGTAACAAAACTCAGATTTCAGAAAAGGTGGTAAGCCTCCTTGGAAATTTCACAAATGCCTTCATGCCTGTTATCCATTTTTCTACTATGATTGCCCTACACATGTATCAGTCAGACATATCTATGCAATTTTTTTTCTTTTAAGGAATGATAAGTAGGTCCAAAGTATTAATGTTTAGGCTGTAACCCAAAGGAATAATCTCAAATCAAGATCTTTTCTTCCTTTCTCCTTTCCATTACCACCTCTGAATCTATTAATTCAAGTGTCAGATTTGGATGATTTGAATATTTCATCTTTTAAACACTTGCTTCATGCCTGTGATAGTCCTTTACCAGACTTGCATCAAAGATGACTATGATGTGCTTCATTAAATCCATGCTTTTTTTCCCTTTTTTTTTATCTTGTTGATATAAGATATCCTATATGCTGATACTTATATTCATCACAAACAGTTCTTTGTTATAAAAAGAAGAAAACTATGCTTTTGGAGTATTTTCAGTCTCTGCCCTGGCCCTGGAAGAAAGAAACAAGATTAGAAGTATAAATTTGTAAATGACAGTTCAGGGTGTGAAGTATCATCGTATCCATGGGTTGAGGTAGATTAGTTCTTTTTACAATCACTGCTTCATTTTAAAAGTGCTTCTTAGACACCATTACAGTTACATTATTGTGCTATTTAAAAATGAAATATCAGAAAAATTATGTAATTCTATTAATTTATACAGACAACTCTAATTATCTTGTTCCTTGCAGCTTACTTTAAGAGATGTTTCAAAAGATGTTTCCAAATTTAGTGCAGAATACCTCAGAATTTAGATACCAAAATTTAACCTGCTCCACGGCTTTGAATTTTAAGTTAAGTGATATGGGAAATACTTTTCATTTCTGATTCTTTTTGACATGTAGCCAAAATCTTCTGAGACTAAATTATCTAGCAGTTTTGGTCCTGCTACATGGAATACATTTTTTGAGAACTGTTTATCTGCCTGATTTATCTCTATTTAATATGTGTTGGTCTACTCCAGAGCTAAACCCTAGCACATTTCTGGGTTGATATTAACCTTATTCAAAATGCAAGTCAATTACGGCTCTAAACCTTGCCTCTTTACCCATTCCATTTTGAAAATCATTTGACAGAAAATTGTAGTTTGGTGCCATTGAAGAGTCTGAGTGCGAATGCCAGTGTTGCAGTGTTGCTGTTCTGGAAGCAGTGACTCCATTCATTTCTATGATATTTTTGGCAGCATCTTCAAGAGGGACAAGCTTTTCGCTGAGCTGCAGAACTTCCCTAGATTTAGAAGCACTGGGCAGTCACCCATCCTGCCAGATAAAAGATCAATTCTGCCCATCAGGACAAGGAATGTAATATATTTCTGGTACTTCAGTCTCAGCTGTTTGTTTCACATAATGGATACATGACTTGATTTTTATAATATTTTTCAAAAGAAAGGTCTTATGCTGAAAGTGACATTTCCCATCCTATATTTATTGGATCTGCCCCTTAAAGAGACCTTCTTTAATGCATCCCTTTCAGTTTAGGGCTATGGTGTCTATAGTCAGGAGTGTTAAGTGCTGCAGAAGTGTTGAGAAGAGCAGGAATTGGCAGTAGGTCAGCTATCAGTGTCCATAAAGTAGTTTCTGTTCTCCATGTGGGCCTGAATCCAGTCTTTGCTAGCTGTGATTTTTTTTTTTTTTTTTGAGTTTAATGCACTTGTACTCAGTCTTTGATATGGCAGCTGTTGCGCTATGGGTAGTTAACATGGTTGAGATGAGGAGGGGATTCATCCTCATCTTCAGATTGATGCTGCTAACTATGAACCTTGAAAAATATATCGTAAGTTCTTTTGCAGTAGATCCTTCCTTCTTTCCCTCTCCATTTGTGCTTTCCCACTCTGTTTCTTTACAAATTTCCACCCCAGTGATCTTCAGGATTTATCATTTCCACGCAGACTGTCTTGTTCCTCTCCAGATTATTAAAGTCCCTGAGAACTGAGAATCTCATTGCTCTCAGCTTTGGATGTGGTGCAATGCTGCTTCTAAGCTGAGGGAAGGAATTGCAGGCTGAGTTCTGCTCATGCTAAAGGAGACTTGGAAAAGTGTGCTGAGTTTCATCGTAGGAATAATGAATTATGTAATCCAGCTGGCGCAAAAATGCTATGTGGGAATTGAAAATGCATAGTGAAGATGGAATCTTTGGAGAATTTAACTGCCTTAATCTGTAATGCAAATTTCAGAAGTGTGTATTTTAGATTTCACTGAAATGTAAAAAAAAGGAATATTTTAACACCAGGATACAGCCTGCTCTATAACATAAATTTAGAGTACATATACTATAGCATAAAAAGCTAGAGTTTCTTACTGATACGGTTGTTAGATTCTTTTTATTTATTATTATTATGTATGAGCAAAACATCTTTTTAAACCATTTTCTTGAAACTCTCTAAAAATAAAAATTAAAAAAAAGAAATTGATCATGAAGTAACCATAGCATGGAAAATCCTGACTGAATGGTTAAAGTTTACAGTCACTCAGTTTGAGATTCTGGAATAAGCCACCCTAGCAGTAGGTAGGTTGGTCTGCTTTATCTATAGAAACATCCTTTTCATGCTTTTTTCACAGCAAGGATATCTCTAAAGGACAGTTATTTTTAATCCGGGGTTTAAAAATCTTGTTCTGAATGTAAGCCAGACTTCTTGTCATTGCATTACCTGTAATACTAGTACTACTAGTACTGTAATACTAGTATAGTATTACAGGTATAGCTTAGACATCCAAAACCGCTGAAACAAGATGACTTCATTGTGGTAAATCCTGCATTCAACAAACTATATTTTAGCAGATATGATTATATAAAAATTTTAATGGGCACTTATTTATCTTAGATCAAATGATGTTGACATGAAAACTCTTATCACATATTTCTTGTTTTTCTCAATCCATACTCTACTTAACCTTTAACTACACATTTTCCTTGACTGGTTTAATTTTTAACTGGTTTAATTATTTAAATATATCATTAGACCTCTTGATCTATGTAAAATCAGTGCCATAAAATGAACACACACACACAGAGTCACTGTTCAATTCTAATTTAATATTGCTTCGTTACTCTGAATACCTAGTTGCTAACCCTATAATGAGTTTAATGGATGTTAGTTTTGATTACATTACATCTGTAGAGATGCTGGACTCTGCTACTCATTGCAGAATACTAGGTATTGTCCGAGTCATGTTGGTATGCTTTGGAAAATGAACTTCGTGTTCAAAATTTTCATTTTAATTTATTAGGACATTGATACATGCCTCTTGACTTGACTTCTGCAATTCGTATTTCTAGACGGGAATGCACAATCCAAACTATGTACATAAATAAGTATAGAATGCTTCGATCGCATTTCAAGTGAGATGTTTTGTTACACATTACATTACTTCCTTTTCTTTTTTAATGGCTTTAAATCCCATGTGACTGCATTCCAACCTTAGAAAACAGGAATATATTTAAGGTGTTTTTCCAACTAAACATGAGTACACAGTATCTGATTCTACTCTAGTGGAATGAACAAACAAACAAATAAATAAACAAATAAACATAATTCAGTGGACTGTAGTTGCTAAGGAGGAAGAACCTGAGGCCAGATGCTTAACTGAAATTGAGGCATGCTTGTAGACCTGTAGCTTCCTTCAACCATTAGGTGTGTGATTCTGATGAAAACAGTGAAGTGATCCCTGAAGATCTTATTTTTTTAAACATATTATTCTGTGCTTAGTGGTCCCCAGCTCTTAGCTTGTTTTCTGGGAAGCTTTTTGCACTGCTTCTGGAGGTAGAAAGAGAGCTGTTAAATGAAGGTGGTCAAGGAAAACAAGCAGATATTGGCTGTGGTACAATCCTCAAAAAACCCTGTTTTTGAGTACCACTGTTCTAGAAGACTTTTATTTTAAATAGAGATAAGCATTGCAGCTGCAGGGAGTTTCTTCCGTTTTATCTGAATTTGAGTTACTATATTTGCTTCTTTTCCATCTCTGTTAATTACAGTGATAAATGTATTTCATCCAAAACATATTATTTGGGGAAATATTAATACATACAAATTCTCTTTCATCATTTAGTTTTCATCTTTGGTTAGGAGAGATCATTCTGTGCTTATTTTAAGATGTGCTTAAGAAAGCTTTGAATACACTTCTACTTGGAAAGGAGAACCTGTGGTAATATTTCAGTTTTTACTTTGAATTTGTTCTATCCCAGACTGAGAATAAATATTATGAAAAGTAAGAGAATCAAAAAAAGGAAATAAAAACAAGAACTGAAGAAGTTCCTTACAGATTCAGTATCTCGTAGTGCATGACCTCTATTTTTCATTTAGAAAATCATTTGATCTTTATCTTCTTCTTTTAAAAAGTACTTAAATGTGGATTTTGAAAGATGTAATATAAAGGTGATTTGTGATTTACTTTTTTAATACTGAAAATCAAAAGATAATTTAAGCAAAGAATAAAAGTGATATACAATAATCTGTTATAAACTGTATGGTTTAAGATACTGGTGGTGAACTAAAATCTGAGAAGCCATATTTCTTGCTTGAATTCATCTATTTGGCACTGACTGAAAACAGTTATCATCAGATAACGCTTTTCACTAACTCATTTGACATCAGTTATTCTTATTTCAAGTTATTATTGGAAGTCTTAACTTTACAATATATACAGTGTGATAGACAGGAGCATTTTCCTTTCGTTATCAAAGTGTCTTAGTGAGAGAGTTTCCATTTTTCAGTATGTGTATTGCTGATGGCACAGAGCTAATGCCAGAAGACTCCAGTGTTCCCATTTCTGTGTGGTAAAAGTCTACTTGAATTATTATGATCGATATTCATGCATATGCTCCATTTTTCATCTTTTTCCACAACAGCAGAACTACAGAAGCTCTTTGTTATACCATTGGTTATAGTCAGGTAAATGCATGTTGGTCTAAGCCTCCAGAAACTGTTGAATTTGAAGTATTAATGTGGAAACCAAATGTTTGTTGTCAGTCAGAGTCAACTTTTCGTTAAATTATAGTATTAGTTTTATAAGAGTAGCATTAGTTTTATTAGAGACCAAATTACTCTGTGAGGAAGAAAATAAGTTGGCAAATGTTTTTGCCTATCCTGCAAAAAAACTGAAACCCAAAACTAAGTGTATGACTTCAACAATCGGCCAAATGTACAAGTTAAGCTAAAAATAAGGTCTCCTAGTTCCTTCCTGAGTTTCCCCCAGAAGAGAAGTTATGCAGAGAGAAGAAAACAAGCAGTCCAGCAAGGAGCAGAGCTTTTGATATTGGGTAGGGGAGTGGCCAAGCTTTCTGACCCTATAATCTACTTACCATAGGGACTGTCTGGAGAAGTTCATAGCTTGGAGATAACAGTAATTCTTCAGCCTGTTTATAATGGAGCTGGGTTACCCACCAGTGTCAGTTTCAGCAACCTTACTGGTTTGCTTTCTTCCATAGCAGGGATTTAGATTGTGCATCTATGTCTCTTATGCTAACCATGTTGAGTCTTGACACCAGAGCTGCATTTGATTCCTCCAGAGACGCAACCATAAGCTGGTTAATCCTTTCAAAGACAGGTCTGCTTGACCGCTAGGCCCTGACACAACCTGCAGCATAGGCAAACTGGAAAGGAGCCCGTCGGGGTCTTCCTCTACAGTGGGCATAACCAGGTGATAGATTAAGAATGGCAATTTCAGTTAGACACTACTCAGTCTGAACCAGGAGGTGGCTTTCCCTTCTTTATGTAGGAGCTTTTATGGTCCCCATCTTAATATAACTGAAGTACATAAAAGGTTAAAAATACAGAAAATGGTTCACGAAATACATAGGTGGAAAAGCCTATCTGGTCTCCTGCTCACTTCTTTTTTGTCAGTTTTTACCTTTTAGGGCTACCTTTTTTTTTTTTTTTCAGAGAGACTTAAATCAAGATTATTGGTTTTAACACAGCCATATCTGAGGGTTTGATTCCAATGAAATTTCAGATTATTGATACTAAGGTAAAGAAATAGAACTAGACTGCTATGCATACAATTCATAGGATTTACTGTTTATTTGCTCATTAATACTGTAGTATGTGACTTTTGAATAAAAGTATTTGCTGTTTTTCATTTGAAACACTTTTAGTTATGTTAATTTAGAAGTCTAATCAGTATGGTAGTCACCCAAATCTAGTATGCAGGATCCTGTATGCAGGAATTTTTTTTTTTTCAGTTGAGGCATTTGCTTGGGTTTCAATGTTCTTGAAAGCCTACTGCATTGCTTACTACTAGTTGATAAACAAGTTTGTTTTTACATATATATGTTTTTACATATATATGTGCAATAATATAGACAACATCCCATAAGGATATAGGAAATATCAAACAAGAAAGAGAGTCACCTGAAAGGTTACAGAACACATTATGTTTGTCTAGATTTGCATACAGTAATATGGACTGGGATGTTCTGATTTAAATCAACGTGATTTAACTAACTGTTTTCTTCAATCTTTATTTAAATCAAAAAGCAAGAAACTCCAGTTCAAAATGAAAATGCTAATTTATTCTGAAAGCAATTTTTCCTTATTTTGCTAAGGAAGATTGATCCTTAATTGAGATGCTCATTTGTAACTAAATTTGATTTACATTTGTTTCTGAACTCAGCCAATTAAAAGGATACATGTAATGTGTCTATTTAAGCCTCTCTATGTCTTAATATTCATTTATTCAAATTCACAATGCTTGTGTTTTCTTATGTTATAAAATAGTGATTTTATTATTGCATACTTTTTCTTCCTGTTTTGTGTCAAGTTGGTTTAAAATGAGGCTTAAAATTTAGTTGGATATGAAGAAACATATTTTTGCTACTGGATCTCTTCCTTCCTTCCTCCTCTTTGGTTTATGCTGGACTGTTAATCTTGCCTAATTGTAGATATTTTTCAAGTTTCAGTTTTCTTTAAAAACAAATCAGATAAAGATTTATGGGTTTCTAATTTACATGGTTTTAAAAAATCTCATTGTCTTTTAATAAGTGTTGATGTTACAAAACTTTAGATCTGTCTAATGACTTATAGAAAAAAAAAGACTTTCATGCAAACAGTAAATCTAGATATATGTCTAAACCAACATTGTTTGTGAGGTCCAAATCATGTTATGTTACTGTGGATGGAACCAATCATTCATCTAAATAATGCAAGTGGGAAGGAAGGTTTGGGATGTTTCTTAACAGTTCTGGTCTATGGTTTTTTGGGGTTTTTTGTTTTTTTGTTTTAAATTTTCTCTATGTTACTAAAACTTGAACTTTCCCAAAGATTATACATATTTACAGTTTCTGATCTGAAAATGAGCAACATCACCTTGAATCTCCACAAAGAGGTATGATATAGGCATATTTTTAGTGTAAACTGTACTTTAATGGTTTCATTGGTTTAGAGCTACATGTGTGGAAATTTATGGATAAATTTCTATCCTATGTACAATGTGTTACCCTAAAGTGTTCTTCCTACCATCAAAATGGGTGAAATCCTTTCTGTAATTTAGAAATCCATTCCTGAAAGTTTTCACTGCTTTCTCACTTGATGCTTGTAGCTTTGATGCTGATTATCCCCTTGCTTATAAGTTCTCCCTCATGTCTCATCTTACAGATCCATATCTAACTTAAACTACTCAGGTGTTTTCTTTAATGTCCACCATTCAGAGCGTCTAAGTGATTCCCAAGGAAACTATTCACATTTCATGAAACAAGACAGTGTTTCATGTCTTCTGCAGATCCCAGAATCCTTTATTCTTCTCCTTTCTCTGTTAGATTGCGCTTGTTTGAGAGCTCCTTATTTCTTTTTTTCTTTTGTTTCTTGTTTCTTTTGCTTCACGTTTCCTTCATTAATTAGACATTGCACCATGCCTGCTTATACAGTCAGATGATAGATTAGTCAGACTCCCTCTAGAAGCTTGTTTCACAAATGAATGTTCCTGATTTATATGGCTTTGTCCCTCAGCTTTTGCCATTGATTGTATTAACTTTAACTTGTTTTGGTCGTTTTCATGCATTGGAATAAAATTCTTCTCCACCTTTAAAAATATTCTGTAAAAGAGGTTATTGCTGAATCATGGAAAATTTAACACATTTAACCCTTAGGCAGTATTCTCTGATGGCCTGTTCTTTTGTTAAACCCTCTGCCCACATACACTACGATATCAATTACATAATGCTTGGATATCTATTGTATTCCATTCTTGGATATCCAGTTCTTGGATATCTATTGTATTCCATTGGGCAAAAGAAGAGATACGGGTGTTGATCCTCTGCAATATCAGTCTTCATTAGTAACTTCAAATGCTACTAACATATAAACTGTATATTCTTTTCTGTGAGTGACTTTCTCTGCATTACCCCTGCTAGTACTTACCTGGGCATGATTCATATCCCAATAGTTATGAATTTTGTGTTTCAAGTCAGAACGCTGAGAGAAAAGCCTTTGCACTATAGCACACGCTGAGTAGACCGGGTTGTATCTTCAGCGTGGCTCAGATCCTTTTTGTACAGTCCAGACTCAACATCTCAGATAACTGGCTTCCTCTGGCTTCCTAGAGGATTCCCACTTTCTTGCTTTCTTCGCCTTTCTCTTCACCTAAACACAGCATAAATTTGATAACATTCAGGATCTTACTAGATTTACCCAGGAGGTCCATATGGTAGTTCTTTTGTTGAACAAGATAGCTCACTAACATAATTTTACTCATTTAACTTGGATTAAGATATTGATAGAAATAAAATATGAGCCAAAAATCTGCTTTTGATCCAAAAATACCAATCATTTTTTGTTGCCAAACTCATTATTGGAATAAAATCCAGCGCCAAAAATCTCAAGTCAACTTTCACTAATTATTTCAATTAGATGGTATTTCATTCAGATACTTAAATATTTTCTATAGATTAAATTCAACACAGATTTGTTACTTTCTTAGAGGTTATGTTTCTAGAATATGTGTCTCCTTTCTGAATATGCTTCTAGAAAACAGAAAAAAATTATTTGGTCTTATAAAAAATAATTAAAATAATCATTACATCTTTGTCCTGTGCTTCACTCAGTAAGTCATTTCAGGCTACCTTTTATAGTTTGCAGCAATTAGTAACTTTTATATCTGTTTGCACTTTTTTTGTCTTAAGAAGAAAAATTAATTCTTGAGATGTTTTGCTGTAACCTTATCCCAAAGTTAACATTTATTTCTAACACATTGGAAGGGTGTGAAACAAATGCCGTATTATTTTGCTAAACTTTTGAGTCATGATATATATTTTTCAGTTTTGTGTACTCTGTTTCATTGGAGAAAGAATCTTTATGTTTACAGGAAAGTTAAAATGTCATCATAATACAAAAGGGATTCTTGAATGTTCTGTGGCAAATTTCTAAGGTAAAAGTAGAAAGTACTAGTTTTTCATGCTATCACTGTTATTCTCCTAATTTCACAGATGAGAACAGATATCCCCTTATTTTATTCCACAAACAGTTTCTTTAAGGAATCTATGCAAGTTAGCATAATTAACATATCTTTGCCTGTCATCCTATAATGGACAAAGATGTGCTACAGCCAAATATTATATGATGAACTTAAATGTTAAAAACAGTTTATTTCCATAAAGCCAAGTGTTAGCAGTCACAAGCTAGCTGGAAGGATGCAATTTGGCTCTGGCATGTGCCTTCCTACAGGTTAGTGCAAGACTACTGAGAAGGAAGACTTACCTATATAGTCTTTCTTCAGCTGGAATTAGCTTCATTGCAAATGCTGTCTGTACTGGTGTTGGTTCTCACCCCACCTGCCTTTTTTAGCTTAGAGTTTATGCTTTTCACTGTAGGGACACAGCATAAATTGAACCTAGATCTAAGTTTTTTTAAAAAAAACTTTTATTCAGCACCACTATAGCTCTCATTTAACCCTTTTATCTTAATTTACTCAGAGACTGTTTATAGATCAGAGAAGCTGTCTATAAACAGCAGCAACTAGAATGCAGCATGGCCATCTCAAAACAAACTTAGCACAGCTGCCTATGCTAGTCGGTGTAAACTGCGTTGTGTTTGCCTGGTTTCTTGAGCACATTCTCAAGTCTGTGCAATTACTGATACAAGCAGCTAAATAAATTTAAAGGTAACTCAGGTATCTTTACGATACCCTGCAGGCAGAAGTAGAAATCCGGAGTTTTAAGAGAGATCTCAGTTCCTGTACACAATGAAATTGTTTGATGGTAATCACTCACTTTAGCAGCTAACTCACAGCACCTTTAGCCCATGGCATGCCTTCTGTACCAGCCCAACTCTTTTAAGGACTACCATCAAGTAAGTATTCTTCTAGCTTTGTTCTCATTAACCTTTTCTCCTTATTAGCTATACTACATCCTTGCTCCCAGCTGCCTTGTTTGATCCCATGCTCCTATTTCAACAGTCCTTTCTGGATTAGTCCCTAAGTCCTGCTTGCTCCACACTTCTGTCTCCAATTATGGAAGCACCTAGTCCTGCTTCCACAGGTGTTTCTTCAGCAGTAGAAGAACCTGTGGCCTCTTGTAAGCTCTAGCTGCAGTTTTTCCCTCAACTTGACTTTCTTATGCTTAACTGACTCTCCTTTCATGTGCATGCTTGAAGGCTACAATCCCATTCATCCGTCAGATAGACTTCTCCCTTATTATCTATGCTCTCATTTTCTCCACATACAGCCATCTGTCTTCAAACAAGCACCAAGCTATAAATGCAGAAGAAATTCTACCGTACAAAAATATTTTATGCAATCCACAGTTACACAAGTCCTTAAACAATCTTAGATCTTCTTAAAATGATTTAGGCTGATCCCAGGCTAAATCTGCTGTTTGTGCCATATAAAAATGCAGACTAATTCTGAAAAAATAAATAGAGCTGGGGGAGGTGAGTGTTTCATTTAGGAATAAAGGAATGGATACTGAGGCAGCAGGGCTTATCTGAATTAAGCAAAATAAGAGAAATGCACTCAGCTTCGTGTCAACATTATTTTTCAGCACTTTCAGCTGGGAAATGACAGAATTAAAAACACTGGTAAATTTATTAAGGGTGTGTGATAATGCAAAATGCTTCCAGCTGTCTGCTTTGCTTAAAACATCTTCCTTCTTGAAAACTGTAGTACTAATATGGAAAACTTTTCATCCATTAATCTTTTTGTCCATTAATGAATATGTGCCAAATACACCTTAGTAGCTTTCCCTGAGAGGTTATTTCATGATCATAGCTGCTGTTGCTGCTGTTCTTGGAAAAAAAAAAAAAAGAAAGAAAGTAAAAACATATTTAAAACTCTTTGGGAAAGCTTTGTAATTAACAGAAACTACTTTGCATGCCGGGTGACATATTTGCAGTGTGAAGGAAATGGGTCTGACATTAGAGCTTTGGAGCAGGAAGGCATGCCTGCCGTCAGGCTTTGAAATCATGGAAATTTCATCACTTGCCTAAAATTAAAAGCAGGACCCAGCTCCTACCTCTTCCACAGATTTTCTTTGACATTATGCAAATCACATGATCTCTGGACTTTAGTCCCATGAATGTAAAATGGAGTTTCCTACTGTAGTCTAAGTAGCAGTTGGTTAATGAAAACACTGAGCTGGGACTTCTAAGTCTGATGAATATTTAACAGAGGAACAGGCAAACTTACAAAAGCTAGACAAGCAAACTCATCTCAGGAGAAGGATCTTTACATCTCTGCTGATCAAGCTGTTGTTCATCTTCTAGCCATGACAACAAATACTTCTAGCCTGAGTGTCCAGGAGCTTCTTACCAAACGGCTTTCCATACGCAGTTCTCAGCATGCTTGGAAAATAAATGTATTAATATTCATAAGAAACCTAGAAATGTCAGTGACAATGTCCATAGAAGTACACAGATAGATGAAGAGGAGGAAACAAAAGCACTTGAAGCTTTGAAACTGAATTTCTCAACAGTAAATAGATTTAAAACTAAGGCTTCCTCTTGTTTCCTTTATTAAGTCACCACATAGTATCAAAGTATTTCAAAAATAATTAGAAGAGAGAGAGAGAGAGAGAGAAAGGTAGTAACAACATACATAGTTCATATGCTTATTTTTCTGTATATTTCTATTAAAAATAAATATGGAAACTGTTTTGTTCTGAATGTATATTAAATATGAAGACATCAAAACTTGCATAATTTTCTGCTCTACTAGAAAGTTTATAGCTTTACTTCAAATATTAACCATAAAAATATATTAACTGAGCATGTTACAGCTACAATTTTCCCCATACAACATTACCTCTGGCACAGTTTTACATGTGCTCTATTTTAAAATATTTTATCTATTCAAGATACATTTACAAAACGTATCGAGCTAATATATCAAGTTACAAATAGAGACTCAACAATGAGGACTAACTGTCAAAATAGATCTTTATGTCTGTTTTGGGAAAGATTGTCCCCAATATAATATCCTGATGTTTTCCACATAAAAGAATGACACTGAGGAAGTATGAGCTTCATGTGAAGGAAGAGAGCAAGTTCACACTGGATTCAGTCATTACACATGTATATATGTGATATAATTTTTAGTATGTATATCTGTCAAGAGAATGTGTAATGTGGAAAGACAGGTTACTGTTCATTAAATTAATATGTATTGCTCTTTGTAAATGCACTCTTATCATACACTGTTTTTGAGTGAATCTTCTGCCAGCTGTTACACCCTGCTTTTAGGTGTTTACTGCTCTGTATCATTGTATGCAGATGTCATCTTTCTATAGAATTTTGCCATTCAGCCACAATTTCTCTATTATATTGATCCTTTTCTTGGGCACCTTTTCATACTGGCAAAGCAATCCCAGATGCTTCTATTAAATATTTAGCTTGACTTCCTAGGAAAATACACACTGAATATGAACACAAAAGGATAACTTGTAGTATGTCACAGGATAACTTGAAGCCCCTTGGGCACTTTCTAAGTAGTTTAAAAAGCTCAAATGTAATTAAATTCCTAAGAAACTTTATTAGAATTGGTAACCCTATGAAGGTAAGAGATCTGCTTACTGCCCTTTATGCAAGTTCAAAAAACTCTAAAAAATCCATGTGGGAGAGATACCACACAAGTTTCCATGGAGAAAGCTTCAGGTGAAATTCAGAGTCGGCCCATGCAACACAAACCCATAGAATCACCAGACCATCTGTTTTACAATGCAACATGTAATAGAACTTCTGATTAAATGATTGAATAGTTCGGTTCTGTTGAAATTGAACTATTATCAGCTTATCTTGATAATGACGAGAAAAATTATTAGAAAGAAGTTTCTAAGTCTGAAAGTACATTGCTCACCATGGTTACCATACAAGTGCATCAAGCTTAAAGCTCTGATATTCCGTAAAATAGATCAAGGATCCATATGGTCATCCTGCTCCTTTTTTCCTTCTCTTCCATGTCGTTCTGCTTCCAGCAGACTGTCCGCTGCCACTGCTATGAAAATGGCTGCAAAAAATCAAATATGGTCAAATGGTTTGCAAAGCTTACCTTATTTGGCAAGGAGACATCAAATGAATTCCCACAGGATGGTGTGTATTTGGAATGACTGGCATCACAGTACTACTGTTTCACCTAGGCTAGCAATAACAGTAGAAAATTGTTCCAGAGAGATGGGAAAGCATGGGAATGCAAAAGTTGGAGCTGTTGTGTGAGTTAGTTGCAGTTATTTTGCCTACACAAGCAAAATTCTGCCATATGTAGGGAGCGGGGTTGGGACAAAGATGTGAAGAATACATGACCAAAATGCTCTGAGTGTGCAAAAAGCTTTCTTGCATGAAAGCAGTATTTCAGACTGTATTTGGAGCTTATGGGCAATGTCAGTGATATATGGATTATGGGCCATATATTACTGACAGCATAGAATTAGTGTATCTAAGCACAAGTGCAAGCTAGATCCCTAATAAAGAAAGGACTGGAGTTTAAGTTTTTGGGGGAGGTTGGGCTTTGGTTTTTTTGTTTTGTTTTGTTTTGTTTTTTAATGACCAAATGGAAACAGTTTGTGGAACAATATCGCTAAAATAATTAATTTTAAGATGTGTGTGTACATAATCTTAGAAATTTTACTTACAGTTTGTTGGTGCCAGTCTCTCAGAAAATAAACATAGTCAAAAGAAATAAAAATAAATTTTCATACTCATTTTGAAAATGGGATGCCTGCCTTAAGGTGAGATTTGTAGAACTGTTTAAGGAACTGGAAAACCATTTCATGTTTCTTTTTCTGAAAATTAAGTAACAAAAATTACTTGGTGATTTTGAAAACTTAACATCTCTCAATACCTATATAATAGTTGTTAAGTTATGGTTTCTCATTTAAGCAGTTAAGATCTCTGTAAATAAGGTAATTGATATTCATGAGTTCTCTCAGCTTTTTTTCCCCCTTTTTGTTAAAACATAGCACAGGAAAATCAAAAGACTTAGCTGTACTTTTGGTCTTGCAGCAGGCTTGTTGTGTAGTTTTGGATAAGCCATTTAAACTTTTCTTTTTTTCCATTTCCATATCCTTTATAAACTGAAGATCATCAGTGTTTGCTTCAGGGGTCATTTTTAAAATGAATGAAAGAAAAGGTGATATATCAAGATATATATATACATATTCTATATATCTTTTTAATTAACTACCTCCCTTTTCTTGGGTGAGGTAATCTAATGCAAGGTTGGGAATGAAAAAGTTTTTTGTTGACAATTTTGCTTTTTTCATACATTTATTTTACAATTCCAAACTTTTGTCGCTAACTGTTCTTTCAGTATGTGATACCCGAGATATAGACACTGAGAAGATGCATTTATAAGAAAAATGTAGATTCAATCCCTAGCTATTTGGTACCATTATAATTATGATTGGCATATGGCAAAATGACAAAGTGAGATTTAAGGTCCATGGGGAAGAAATAAAATCTGATTGTTCATAGTTGTTAATTCTTTATTTATACTGAGCTGATTTAAACTGGACATGCTACATAACCATCTGGTGGCTATGTTGTGAGCTTTGTAAATTTAATTTTTAGATGAAACTCTCCAAGCTCTCTTTCAAGTTTAGATAAGGACATCAGAAATGAAGTGGATTTATCTCATGATGGATTTAAAAGCCTCCACTTCATATTTAATTATAAAAAGATAGTTACTGAAACAAATATATGTTCCAATATTTATTTTAATTATGATATTCATCACTTTACTGGTGATTTAATTTGTTCAACAATGTGTATATGCCAATAATGTAAAGAAATAATGCATTTGATAATATTTCAAATGAATAATCATCTATTTTAAATTGGATAGTTGCTTGAATCACTCTTTCTTTGTTTCTCTCTCTAAAAAAAAAAAAAAAAAGTTTAATTGATTAACATGCCCCCAAAAGAAAAAGCAGTAGCTCTGAATTCAGACATTTGATTCTGTTACTGTCATCAGAATTAATAAAGCTGTTATTTCTGTCTGAAAATCTGTATATATATACACTAAGGTACACTGGAAAGATATTTGAAGTGCTTAGGAGATGGCTTTTTTTTTTTTTTAAGTTTAAAATAAAGATTTTCCAAGGCATTTCAGTCCATTTCCAAATTACAGTTAGGAATTTAAGTTCTGGAGTCCTCTTTCAAGTGAACATAAAAGTAGCAAGGTTTTCCTGGCTCACTGAGTACAGCCTCTTCTTTACAGGCCCTGCATCATATAATCTATTTCATAAAACCGCCAGGCTCACTTTTAAAACCAGTGAGGTTTCTTGCCTTCAATATCTCTTCTGGAAGGCAATCCCAGTACCTCACTATGATAGTTAAAAAAAATTTCCAGCTTAAATCTATTCATTGTAAGTTTGTAACCTGCTGTTCTTGGTGGGAAGGGGGGGGGGAGTGTAAGATTAAATAGCCCTTCTCCCTCACAGGGGGTTTTAACCACATTATTTATTTAAACACTCACGTGGTTCCCTCCACGTTTCTTTCCCACAACTAACCAGCTATGCTCTTGCTTTTTTGAGATAGGCTGTCCTTTTCTTGAAAGAGTCTTGCAGAATGTGGACCACCACATACTTACCAAAATGAGATCTCACTAATGCCCTGTTAATTAACTCTTTGCTGTTTCAATTGAATTTACCTTGTGCAATATAGCATAAGAAGATATTTGAATTTTTCAGAGTTACGGGTCATACAAAATAATATATGTTTTCCTCCTTTCTCATTTTCAGCTGATGAGCTTTTATAATGAAAATTTGTAATCATCTTTGTGTAGAATTTTCTCATCAGTTTAGAAGTTAAAAGTTAGGCACCTGCCTGAGCTAGTCTACCAGACATCCTTTATGAATGAGTAGGGAAAGAGGAAAGCATCTCCATCATCCCATTCAAACATGGCTGTCTAAATTAGATAGCATAAATTTACCAGTGAACTTGCTCACATCTTTGTACTGACTGTAGAAAGCACTTTGAGAGCTGTGAAGATGCTCAGTTTTTTAGACGAATTGGGTGAGATGAATTCCATGTTAACTGCAGGACCCTGTTCTTTGTACTATTATATTTCATCCCATCTGTTACTCTTTTTTTTCCTTTCACATGATGTTCTTCCCCCTTTACACTGGCAGAGCCTCTCATTTTCCAACTTCTTGCATGCATTCCTATTTTAGGGGTGAAATCACAAAGTAAAATAGTAAACAAGATGAATGCCAAGACTAATCCATGAGGAAAACTATTAGAGTAATCTGTTTTCAGCCAGAGGCTCCCCTTTCAGTACAGTTCATTGGCATTTCCTCTGCTATAGTCACTTTAGTCAGCACCTTCATATTCTTTTTCTAATCTTCCTTTTTTCCAGTTTACCTAATAATTTCCATTGTGACACCTTATCAAATGTTCTACTGAAGTTCAGATTAAATCTAATCTCCCTGTGCAGTTCTTTTGTCTGGAAAATCAGGTATCCTATCAAAGAAAAAATCAGGTTAGTCTGACATGACCTAACTTTACTAAAACCATGTTACTTTTTATTCTATTGTCCACTTACCACCATGCATTGATTATTCTTTCCTTCAAATTTTATCCTAAGCTTAACATGAAGCCTGAGGTGTGAAAGGAAAAAGAGTTTGGGGTCACTTTTTATTCTCTGGTGTGGGCACGAATTTTGTAATTATCTGTGCATATCTTGTAGCTCTGCCAAAGTAACAGGATCATTAAAGATCCTTTTACTGGATCTATTATCATATGGCCATTTTTAAGCATTCTGAGATGAAAAATGATTTATGAGTAGACTCAAATTCATTAAGCTGCTTAGGCTTTGCTTCTGCCTTGACTATGATTATGTGCATGTTCTTATTGTTGTGTTCAACATCATTGTCTTCACTGAAGACATTCATTTGGTTTGGGGATCACATATTGATTATCCCTTAATTTGACTGAATGGAATTTCTACTTCTTTTCTAGAGGTTTTTTTTTTTCACTAATTAACTTTTTGTCCTTTGTTTGAATATCTTTATTTTTTCAAGGAGTAATTCATTTTGCCATTTTGGCTGATCTTTCTTTTCCAATTCCTTTTAGGCTCCCTGCTTTTTAAGATATTGTTATTTATATATCTGGAACTGAAGATTATATAAAAAGTTTTTGCCTTCCTTGAGATACAAGTTCCAATTAACATGTGAACATTTGATATAAAGAAATTCAAGTGTTCTCCATGGACATGTTGGTCTCTTTAGCTATCTTTTTCCTAGAGGACTAATATTTTGAAATACATTTCGAGGGTACTCTTGAAAAGGTGCTTGAAAGTATGTCTTCTATGCTGAAAATTTACTTTTAGAGGTTAATAGCTAAAATAAATAGCTATACCTCTTAATTAGTAAAATTAAGCTTATATTAATTGTGCACTTTTTAGAGACTTTCTGGTTAATCAAAGCTTGTTTTCCATGGCCATTTCATTACTTAGATAGTCTTTTACAAAACATTTGACTAATACATAAGCACACCATTCTGAGTCATAAAAAAAGTAATAGACTTCAGCAAAGGAAATGTAAAAAAATATTGCTGTGGCATTACATAGATCAATAACAATTACAGAATTATTGTGATATAAGTTCTCCAGGAAGATATGGAAAAAACAAGAGTAATTGCCTGTAGATGTGCCCCACATAGCAGATACAGTTATTCCTTTCAAGTATGGGGCCTTTTGCTGTCTAGATTTGGAAGTGCTTGGAAAGGCCAACTTGTAGACCTATTCGCTTTACAAGAAAGTAGAAAAATCAATTGATAATGGCCATTTTGGATGACAAATGTTTTGTTTGCTCCTTCATTTTTTCTTGGAACTAATTGGACTCTGATCCTAGCAGGCTAATTCAATAAACAGGCAATAGAGTTACAAAGAATATAACAACTGTTTATTTTCTTATGAAATCAAAACACCTCTCAATCAATGACACCCTGCTGGAATTTGGGGGAGGGAGGGACGGTTGTGTGTTAAGTGAAGAGAGAGAGGTTTATTTAGCTAGTTTATTCAAGTGTTTAGTCAATGAGGTTTTGGAAAGTTGCTAATAAAATACAGAGGCCAATAATCTCCTTTGTAAACATGAAAGGAGGCTATTATGTGCCCCATCAGGAATACTCTGTATTATTTATCTTATGCAAAAGGTTTTTTGCAACAAGCGGAGGTCAACAGAAGACCCTTTTTTTCAAAAAGCCTTATAGTACCAGCTTCTTAAACCTGAATCTGGGATGAAGCGGAGACACCTGCTCTTGCCCCTCAGATACCCTTTGGAACACATCTGGTAGCTTCTAGGTGCTAGGTTGTATCCTGATGTTTAGGAATGGGATCAGCTAGTAACCTTGATTTTTTTTTTCATTCAGGTTAACCTAACCTAAAATCAGATATAGATAATTAATTGCAGAATTTGCAATAAAGACCATGGTTGCAAATTTTTAAGGGAAGAGTGAATGCAAATAAAAGGAACAAAACCTCTTATGTTTGCTTAGCATAAAGGTTAATTTAAAGGTTTCCTTCTCCTCCCTGCCCCTGCCACTGCCTGTATGATTCAGCTGACATCCTATCAAATTCTATGTAGATTTGCAAGCTAAGGCCTCCCATTTTCTCCCAGTTGTGTGTGTTTGCAGAAAACAGTCCAGATTCAGGGTTTTTTTACGTGAATAGTCAAAATTAATCTTCAGTGAAAGAGAGAAGCAAAAGGATGGAAAAGAAGATCATTCCTTTTCAGACAGCATGTGCCTTTCATCATTTGGTATTCATTAATCCAGTTTATTGTCTAACTGTTGTTTGCTATCTCCTGTTCTGGAGATGTTCATGCTTAATTGGCCCAGCTTAACGAATCTCATCTGTCCAGACAGACTGGGTTTCGTGTGGCTGAACATTGGACATGTACAATTAGGCATCTGTTGTCTAGATTTCTTTTTTAAGCAAAGGAAAGAAACAGGCATTTGTAGTGTGTGACTCACATGATCTATTTTAGACATCTGTGTACACTGGGATGGGAGGAACAGCGCACTAGAAACACCCATTTTTCTCAATTGACTATAAAAGAAGCCTTGCCATCCTGCACAGATTTAGAGATTGTAGACCTCTGAAGTTAGGTGGGGTGATTCCCACCCCTAATGACTCTTCTTATACTAGGCTAAGCTGTTACCAAAGCAGCCATTCATGATGAAGAGTACTTCATCCCCTTCTCACAGTGCTGGGAAATTTCCATATCCCAGAGAGAAACTTCACATTCTCACTATTTGGGAAACCACACGCATAATGTCACGTAACTGGGATTGTATGTGCCTCTCCTTGAAGAGCTCTTGTTTAAGACTGGTCACAGAAGTGACTCGTCAGTGTTGCCAGTAACTACTTAGGGGAGCTTCTGACTCTTTTTCGTGACACTGTGATGAAGGCAATGGAAGTCTACATTGGAAGAACTGAGGAAAAGACAAAAGTTCCTAGGTCTGCTCTTCTCTGTGATCTCCTATAGTTTTCAGGACCTTGCCATGCATTCTGCTAGCAGCTGCAAATGTTCCTGTAGCAAAGGAAAACACAGTATGTTAATGCGTGTGGAAGCTCAAACAAAGCAAAACTTGCATAGAAAGAGTGTTTTCAGAAAGTACAAATCCTTGTAGCTGTTCTAAAAGTGGTGTAAATGGGGACAATGGTAAAAGGGTGCATTTAGAAACATCTTTAGTATCTAAATATGAACATCTTCAAACACTTTCTTTTGAATATTGAACCTGAATGTGTGTGCTCTTAGATTCAGTAATGAAGTGAACCTGGCTTAATGCTCTTAGTGCTTGATCCAAAACACCACATGACATAAAGCATTGACGTAGTGTAAATTCCCTTTTTCTGATAAGATTTCTTTCCAGAAATACTGGCAGGTTAACTTTGTCCCAGCAGGCTTTTTTCGAGGTCTCTGCCACTCAAACTTTACAAAGGATCAGATGTTTGATCTGCATTTGGCATAAAACCAGCAACAGGTCATAAAGCCAGCATAAAGAGTTCATAGTGTGCACTGGGAAACTTGAGAGTAATGTGATCATGCCCACACCTGACCTAGTGCAAAAGTGGGTGATGGGCTAGAGCACACTTCTGACATAAATGTCTGAAACATAGGCTTTATCCTATTACACTCTTGTGAATTTACTGGCCTACTCTGAGGAGAAAAAAGAAAAGAGAGTAACGAAAGAAAAGAGAGACAACCTGGTGAAGGTATTAAGGAGATAAAAGCAAATGCTTATGTTGCAACTGTGCAATTTTTTAAGAGTGATGGGAAAAATGAATACAGTATTGTTCTAGTTCCAGGCAGGAATGAAGGAATGACATTAAGGGGACATTTAAAAAAAAAATTAGAAAGACATACTATTGGTACTTGATTTATTCATTTACAAATCTAGGTTTCCTAACACCAAAAAAGACAAAAAGAATGAAGAGAAGTAGAGGTACTTAGCTCTTATTTATGGCTCAAACAATATTCCAAACTTTTGCTGGTGTAGATTCTGTTAATAAAAAATAATATTCTCAATATCCTGACTGTTCCTCTACATCACAAAGCACACTAGAGCTTTGGCTTTGAAAGCTAAAATAAAGCAAGCTGTTAATGGAATTTTATATTTGTGCTCCCAAGATATTTAAATGAAGTCTTAAGGGTAACCACAATCCCTGGCTAGAATCCTCCTTCCTATTAAAGCTGACCTGGACAGGACTTGCTTTCATGCCACATTTAAATTGTCCAGAGAAAAGAATCTCTGTGGGAGACATCACACATTCTTCTTGCCTCCTTTCCTCTGACCAGCTTAACGTAGTCACTGCATCTTAATCATTAGCAGGGGAGGGAAGGAAACCAATACTTCCCAGTTCTGGAAAAGAAAACTGTTCAAGAAAAAAACTTACTAGGTCCCACATTCTAATAATGAAAGGTCTGTTTGATCACCAACACTTATTCTTGACCTCATCAACTGGAGTTTTTTTCTGCTCTCCTTGGGTAAGTCTTGTCAGTGAATTGTTTCAGGGTTTCTTGGGATGGATGAAGTAATTTTAAAAGTCTTTTTTCTTTCTTTCTAATCATTTTTATTTATTTATTCATTAGTCTTCCATTTGCTAATTATTTAGCCTGAACAGAAGCAATAAGTTGTCAGTAAAACATTAGCAGTTAGCGCTCTAATAGTCTTACTGTGATGTTCCCTCTAGGGAGTTAACACTTATGAAACTCTTGTCCTAAATCACCACCCTGGTCAGCCTAGGTCTCTTTGTTAATAAATTAGTAAAACTGGCTGGAAGAGTTAGACAATATGAATACAAATATTTTTATATCAAACAGATACCTTTAAGGCCTTTTTGCATCTGTCTAGCTTGAAAATAGCTCAGCTTCTTTATATATTTAAAAAAAGAAATGTTCCTAAAGCAGAGATTTAGCTAGCTAAATATAAATGTGGAGTGAATTTGTATGGTCAAATGTATAAAAAATCTTTTAACTTGGGCGTACTACCTTTTAATGAGGTTAAAAGCAAAAGAAAGAATATTGATGATATGGGATCTGACTCTGAGATGGTGACCTTTATATCCCTTTGCATGCTCTGACAGCTACTTTATTACTGCTATTAAACTTTAAGGTAAAGAGACCAACTCTTTTTTTAAAAGAAATTTAGAAGCCTTAGAAACAAATAGGAGAAGGAAAGAAACAAGCTATCTGCACAGTTTAAATGGGCTGAAAGATTTTTTTTATCATTTTGCATTAAAAACAGACATGTATCTGCTAAATATTTATATTTTCTGACAAAAATAAAAACAAAAAATGATACACAATCATATGCTAGTTTGGAGAATTGTAAGTATCAAAAAAATCTGTCAGGAAGCCAGATCAGTAATTTCACACACAAATATCACTCTGATAACTTACATTAGCCTTCAGAAGGTGACTTGAACTGTCTTGCTGGTAAGTTTGGAAACAAAGTGATATGTGTCCAGTCACTGGGGATATGGCATGCATCTTCTTTCCACTATGAAAGCCAATATATGGCATTAATGCGTATTTCAGAGGGAAACTAACATCCAGATTGCTGAAGGATAACGGCCAGCTGACTAAATGGAGAGTGAGAGAAAAAGAAACGCGGGGGAGAGCGCCACTGCTGAAACCCTTTAAGTCTCCAATGTCTTTGCACCAACTATTTACTTTAAAGAGCTTTGAACAAAACCAAACAGGAAAGATCTTAGACCTGTGGGACTGCCAAAAATTTAGTGGTCTCTGGGAGTTTGACGGTTGAACTGCTAGACCTATGTGGTATGTGAAACTGTTGGAAAGAATTGTTTAAAGTAAGGAGCCAGTGACAGCACTGCTGGATCTCAACAGCAGGTGTAGGTGCCAGACAGTCTGTTTCTTAGAGTTTAAAAAGGGCAAGTGAAGTGATCTGACATCTAATAAGTTAATCCATTAAGGTCAGGTGAAGTACAAACTCCCTAATAACAGTGACCTCCTTCCTTACCACGAGGAGGAAGAACGCTTCGTGGAGTTTATGAAATCAGACTTATACTCCTTTCACTTAAATATACTGTCCAGTCCACTGTTTGTCCACAGACCTGTATACTAATTTTGTGATATTTAGCACAATTTATACTATTTGTGAACTATATATCCTTTCTCTGAGAAAAAAATAAAATAAAAAATAAAGGGAATAGTTCCATGCATTAGGAAAAGCCTTATTGCAAGACTACCCTAGCCAGAAGCCGCTGTCATGGTATGAACGGCCTCTCTTTGGAATAGGGTGCTGAGAACGAGCTCACTGGCTAAGGTAAATATCAACCATCCAAAGAAAAAGAGAACTGGTCCCAAAACAATGGAAACCACTGAAGGAGGCAGAAGGATGTAGTTTGTGGAAAGAGTCCAAGAAACCATGACTTGTGTTCGCTCTCTGCTCCTTAAAATCTCATTTCAGGGCTTCCCTAACTTTTAAACAGACATGTGGGCAGTGTAGCAACTCAGCAGTTATGTAGCCTGAGCAGAGAAATGATGCCGCTGTGCGATGTGTATTTATGATTTTGGATAACAGATTAAAAATCGTGCCACACACGCCTGAGGATTAGCTTGTAAAGATCTTTATCACAGAAGGCAAGTTTCCTTAGCAAGCTTGGCAGAGGGTGACTTTTTTCATGTACATTTTCATCTTCTATATTGCCTGGACACAAGGCTGTGTTTGCTCCCCAGCTCCTGTTACATTGTCAGAGAGTGTGCTAGTTTTCTTTTTTTTCAGCCTGTACTTTGGAAACAGGAAAATACTTTGGTTTTAGGCATTAGAAATCCCCTTAGTTCTGCATAAAGGTGGGAAGGGACAATAAGGAATTCTAATATATATATATTTGACAGATTTTTAACTGATTCAAATACAGCTGCAGGGCAGCTTGCAAAGTGCTATCTTTCAGGCATTCTCTTTGCTTGCTCCTTCCCCCAGTTCTTTGCATCTTGCCCTAAATATGATGATAAAATCCCTGTGATGGTTGGTATCTTTCTTCCATGTGCTCATACTGAGTTTAGAGTGAATGTAATATGAATCTTTTTTTGTCACTACGATACCAGTTAGATCATCTGCAAAAAGTATGCCATGAATTCCACTTTCTGTTATTGTTGCTGTTCCCTCACCCGAAACTCTACTCTCTAAAGAGGTAGCTCTTTTCCCCTTTTCCCCCTCCTTTCCAGGCTTGGACTTAGAACTTCCTGCTCTTCTCTTCCCTCTTTCCAGAAACTGGTTGTTCTTAGTTTGGAAGCAGACTTCTGGATACCCAAAGCACTACAAATTGTTTTCCTCTTTTAGGAACACCCCTTCCTGTAGGTACTGTTTATATGGAATTATTGTCCATGGATGTTAGCAGCCTGCTAACAGTTTGGATCAGACACCATTCATGGGGCAGAGCATGGAGGAGTAAGATGGTATACACTTCAGTCCCTCAGTCCTGAGAGAGAGCAAAAGCATCAGAGTGAATTTTCTTCAAATTCACTCAAAAATAACTAATTAAATAAAGGTTTTACTTCTGATTTGACAAAACTCAGACAGATAATCTTTCTTCAAGTATTTGGAGATAACAGTGGTCAACAGCAGAAAGATTAGTTTAACAAAACTACCTTGTCTTCCCCTAAAGTCACAAAGCTGCTAAGTCTGTAAGGATTGGTTTTGACACTTAGCTACTAAATGCATTGCTAATATGGAGCTTTTAACTGTTGAGCATGGAGCATTAGATTTATTTACTATTCTTCTGCTACTTTTTCTGTAGTTTATCAGGTTAGGCCAGCAGCTAGATCTAAAGTTTTGTACTACAGGTATGAGGAATTTAACAAACTTGTGGTCATTAAAGATGCCACAGTCTGCTATACTTTGTGAAACAATTGGTTTCTTGTAATTTATTATTTCGCTTTTAAATCATATATCTTCAGTCCTCCACATTATTGGATGTCATTTGATTGCTTGAAAGTATAGATTAGTTCAAACCTATGTTTTAGGTGAAAATTTACTGTGTACTGGACTTGATAACACTGATGATTGAGCATGCATAAAAATACTCACATAGATTCTTCTAGAAAGACAATTTTGGCCCTTATACTGTAAATGTATTAGTTTGGGTAGACAGTTACAGTTAAATAGTTGCTACTACTCCAGTGAAACTCTTAAGAGGTGCAGGGCTATGTCCTTGTGGATCTCTGCTACATTTTCTTAAATGATAACACCTGCAAAGTAGGAGATTTGGGGGGCCATTGGGAGTTCTATTATTTCTGTTTTCTCTAGCAAACTCGAGTACTCCAAGTACAAATGATAATGTATGACATCTTTAATTAATTGACTAAAGATAGACTTGGTAAGAAATGAGTACACAATATCCCTCCAATATAAAAACAAACAACAACAAAAACCATAGTGTACTATAAGCCTTTAGCCTCTCCTAAATCTTAATTAATCCCAGTGAGATGTAGGTACTAAAAAAAAAAAAAGTAGCATGTTTTAGATAATGAACCTGATTTAGTTGGGTGGAATGACTCTACTCTCACACACTAAATTAAATACTCTTAAGTTGTCAAGAAAAGAAATGGTCTGGAATACAGTATGCTCAAAACCTTTGTGAACAGCTGCTCTCCTAACAGTTTAGTGTTTTAATATTGAACCCAGTAGCAGATTGCCTTCAAAGGTGCAGGTTATTTCCTATAAAGCAAGTTGGTTCCTGATAAACATCATCTATCTTCCATATTCTCGGTACCATGATGAATGTGCTATGTTTCCCTGCTATCTGCTGCCAAGGGAGCATTTCTTTATATGAACTTTTTAATGAAAAGATTTTCACAGTATGTCAGGAATTCTAAGGGAAATAACACTAAAAGACATGAGAGACCATAGAAAATATTATCAAGTTCTAGTTTTCAGACATCTGTATGACACAGTGAATTAAGCAAGTGAATAGTCTTTTCTGTGTAGGCACAATTACATTGATTTTGCCCTATGGGTACTGCAGGCTAGCAAGAAAGTTTTGGCCACCTAGTCGCAGTAAAGCAAGATTATTTTCTGTATTATGTAAAAAAATTGTTATTTAGTGCTTATAAATTATTTTTAATGAAAATAAATCAAATCCTAACACATCATTTTCCATTAATGTGAAATAGAATTCAGTGATTATGGTTTGGGGAAGAGAGCTTGTGGTTTAGAATCTGTAATAAATTTCAGGGGAAAAGACCAAATTAAAATGAAAATGACAAGACTTTAAACAAAAGTGGGTGACCACCAGTGGTTTGAACAGTTCAGAAAGTTGAAAAATTCTCCTTAAAGAGAAATTGCACTAACAGTAGTGGAAAGACTGTCCCTGACTTTAGAGGTTTTTGGATCACTCTGAAACAGGTCACCACTGGCAGCAGGACAGCAGTTATGTCGATAATCCCTTGGAAGAGGACCTCAGCATGCCATGGGTGGCAATGCCTTCTGGCGAAATCTGAGCCCAATGTAGTGAAATAAACAGATTTATCATTGCAAAATCTTAAACAGTATTAAAGAACCAGGCATACATAGTCACTTGGTTAGTCTTTAAAAGTAGCTGAACTGTTTCAGTTCCTGGGTAGAACTTTAGCAGTAAAGTCATTTCTCATTCTGATTTAGCTTTTTCAAACATGAGTCATCAGAGAGACAACTGATTTGGGTTGTTTTGTTGTTTTGTTTTTTTTTTTCTTTTGAGGCTTGTATAGTTTTAGTGCCTAAATAGAATTAATTCAGTTCACTGTATAGATTGATTTGACTTTGCCTGGATCATTTCCCTGGCTTCTTTTTTCTTCTTTTAGGAGAGGTGTGAGCCAATTTTTAAAAGCCTGCCTGTACCAAAATAATCTCTTTTAGATGAAGATGGCAAGGTTATTGTTTTTCCTTCCCATGGTCTGTAACAGAAAAAAATTTAAATTCTCTGTGTAAAAACCTGCACGTGTTTGGACTGAAGCACGTTCTAACTTCTTTTGCTGTTTCATGGCTCCTTGTTAACACATTTCCCCACAAACTGAAGAGCTTTGCTTCACTGAAGCATCCTTAGCCTTTTCCAGGTAATCTGACTCTAAATTCTTTGCATCTTGCTAAAGAGGATAACATGCTATTAGTAGCCTGGAGATTTTTCAATAAAAGCTTTCTTCCTCTGTGAAACTTGCTCCCTCTGCTGTTTCAGCCATGCTTGGCAAAAAGGAAAGTTGCTCATGGAAAGCAACTTGAATGCAGACTTATAATGATTTAATTACTTCATAGTAGTGAGGCAATTTTTTATTTGCAAAATGAAGAGAGATTATCACCTTGTTCAGTCAATGTTTTCACAGAGACACTCAAATGTCATTGCTGTTAATAGGGTGAGTACTACACGTGCATTCCCATATTACTCTGAATCTTTCTAGAAGTCAATCCCATTTTTCATATAAATAATCCTTCCATATATTAGGAGTTTTACAAGTACTCTGCTTACAGAATTAAAATATATATATATTGTTAGTGTCATTTTGGAAACCTAGTGTAGATACGTATCTTGTTTTCATCTAATGTAAAGCTATTTGTATCTGTCAAACCAGAATAAAAAATGACATGTAAGCATGTTCTCCTAATTTCAGTTATTCCCAGAATACTTCTAGAAAATAGATTTCAGGAATAGAAATTATCATCAGTACTTAATGGAATTATATTTAAGAATACCAAATTATGAAGAGAGAAAACTTTCTGAATACATCTGACATGAGGTAATCCAACCAACGGTTTAATCCTGTTCCCAGTGAAATTGATATTACAAATCCCTTTTACTCCTGGGAGGATCAGGACCAGGCCATCATGAGCAGGTACTACAGATTACAATGTAGGTGGCGTAAAATACTTGAAAAAGCAGGAGGTTCACAGATGCCTGGGAAAGGCAGATCAAAATAATGACAGAAATATTACAAGTTCCCTCAGAATGTGTTTCAGAATTATCTGAAATATGTCTCCAGTAGTGGTTTTAGTAGATTTTATATACTTGTTCTCTGGAGATCAAGAAAGATGTCCTTATTAAAAGCATTATTGTTGAGCAACCAAGTTGAAATTTCTCTTTGGCTTTGTATGATTATTAAAATATAATATAACATGATTGTCAGATTACAAACAATTTCTGTAAAAATACACTCCTTTTTCACCTTACTGGTCTAAGACATGTTATGCTTCTTCGCATCTCACCGACTCCCTAAGAACTTGATATTTCATATTACAGCACTGTTTTGAAAAAAAAAACCTCTACCTTAACATGGTAGAAAACTTTTAATAAGCCAGTTTTGCAGTTTTGAGGTTGGAATGATGGAATTCAGCTATGTTACAACTTAGACAAGTGCTCACAACTCTAATAACGTGGACTGGGTAACATATAAGACACGTGTTGTGTAGACAAACTTTGCATATACCAATTGAAATGCTTCTGGAATGTCTCGCATTGTAAGTCACTCAGACAACTTTCTTATTGCACTGTAGGGAAATACTGTAACCTGTTTGTTTTAGTTCTCTGCGCTTAATAAGCCAGAGTACTTTTCCCAGCCTTGGACTCCTGCAATCATCTCCATATCCATTTTGATTGGCTTAAGTAAAGGAGATTTAAAGAAGCTGGAAACAAAGTGTTTAAACTTCCCAAATGAGCACTGCAAAAGGTGTTGCTAGATTAGCATTTTACAGGGGTCATGCTCTTGTGCTTGCAAAAGGCTGGGTTAGAATATCTTAAAAAGTCACTGCCTGTCAGGTGAGATGGAGTGATTGATTATGTGTGCATGTTTAACCTGTCTCCACAGTGAAATAAAATGTTAGCCTAAAAAAGGGAGAAGAGAAGGCAGGTGTGCAGTTACAATGCCTTAGCTGACAGATGGTACTTCTTAGATATGCTTATCTGATCACTTGCAATCATCTAAACACACCCTTAGAAATTAAAAGGAGGGGGCAGGAGTAGAAGGAAAATTAGCTTGTCTCTTTTGACAGTATAACATTTCAGTAACTGATACTCACTCTCACTCTCTCACAATGTCTAGGAGGATAAATTTCTTGAAAAAGGTATTCCAATTGGAATCAGCAATTGGAGTCAGCAGAAATTTTGTCAAGGGGATATGAACAAATCCTTAAGAGGGCTTGCTTCCATTAATCTATAAAATATCTTCTAGTAGTACTGAGTCAGCTATGTTCAAGAAAGTACCAAGAGAAACGCTTTATATTAAATTATGTTACTACAGAAGATATACTACTGGCAAAAGCACCTGTATCTTTGGTTTATGAGAGACGTAATTTTTTATATGCAATGAGTGAAGGGAATAAAAAATGATGGATGTATTCCATGGCTTATCCCAGGATGCTGACATAAACAGTAGGCCAAAAATTATGAGTTTCCAGAGCAAATCACATTAGTTACATTCAGGCCAGAATTTCCTCAGATTTTGAAATAAGTTTGGGGCAAAGGAGGATGGAGAGTTTCTAGTGGTTGAATCTGTGGCATCACAGGGTTTCCAGGCTGCACTGTCTTTTACTAGCTGTTTTCACACCAGCTGGGCCCAGCCTTGCTTTGCAATTCTGTCTATGATTTCTGAATAGGCTCTTGCAGTCAGTGGCATAAGTTTTTCTGCAACACACTTGATTGATTGCAGGTGTCAAAGTGGCCAGCTGGCAGCGTTTAATATAGGTTGTCCTGGACTATGGCCCTCATGCTACTTGCATAAAACATTCTGGGGGAGATTCCCCTTCTGGCTAGTCTTACTAATGTATTAAGCCCATGACAAGAGTAACAGCACAGTCTTTAAAAAAAATTTAAAAACGCTGTGTAATCAAACTAGTGAGGCTACATTTCCCTGTAGAAGGTGCTGTTCACCAGGCAGAGATTTATTGCTGCTTCATTTGGGGAGTTTGGTCCACAGACTTGCAGTATAGTCTTCCATTTAGTTGAAATATGTGTGTTGTTTATCCCTTGCAAACTATTTTTTGCACCGGTTTGCTTATTTTGTCGAGGGCATCAGAATTACTATCTCTGGTTTTAGGATTAAATGCTACTTCTGGGTTTTTCCATTTCATACAAAACTTAGAAGAATGGGAATAGCTTCTCTTTTGAGGTCCCATTTGCCAGCTCTTTTCTTTCAGACTGTATCAGTATTAAAATCTGCTCCTTATCATATGCCCCTGCTATTCTCTTGCTTGCTGCTGAAGGCTTCTGTTTCAGTTTTCATGAGTAGTACTTTGTAGTAATGATTTTCTTTCAGCATCTGTTTGTAGTTGCACACTTTCATTTGTATGAGGCACACTAGGACCTGTAGAGAAAACTGACTTTAAGACAGGACACTTTTTCTTCACTTACTAATCAGTTGGCTTTAATATTTCACATTTTCCTTCTTTAGCTAAAAAGATTTATGAAGCAGCTGTGGCATATAGTTAAATAGAATTTCTTCATTCTTGTAAAGCAATTTTTTCTTACATTAGCATTCTACTATGCTTTAACAAAAGAGAGAGTGTGGTTTTCCTGTGCAAGATGCTGGTTCCCTGGCAAAGATTTTTGAATAAGAAAGTTTTCCTTGTACTGTCTTACTTTTCTTCTTCGACACTAACTTCATAACGCCTTTTGAATATACCCAGCCTTCCTTCAGGCTTCTTGGGCCAGTCCCAAGAGTCAATCCCTCTTTATTGTTGAAGCAATTGGTAACACAAGTCTGAGCACTCAGGAGCATCCACTTCCTTGTTGGACTCCCCGGGCGTTCAGTTAGATTGTGGTCCTTGAGCCGGCATAGGGTTACATTCACATGCTCCTCGCTAGAACTAAATTCAGCACATCTTCCAGCACACTGCAGTAGTGCCGGGGAGATTAAAGTCTGCTGCTTTACCTTCTGAACTGGAAGACTGATATTTTCAAAGAAGTGTTTCCAGCTCCTACAGCAACATAATTTGAATAATCATGTAAAGGTAAATCAGCATCAGCTTTTACTATCATAGCAACTTCCGCCATCTAACCATGGAAAGAGTATAAAGGTAAAAATAGAAATCCAAAGACAATTTACACATCGTTTTTATATTTTTTCATTACAAGAGAATGTGCAAGTGTGTGCCCACATTTCTCCAAGATACATTTCTATAAGCAATAACATCACAGATTGCATCTTATCAACCAAACAATTTGATCACAACTTATGCATGCAGCTTCGGCAATTGAGTAACTTGTACTACTGAAGCACCACATAATTTTTTATTTATGATTTTCTAAAACATTTATGACATTCCAAAATGCTTGTCTTGTCTACTGGTCTGACTCTGTCTGTACTAAGCTGTCCATCTCAGGGCAGGATGTTCTTGAAGGGATTTCATATGTTCTTACACAAATACGCTTCAAAACCTTTCATTACATTAACTCTTTATTGCCTATAGAGGCTTAGAATTTTCTGCAGTTAAACTCATTTATGAAAAATATCTCTATTTACAACTGAAGATATTTTTGTGTCCAGGTATGCCTTTGATGTTACTGTTGTCTGAATTCCTTTCTCCATTACGGGTAACAATACTTTGTTAGAAATTTTACATGTATGTCTATAAACACATTAGAAATGACAGTCCTTTCTCTAAAGATCTTAAAGTCTTTATTTATATGAAAATCTGAAAATTTCCTATTTCTGTAAGTACAGTTACTGAGTATTCTATCCACTAGTACATAAACTTGTAATTATAATGATAGAATATAATGGCGTTTTCCTTAAAAGTGTACTTTTCTCTCTGTACGGATACATCTTACACTCACATATGTAATATGTGCACACAGTTGTTTTGTTTTATACCAGCCTTTACCAATTAATACAGATATGGGCAAGCTCTTGAAATACCCACATGTAAAGATAGCTGGTATAGTATTATTAGACAGAGGTATGTCTTTAGTACTCAACTGGTGTGTGATGCCTGGCCAATTCCATTTAAAAAGGAAAAGGAAATCTTTATTTCTACTTCTATTACTTTTTGTTTATCTATCTTCAGTACTTATACAGCAGGAAAATTCCTTTAAAAAAAGCAATTGTAACCTAGCTACTATTGCTGATATAATTTAAGATTTGTCCTGATGTGTTATAACGATAAAAATAGAGCCCTCTATTTTGTGTTTTGTATCACTATAAATAGTTGGAGACCAGCAGTTATTATAGATACATTTTCCGTACTCAGTTCATATATTATAATAGAAAGGAGGTAATAACAGACAACCCAAACCACATAATATTAACATAGGAATCTAACATTAATGTTCAGATGTCAGTCCAAAAAATAAAGGAACAAGGATTAAAATTTTAGGTCTAATTACTGCGGAATGTATAGAGCCACATGCAAACTGTGTGGTGCATATGTCATTGCCATCAGCATGAATGGTAATTTAAAGCCCAAGGCTGTAATAGGACTCCTTAGATGTCTGTTTTCTTGGAACTTAATAAACCAGCCAGCAAAACCTGCAATCTGGAAAACAAGAGAGCTGTTTGTGTGGCATCTGGTTTCTTCATAAATATTCAAGGAAGAGTTTTGTTGCTCTGTGGAAGCTGCCTCTACAAACATTTGTAATGGTTGTGCTGATAAATACAAATTGTTCCCATAGTCTTTCACTTCCACAGATATTCCATCCTGCTTGGCTAAGCTCCATGTAAATAGGATTTGAATGGCAGTACTTTCTCACTTGCAGCCTAGTGAGCATTAAAGTGGTAGCCAGGGTCTTTTCTTCTGTTTTTTTCCCCTCGAAGAAGTGTTTTAGTGAGGGGGCAATGGGAGGGAAAGAGAAGCAATGGAGCAGGGCTGTTGGTGGTGGTTTTCAGCTGCCTGCTGCCGGGACAGCCAGCAGCCGCACCGGGGGTAGCGGCTCAGCCACATCCTCTGGCCTCTCCTATCATCCCTGCAGTTTGGGAAGCCGTAGTGTCAGCATCATTTCTGGCTGCTGCCCGAGGATGCCAGCAAGAAAAAGGCGTTTTCTCATCAGTGCAAGGCAAGGCAGAATTGAGTCCTAAGCTTTACGTCACGGTTACATGTAGAGAAGGGACTCCTGACACCGACCAACTCTTGATTGTCAATCAGGGGACACTGTGTATTTCTTAGTATTTTTTAGCTCTATGATTTATATAGATATCTTAAATACACACACACACACACACACATATATATATATAAAGACACATCCTTTGTAAATGTTTTTTTTTCAGATGTAAGCAGTTTTTGACTGTCAGCTAGCAAAGAGAGAGAGAATCATTTTTGACAGTAAAATGGATGTATTACACAGTATTGTAGCTGATGAGCCACAATCAAATTTAGTTACAGAGGAATAAAGAAACATTTTTTTCTGATAATATACCAGATGAAAAGGCATTATATGACTTTAAGAGATGTGATAGATTTAGCCCTGTAAAATTTACATCAACAGAAAAAACAGTAGCAGCCTTTCAGCTATGCTGTAAGAGATATTCTGTAGTAACTTACATATTTATTTTCAAATATATAAATTATTTTAAATTTACAGAGTTTCCTGCCAGTAGCTGCAGACATCCATACAAAAATGGCCACAGAAACCCAGCAAACAGTTCTCCCTTGTTAGGGCCTACAGAAAACCTAAAATGGCAAAATGATCTGTCAAAATATGTATGGTCTATCCAGAGCATGTTACCTTCCACTTGCCACAAGAGGTCTCTTTTTCAGCCAGAGCACACATGTGTCTTCAAGTGTGTCTTCAAAAAAAGTGAGCGAGCACCATTGCTACCAGGCTATGTGCATGTGTGTGTTATTATTTCTTTTCTTTTTCTTTCTTTTTTTTTTTAAGGGCTTCTCCTTCACACTGATACAAAACAGGGAAAAATCTGGAATCCTAATGAAATTCAGGAGCTAAAAATTTGTTTCTCACACTATCATGCTTACGGAAACCCTGTTACTTCCTCATGCTTACTCCTGGAATTAATTTGGGCTAGCCACTGTTCACTTGGGATCTATTTTACTTTAAATTATATTTACAAGTTTACTTTTCAACTATTTGTCCTTGTTTGGATAATGTTAAAACAGACGAAGATTCAAAACATGAGAGGAAAGAATGCTGAATCACAGATCAAGCCTTTGGAAGGTTTTTCTTCGTAACTTTTAAATACAGACTTCCCTGACCTCTAAGCTACACATTTTTGATGGACAGACTGACCATTCAGGACCTTCCCAACAGTGTTTTAGATATAATTTGAGGTAATTTCTTCTTTTACATTCTCCTTATAAAAGTGGTAAATTCAATTCATAGGCTTTGTACAAAGTAAATTACTTTAGTTTTGCATTTTTTTATCATTTTTTAATGGAGACATCCATCTTGTCAAATTTCTAGAAAGCCAGCTTTTTTTCTTTGTTCTCAACCTGGTAGCACTATAATAAGAATAATAAGCAGTTGTTTATGCTCATAAGAATGACATTTGAAACTGAGTATTCCTCTCGCAGCCCTCTTCTGGCAGGTTAGCTAGCACAAGAGGGGATAATCTGTAATAAAAGGTAGCATGAAGTCAACAGTTTGTGTCTGTCTCTCTCACTTGTTTTGATAAAGTTGCCAAGGTTAACCCCAGTTTATGTATTGTTCAATTTTTAGAAAACCATGTTATTAATAGCAAGAAGTCATTGCTGCTCCTTGCTGGTTTCATTTCTCTTACCTGCCTGGAAGAATATTTTGTTTCTGGCAGTTATCATAGGCACTGTGATCCATAACTAAGGTGGTTAAATGAACTCTGGGATCATCATTAAAGCAATGGGTGGAGATGGGAGTACACAGTCATCTATAATACATAATCATAGTATTTTAAGGAACCATAGGTGATATCTTGCATTAATGCCACCAGTACCAAAGAGATGGGTTACATGTGCCATTCCTAACAGATAATTGTCCAACCTCTTTTTAAAGACCTTCATTTCTGGAAATCATACAGGCTCCTAGGCAGCTTTTCCAGTGCGTCAATACCCTTATGATTAGAAACTTGTCATGTCTCATCTGCAAGCATGTCTTGCTTGCAGAAACATAAGCTCACAGCTTCTTGCCCTTTTAGCCTTGGGCTTGGAGGACAGATTATTCCTCCTCCCCCCCCCCCCCAAAGGCAGAAACTTTTTACATTCTTGAGGACTATTATTATTTCTTTCTCAGTTTTATCTTTAAGCTGTCAGATCATTGAGTCTTTTCCACTGCATATCCAGACTTCTGATCATTCCTGTTCTACCAGCTCCCTCCAGTTAATCTGTGCCTTTCTTGACCTGTGAGCGAGAATGGGTCAGAAACTCCCACCTGAGTAGGATGGAAGAATTAAGGACATAAATTCCTAAAACGAAGGGCTTATTTAGTTTGGTTCAACAGTTGTGCTTATTGTGCGAATTAGCACAACTTAACAGATGCTGTTTGGAGTAATTTCTGTGGAACTGGTAGTTTTGGTTCTGTTCTGTCTTAAAAGTTTTATTTAAGAATTCCAGCAGATTTCACAAGAACTTCTCAGCCTCGCAGATGCTGATAAATACAGCTGTTGTAGCAAGCCACACAAAAAAGTGAACAGCCCAGAAAACAGCAGGAATTTGTTCTGCCAACATCCGTGTTTTGATCATTCTTGATAATAGGGATCCTGCATTGTTTCACAGTGAATGTGTAGGTCCCTACCTAGGAAACGCTATCCCCCTGACAGAAGTCCTTCTTTTCATAGCTGTCTTTTGTGGTCTTAAGGGCTGTGTGGATAACATGTGAAAAATTTGGCTAGGGCTACCCTTCTTTGGGGTTTTATGGTGAATGTTGTCCTCTGCTCACTAGATGGCACTAACTGCACATTGTACATAGAAAAAAAGAAATGTGCAAGGATGAGTTTCCAGTGAGGGAAGTTGGTCTCCCTCTTTCCAGTAACATATGGCTGAACTATTTATATGGCAATCAAATCTGCATATATGTAGTTTTTGTTTCCTACAGTTGTGCTGGCTTGTTGGAGATAGATGATGATTGTCTTTATATCTCCTCTCCCAGTGGTGTCTAAATATAACCTGACTCTCTTCTCATAATTTAGGCTCAGCAGCTTTCATCCTAGTAGCCTGTCTTGGTTCATGTTAATTTACGAAGACCGGAAATATACATTCAGAGTCTCATCCAGGAACTGGTTTTATGAAGCACTATGAGTCAGACCCACAAAATTTGTGTGTGTAATTTGAGAGGAGAGCTATATTGACAGGATATCTAGTGTGAGAACCCAGGCAAGAAGAGTTAGGCTTTCATTATATTTAACAAAATATAATGATATGCTTAACAGAAAAAGAGGGTACATCGCCATGTAGAAGTTAATATTATTAAACTATACTTGTAAGTTAGACAAATCATGAGATCACAGAAAGCATGTAAGACTCATAACTTGAATTTTCTAATTTACAGGTTAATCACAGAAATGAAAGGTGAACAGTGTGTTGCTAATCTCCCCTATTGTCAGACTCTTCTGTGTTGTCTCATATTTAGTTTTCTCATAAGGTTACAAATGCCTCTTTTTTGTCTTCTTATTTCTTCTCTCTGTGACGTTCTTGTGGTGCTTGTTGATTGCAGTTTCCTGCTGCCCATCATGTTGTTGCTGAAGTTGGAATATGGCATATATTCAAGTATTTTAGGTAACATGCAAAACTTGAGTTTACATACAGCAGTCGGTCCATCATCTGTGAACCTCTGGACGGCTTGCATTTGTAGACCCAGAGGCTGTAACCACTTGTTATTGTTAGTGTGAAGGTCCTTGGGAGACAGAAAAAGATTATTCCTTCTTTTAAGAAAAAGTACCTATTTTCTTTATAACATGTATGTATACATATATGTACACTAACAACAAGGTACTCTAATACAACCTGCCAACATAGGAAAATAGCCTGGCTTTCTCTTACAGTTTCTGTAGACCTCAACCAGAAGTAAGAATAACTCTAGATGCAAAAAAACCCCAAACATCTGATTGTGTCACTGCACTGCTAGGAGCCTTGACAGTTCTTCAGTCAGGTCACTGTGTTCTGGCTCTCTGAGGCAACTACAGTGGCAACTGGGCCTGCCCACTGCAGTTAGCTCAGAGCAGCCCTTTCTTCTATCATGGCCCAGATCATGGTGCTCAGCTGGGTGCTGAAGATTACTTGGGAGGTGAGGAGACAGGGTTAGGAAGCAAGAGTATGAAGATAAGGGGCCGGAGAAATGGGGTTGGGATCTTCTTTGAGATAGGAAAAGAGTGCCGGGGAGGGTAGATTGTGGGGAAAAGTGGCTAACAATTTACGTTTTAAAGAAAAAAAAATAAAATCAGTCTTGAAGCTGACTGGTTATGGCCAGCCCTGAAACCTGCAGCCTTGAGACTGTGTGCGGTCTGTCATAGGTGCTCTTTGGTCTGCTGTGAACTGCAGATAACAGGGGAGTTTTCAGCTAAAAGATGACGGAGCAACAATAGCATCTAATCTGACACCACCTGGAAACCGTGACTTCCACTTAAATGTAGCCAAAGATTATATGCTGTTTTTGACAATCTTTGCCACTGGAATCTTACCTTAGAAATGTGAGGGCAGGAGGGAACATTGTGATTCCTGCCTAATTATCAGGCAAGAAGTAAAAACAGCTGCTATTGGCTTCCTTAGAAGAATTTCTGGTTGTTCAGATTCCAGATAACCTAGGAACTGCTTTAGGTGCCTTATAGTTTGAGACCTATCTTTAGCTATGAAAGCATTTTAATTCTTGCAGTAAGTTTTTAGTAGGTCACAAGTAGAAAATGAGCAGAGGAGGAAGTGAACCATGAAATAGTTTAAGAGATGATGTTTTGCGTATGTGCTGTTGAAGTGTTTTCTTCTAGTCTATTAAATATTTAGATAGCCCTGCAGTCACTATTAATCCAAGTAGTCATTTTTCCCTAGCCCACCATGGATTCTTACCTTATAGTCACACCCTTGAAATTAATCAAGGTGAATGCCAAGTTGTCACCACTGGAAAACAGTTTACTATTTTAGAAAATAAGATGTGTTTGTGCCTGACCAGAGATGGATGTTGCTAAAAATATTGGAAAGATTGATGTTACATAAGCTGTAAACATCCGCTTTAATAGATAGAGAGGTAAAAGAGGCAACTGGAGGATCAAAGGATCCTGTACTCCCATTGGTAGTATGTGATTTGTTCAAAACTGAAGTGTCACAAAGAACTAACTTTGTGGTCATAAAAATCCTTAGTTTTCTGAGAACAGCAGAAGAAAAGGGTTTTGTTCAGTTTGATTTGACATATTGATACACGTTGTTCATTATCTACAGATGTATTTTATTAATACAATACATCTTACTCTTCTTAACACTGGTCTATTTTTCATCATGTTTCCTGGCTCCTCTCTTCTGTCTGTCTTCTGTCATTTCCTTTCACTTTATTATCCTCTTTCTATTCTAGTTTTACCTGCAAGAGAAAGAGAAAGTCTTTTCTAGGCAGCCACCTGCATAGCCAGGTACACAAGCTAAGCCTTTGCTTCAACAAGCATAGGTTCATCGTACTGCCATGCTCAGTCTCAGGATGGGGAACAACTTACCTAGGGAATTTTTAATTCCTGGTCTTTACTTTACAACACACCCATACTCCTTTTTTTCCCCTTTCTGTCCTCCTAGAAAAGTTCCTTCTCTCTTTTTCTCAGATGAGAAAGAAAGATTTGGTATCCTAATACTAACATCTCCATTGTCTCCAGACTCAGTAACCTCTTTTCATATCTGCTCCTAGTTAACTATGAGATGGAAATAGCCAGTATTCTTCCTGTCTGAACTCTTGACAGGATCCTTAACCCATTGATCTGTTAAGAAACTGTGCAGTCTAAGCTAAGGAATTGAGACAATTGCAGGAAACATTAAAATATACAATATTTTTCTATCTGTCACTTCTCTTTTTTGCTCTTATGACATTCATGTCTTCATGACCTTCATATCTTCTTATCTTCTTGCACTCCCATCCTTTTGTTCTGTTTTTAAACATCTTTATCTCCTGGAGGAAAGAAAGACAGGATTTATCTCTTCCTGTTGTTCCCTGTTCATGGTATCTGTCTGAACTCAGGCCTCCAGAATGTAGCCATATTTTGCGTAGTCTTCCCTGCTTCACACTTCACTCTACTTTCTGATCTTGCTTTATGCTATCATTTCCTTCCCTCTGTCTCTCATTTCTCTTCTCCTGCTCCTCCTGGAATACCCATTTTAGCTTAAATGAAAGGAAATGAAAGAGGATTTGTCTAATGTGATTTTAACCATCATCCCTTTCTCCTCTAATTGCTTTCATTAAATAAAATGTAAATTCTTTTGCAAATTCTTCTGGAAATAGGGTATTTCTCTTGTGTTTTTGTCGAATGCTTATGTTAATTGTTGGATATGCTTAGTTAGATGAGAGAAGAAGCCAAAAACAATGGTCAATGTCAAGTTTCTTTCTGCTCATGCTAAAAACCTGAAATGCTGTGAAACTACAGTTGAAAGTATTATATAATGAATATAGCTATCAGCATCATCATTTAAAGTAAGACTTTCTTTCAGCTCTTACTCTCTTTGTCAAATAAACAATTGGAACCTACAGTCCTTCATTTAGACAAATATTAGGAAAGAGGTATATCTTCTCAGTCACTTCAGAATTACGGAGAATCTGGCTAGGGATTTTGATGGCTAAGTGATCAAATTGCCTTTGAGTTTAAAAGAGAGAAACATCACACTCCCAAACAGTACTTTCATTGTAAGAGATGGTTATTTATTAAAGCCACTAAATACAAGCTACAAATTGGCAGCTGAAAGTTCATTTTTCTTGGCTGATTTCTAGTGATTCTTTTAGTCTCATACCTCTCTGCTTAGCTAAATCATGCAAATAGTTGATAAATTCCTTTAATCCAACCAAGTAGCTGCCCCTTAAGAATCAGTGACAATATTGAAACATACAGTATGTTTCTGTATTCTAGCTCTGGGGTCATACCTTGCCAGAAACATACTTCTTGAACATTTGTCTTTTTTAAAATCCAAGTAATAGCTAAGAGATGAAAAGTGCAGTGTCCCTGCAGTCCAGATTTACAGACAATGAGTCCAAGGGAGACTGGAGCTAGTGGGGTGTAAGCTGACCCTGCCAAAGCAACCGCAAGAGGAATCAACAGTTATTTTTCTTCCCTGAATAGAAGTGTTATACTGGAACACCAAACTATGCATAGTTACTTAAGTATACTTAGTTCCTAGAGAGTAATGGAAACTTGATTACTAGAGAGTAATTTTGTGACTGGATTAGAGAAGAGAGGTTGGATTAAAGACTGGATTATTGTCTGTGCTGGAAGAGTCCTACCAGTCACAGCAACCATTGTACAGCCTCTTCCTAAATTTGATCAGCAGACTTTGGGAGCATATTTATTACTACCAGTTATGCAGTACCATCCTTTCAAATGCATGGTGACTTGGATGTAAAAGCATACATGCATTATAGAGACAGATAATTTAGACAGCTATCTACCTGCAAATAGCTCAACATACTTAAGAGCATCTCCATATTGGAATTCTCTTCCTGTGTAATTGATATATCCATGGCATATATTCTCTAGTTTCCATGAAAAGTATGTCCCACACTTCCCTTGGTCACCCATCTGCAGCATGAGATCTCAGCCTTGATTTCTCAGATCTTCTCCTTCTGCTCTTTCCTCTGCCCAAAACAGCTGGATTCATTCTGAGTTGTTCCTTGATTATTGTCTGGGGGTTACCTATTTCTAGATATATATAATCCCCATCACACTATCACAGCTGTATTACAGGCAATTAAGATATAAAGCATGAAGATGTAAATAACATCTTGATGGATTGACTATTAAACAAACAAACACAAAAACAAACTAGACACTAAAGAAACTTTTAATAGTACTCTAATAGTAAACATAGAGGACTTCACATTGCTTTGTAAATGCAGCATGAAGTAGATCTCACAAGACGCTCCCAAGCAATTTCTGGCAGGGTTTTAACATGTGGCAGTTCTGGACAGCTCATTTTAATTGTTTATATTTCCATCTCCTGATTAAAAAATAAATATATTTTCTGGAAGGGTACATGATGGACTGCAAAGGCAATTAGTATTTTTTTAAAGTGTATCTGGAGGATGATTACAAATCCCTACAGAGGCTAATTGCCAATCTGTTAGCCTATGCTATACTTCAGAGAATTCAGATAAACTGGAAGTTGTTTAGAAACAGGAATGGAAATTGAAAAACTACATTTGCTCCACACACACATTTAATGGATCACAGAGTTGTACATAAAATGTTTAAGCTTTTGTTTTCCTGCTCATCATTACTGAATTAAGCTTTCTCTTACAATCAAAGGTCATAAAAATGTTGATTATTATGTTGTTTATTTAGATATTCTTGTTTTCATTTTGGTTATAAAATGTTTTTGTACATAACATTTTGAGAAAATGTTCACACCATTGAAGAACCAGAGGTTGCTAGTGTAGGTTTTGGCATGCATACAGTTATCTGAAAGTGATAGACACATTTGAGGTGAAAATTGGGACATTTGTTTTTTTTATTTTATTCTGTTTTCATTGATTTGTGAGTATTCATTAATACATGTCAATACCAATATATGTCAATATCAATATGGCAGTATTTTTAGTGATGTTCATAAAACACAGAGATAAAAATGGAGAGATTTTCTTTTAGGATATATGCAGGTAGTGAGCTGTCAGTTGTAGACTGGAGGTCACCATAAATCCCCCATTTTGATTTTGAGGACCACCAAAGCTTCTCTAGTGGATGCTTATTTTTAAGAGTATTTTTAGAAATATTTTGAAACTTGGATGGTCCATAAGAGTTATCAGGAAATTATTGCAGGATAGAGACATTGGTTATTTCTCTAGATTGTCGCTTATGTGAAGAATTTCTTCAGCTGCTTTTCAAAAACAGAGCAGTATGACATATGCAGATCATCACTCTCATTAGCATTAACTCACATTCTCTTTTCCTTCATTTGATCCAGTAAAATTCATTGTTTTCTGATTGTTCACAGACTCTTTGCTCAAAAAAGTGTTCTTATTATTTTTACAGTTTTCCTACTTTAGAAAAACAAAATACAGCATGGCAGTAACATATACCCTTGGAACAAATGCTTTCATTTCTCACTTTCAAATCATTCCATTTGATTGTGAAAGCTTAACATGATATTTCTCCATAACATGTTAAAACTCTCACAACTCTTTTTGCATACAAGGTTCCTCTGGCTCTTCTGTCCCTGAAACCGGTTCTTAGCCTGGCATAACAAGCAAAATTTTCAGCTTTTATTTTATTTGGATTGTAGTAAAATCTTACAAGCTTTAGTGATTAAATTCCTTTACAGGTATGTGTATATAATATATTTGACCAGACTTTCTTCACCAGAAGCAATAGTATCTAAAGAATTAAGTTAAACTCTACATTCCTGAGTCGTGCTGGCCTAATTACGGAACGGCATGCTTTAATGAGGGTTCTTCCAAGGTATCTATGACTGATATGGCATACAACCTGGAGGCAAACTTCAGATCCCAGTGTCAAGAACTGATTCATTGCCTTTCTGCAATTAACAATTGGGCTTAAGGGTCTGGATAGAAAACTAAAATAAGTCTCTTTTTCAGTTCATATGCTGAATCCAGAGTTGTTGACCTTTTTACTTCAGATGAAACTGAAAGACTAAGTATAATAGATTTGTCACACAGCAGATAGTTCACAGAATATGAAGAAAGAAGACCATGTTGTTTACATTTGCTCATAGTCCTTAAATAGGTTACACATCAAAGAATGGTCCAGTGAGGATGGGTGGAACAAGGAAAGAAAAACATAAAGTGTTCAACAGTAAAGCTCATATAAAACAGGTCTTTCAACCTTAGGGTAAAAAATGCAATAAACTACTGTATATATCAAAGAACCTTGCCATCTCACTTGTAATTGTTTGAACCTGTGAAAACTGGTGCCAAACCAATGCTTTGTGTCCCCATTTGTTCTTATGCAATGATGTGTGTTTACCAAGGAAAGAAAGAAGGAAGAAAAACTGCCATAGCATTGCATATGAAATATAATTACCAATGATAATCCTGGAAAAAATACTGCAACTTCTGCTACTAAAAATCATATTGCTCATCCCAAACAACATTCACACAAAAGGAAAAGGGGGAAAAAAACACTACAGGAAACATTCTTTGGTAAATGTGCTTTGTTTAATAAAAAAATCATTGGTCTTGGCTAGCTCTCAAGACAAATGTTGTGGCACCCCATGACGCTGCCTGTAGGAACATGCTCTTATTCCCCTGCTAAAGGCTGTAACACTTCCTGACCTAGATACTATGTATGAAGAACTGGAATTGTTACGTAGCTATAAATTGAGAGATTTTGTTTGAGAAGCTTTCCTCATGTATAATGGTCCACTCTGTAGCTTTTGGACAGGAATCTCCATCATGTCACAGTGCAGATTATTTTGTCTCCTGTCTAGTTGCAGTGATAACAGAAAATTAGAAACTTCTTTGGGTTTTTTTTTTCTTTCCATCTGTAGAAGTTTGAATGTGTAACTGTTATGAAACAGTGTTATGTTTAACATCCAGCTTTCTTCTGTCTTATTTTGATACTACTGGTTCAAACATACATGTTCTCTCTTTCATTACGTAGTTCAAGTGGTTTAAAATCTTATTTTTTCAAACTAGAGAATAGCATTACTCACATACCAGAAGGCTAAGTAATGTCTGGGATTTATTAAATCGTTCAGCAAAGTTAACCACAGACAGTTGCATATAGAACAAATGCTGGAAGAAAAGTAATCTTCTGTTGATGTTCATTATACTATAACATATTAAGACTGTTCTGTTTCTGCAGTTAGTATATTTCTTCTTAGACCTTTAACTAGCTTGACTTTTTTGGTTATAGAGTGTTTGAGCATAGAGGAAATATGTACTCTTAATTTATAGGAATGATTTTAAAAAGGTAAGTTTAATGTTAGTTTGTCATCTTGGTAAAGCAGCTTTGGGTTATACCAAGGTAAATCTTTATTTATTGGTGACATTAACAAATTGCTGACTTTTCCTGCCAATTAAGAGTTATTATACACTTTTTAAGAAGTTATATTCCCATTGTATTTGCATAATTCTGTCGCTGCTGTATTCAACAAAAAAGCATTATCGATGTTGCAATTTGAAATCTTTTGCTTTGCATCTGTTCCTAGTATTCTGCATACCTTTGAAACTTTGCTTGCTGTTTTATCAACCTTTCACAGATAAAATGCCAGTTGTGGAAATTGCAAAAATATTTAAAATAATATTATAGATCAGATAGCACTGACGTAAAGTGTCAGAAGAAACTGAATAGACATTCCTGGGAACTTCAGGTTCTGACATTTTCTGAACACTAAACTTGTTTTAAAATCACAAACTAAGTATCCAAAAATTGCACAAAGGTAACAGGAAGTCATTATTTGCTGTGTAAGACTCTAACCTATAATTTATATATTATTCACTTTTATGAGTGAAAGAACATCAAATAAATTAACTGTGAAAATTCCATAATAAAAGAGAAATATATTTAAAAACTTTTTCCTGCTATAGTTTATCCTTTTTTTCTTTGAATGTTTTTCTTTATATAGAGTTACAACCCACTGAAATTTTTAAACTTTGTCTTTTTCAAATTTGCATATAAAAGAATATTTTTTGTGTGAATTAAGTGGTTTGTGAGTAGGACTGGATAATACATAATTTTGTTTTAATTTTTTAGAAAACTGTGGGACATATTTCCCAGAAGTGAAAAATGACCCAGACAAATATTTACAAAGATGTCCTGAGTCTGTAAAGAAGTGGCTAAAACAACTGAAGAATGCTGGGAAGATTCTGCTGCTAATTACCAGTTCTCACAGTGACTATTGCAGGCTCCTGTGTGAACATATCCTTGGGTAGGTGCAACGTTCATTTCAAATTATATCTGCCAGCATCTTAAGCAACTTGAGATAAGCCTGAACTGTAGGGAAGATGATTTCATCTTCCTTACGTGTGATAACTTATTTGGATCTGAGGTTTCTGGTGGGCCTGTCTCTGGTTGGAGTGCAACAGGGTATCAAGACCAAGTAGTCCAATGGGAGCCTGGGAACTACAACTGACACACAGCACAGTTATATCCTATGTTTTATCATGATGGGGTTAAAGATAACAGGGAATATCTTTCAGGCCAACAGCTGCAACATCATCTGAATCCCAACTTTATCATCAGTCTTTGCTACACTGTCCTATTCAAGTCACTTCCTTTCTGTGCTTCTCCAGTCATGAGTGTAAGTAGTAGTATTTCATTTCCTTGCAGTAAATCTGCATGGAAAAGCTCGTAAATACCTCTTCCTAATGCACGGCTTCTAAGAGATGGTTGTGCATGAGAAATGTGCATTTACAGATCACAGCAGAAAAGATAAAACAAGTAGTTCATTGCACGTAGTAATTGGTTGAGACTTGCAGCTGCTCATGACAACAGCTATTTTTCAGCTGTAATTTTAAGAACATGACAGGTCAAGTCAAATTCAGTGAAATGCAGCAGACACCACTAGAGATGAATTAATCAGTGATGCAAATAGCCAGGTGGGTGACATGGTGAGACTGACTTTATTCATTAAATGAATCAAAGGAACAAAGTAGTGCAATATGAGCCAACTTTGTCTGTGGATTTACAAGGGAACAACAGAGTGAATACAGCAACACAATAAGAAAACTACAGATAAGGTGAAAAACGGAGCTACCCTCCAAAAACAATCCAGCCAGTATCACCTCCGTTTTGTACTCTCTGGGCTAACTGGAATGAGAGCATCAGCTGTGCCAGTTCTCACTGCCTTATACTCACTATTTGAGGTGGAAATCTACCTCCTTGCAAAAGGCAATTCTCCTGATGAGTATCCTGATATGATGTCTGTGAATTATTTATTTTTTGTTTGGAGATCTGTATAGCTGTATATGAATGAAAATGGAGAATAAAACTATAAAATTCTTGTAGAATGATTTTGCATTTCTTTTGTGGATAAAGTTCAAAAAGTTATAGGCATCTGTAGTGATCATGCTGGAAGCCAGTAATAAAGGTAGCAGAGAGGGTTGCCTTTCAAAACACAAAAAGAGAATGGATCATTTTGTCTCTTTCCTCATTAATGTAGGATGTTCTACAGTGTTTATTTCAATAATATTTTTCAGTGACTCATGTAGTGTGGCTTCCAAGACATCTTGAAGACCAAGTACTGCACTGTCCATTAGCCATTATTGAAGTAGTTTTCTTCACAAAAATAATTCTAAACTTTTTATTGTTCTTGCTTGATCCGTATCTCCTGCATAGTTTAACATGACTCTACATTCCCTTGCTGTTTTTTGCACTACTGAAGTATAGTCTAGGTTGGCATCCATCATCCGTTCCCTTAACTTTAATTTGTCTGGGCTAACTGAATTTTATTCTTGATATCAGCCCTTATGAATGACTCCTATGTACTCCTTTATTATATTTCTTTCCCAGCTTCTTTCCAATTAATCAGTATATTTAGAAGTTCATGACTGTACATAGTATTACAGGTGTTACATCCAACAAAACCAAGGATAAAGATGAAGAGCAGAGATGTGTGTGAGATTTTATCCTCTTCTTATCATTGTCTTGGAACTGTTAACTTTCTTGTACTTTATTGAAAAAGTTCCTCTTTGGATACAGAAATTACTGGCCACATAAAATCAGTATTGGGAAATGCATACCTAAACACATCATTTTCTCTTTAAAGAGCAAAGTATTCCAGTTGCTTTCATCTAACCAAGTTGTCTTTAATTGAAAGCCATTTTCATAAGGAGAGAAGAAGTGTCAGAGAAAATCTTGTTTTGAACTAAAATGACAACCATTTCTGAGCCAGACAACACACACATTGCTGGGATCAGTGTGTAAAGGCTTGTAAACCTATTAAAGCAGGTATGAGTTCATTCACACAGGTAACATTATCATGGTATGACTATTCAGGCTTACCTACAGTGAGAATGTGTGTCAAGTTAATTGAATGGGTGAATTTTGGCAGGAGCACACCTAAAGACAAGTTTATGATCATATAGTCACTAAAGTTGAGTGTCATTTCACTTTTTCATGAATGTTAGCTATTTAAAAGCTAGTAATTTGTCTAAGATGATCATTTTGATTCCTTCAGTGGTCCATGGAAAGAAAAGTTGGGCATCATACTTGGAAATTCATTCTAAATCATAAAATAGTGTCTGAAATAAGAGGGATGAATTGCCCTCTAAGAGTGTACGTGTTTCTCCATTGGCTATATGTGCGGTAGATCACTAACTGTGATTCAGCATGCAGCTTTTGGATGACTAAAGTCATGTGAGATATATCCTACTCTCTGTCTTGGCCCTTTACTGTAACCACAAGCCACAATGCCAAGCACGAGCAGTAACTGGAACTGATTTTGTTGTGCATAATGTTGCACAGTAATGTAACATCAAGTATATGTTCTCATAAAATGAGTAGCCTTGTACAAGAAATTTAGCCTGACTCAAAAAAGGCTATAGGTGACATCTCTTTTCACACAAAACACAGTTTTTTCTACAACAAATCAACAAAAAGTTCTTGTTCCCGTTAAACAAATCTTTCTGAAAGACTGCATTCCTTTTTTTTTTTTGACTTTTGTACACAAAGCACTGATCATTGTTTCCACAAGTCTTTGTTGTGCTACTAAGGTATTGGCTTTATTTTGAAAGTTCAAGTTTAACTTACCTGTTGAAACATTGTTTGCACAGTATATTAACATGAAAACTTACCTCTATTGATATCTGTCATCCAAGCATAGAAGAAGCACATCTGTTTGTTCAACTTGAGGATGGATCAATGGGCATTTTGTAAGAAAATACCTTAGAGAGGTGAACGCTCTATGCAAATATTTACTCTAGGGTGAAATGTGACTTTGGTAACAAAAGAATATATGAAAAATAAGGTCTTTTATTACACAGTGAGTGATTCTGATCTCAAGATAGTTTCCCTGTATTTAACATAAGCTCATGCAAACCCTTTGGGTAATTTGATTGCCATTCAATAAACATGTCCTGTATAAGACAGTTCTTTTGATCCCACTTGAAGTTTATTTCATTTTATATTAATAGTTCTACCACTGTTCTGTCCTTTAAGTGAAGCAAACATCTTTCTAACCAACAGAATCTTCCAGACAGAGGAAATTTTTTAAAAATATGCCATTGTAATATCTGCTATTAGTTATATTAAAAAGGTAGAAGTTTACATATGGTGACAAGTGGGGAAAAATAGACAATGTTAAAATTTCATTAGAGAAAGGAAATTTAAAACCATTTATTTTGAAGGCTGGAATGTAATTGAGAGAACAAATTAAAAGGTAGAAGATAAAACTCATAGGGAGAGTGTTAACTTGTTAAGATATCTCAGTTTAATGGAAAATTTTAGATTATTTGAAAATGACACATTTAGCTAGTTTTCTTCAAATAAACGTTTTCAACCATTGATAGTATTTTAGTGCCTCTAACCATCGTGGACTTGCTGTCCATGACTTCTTTGTTCCATGCTAGTATGTCCATTGTTTTTCAAGTGTTGCAGGCAATACAGTCACACAAGCAATTAAACATTTCTACTAAAATAAAATACTTCACATATGTGGAATGTTTATATTTTCCAAAAATAAACAATAATCACTCTTTAAGCAATATTTGTCTAATTTTACATTTTAGTAACTTCTGAAATTTGTAAGTAAGCATTGTTGTAATTATTTCTTGCTATAGTTCCCAGTAGGCTGTTGGAATAAATGAGGTCAAATAGATTCCTTAAAGTAAAGAAGACTCTTTCTAGAGTCTTCTAGGAATAACTGGCCCTTCCAGAAATAATTCATCTCATGGTAGGACAGGTGGCATGTATGTCCGCTAGGGTTGCCTATTTTTCCCACTGGCTTTACTTACTGACTTACATGTATGTTTCTATTTCTTAAATACCTAAGTTTAAATAACATGAGTCCTACTTATATGCCTTGCTTAAATGTTTAATCTCATTTAAATTAATAGGATTTCCACAATTCAGATATCTGTCTGTATTTTCATAAACCTAATGACCTTTGAAAAATCTGAATTTAATGGTGGGATTCAGCTAGCAGATTAAGGCTCCTACTCATAGGTGTCTGTTTGTGAGCTTTATGTCTAACCTCCCTTTAATCAAATGGGTGAGTAAAATTTACTTACCTTTGTAAGTAAATCACTTGATTTCCTGTATTCCTACTCGATAAAGGAAAACTCCTAATTTAGACCTTTCTTATCAGCCTAAGCACAGAAATTTGAGAAGAATTTGCCTTCAGAATAAACCACTCAACACCAGTGTTTTCACTGATCGGTATGTTTTCCATTCCAGGTACTTTCCCATCTGTCTATTCATAGAGATATTCATGTCTCCTGAGGTTAAAATATGTCACGTTATATGTTATCCTGAGATTAAAAAACTCTCTGGTCCAAAGACCATCTTTTTACAAAAAATGAGTGATTCTCAAGGGTACAGTATTGTGGGTTGTCAATCCAAATGTCTTTTCATTTATTACAACCTCAGTAAAAGAACGGCGCTAATGACACTGAACAAACATATCAGGAAAAAAAGTGACAAAAAATGCCATTAAAAAGTGTTTTGACACTTGTTATTTATGTGATCTTAAGTCTTAAGGAATATTTAGGGACAGAGTAGCTAATTAATTACCTAGCTAATTTAATTTCCTTTGCTTCCTAGGCATGATTTTGAAGAGTTTTTTGACATTGTGATCACAAATGCTTTGAAACCTGGTTTCTTCTCCCAAACTCCGAACCAAAGACCTTTCCGAACTCTTGGTAAGTTGCAGTCAAAATCCCCTTCTTATCGGCTCACCTCTATCAAAAAAAAAAAAAAGTGAGAGGGGAAAGAACCAGACTAGCCAGGTTAATATATTTTGATAATCTAGCAGTGGAAAAAAATAAGGGATTCTATACAGGACTCAGTTTCCAGAGATGTTACTAAGAAATTTCTTAAGACTGAGGAACCCTGAGAAAATAAGAATTGCAATATTGAGGATAATGAAAGGGAGAGCTGGGACAATAAGTAAAAATGGTATTATTTGGGGCTCAGATATTGCATCATTAATGAAAAAGTAAGAATCTTTTTCTTTATTGTGCTGACAAGGTCATACACAGAAAGCTGAATTTAGTTCTGGGGAAAAAATGTACCAGAAATATTTTAAAATTTTGAAGGAAATTCAAAGAATGATACAAATACAATTGCAAGGCTGGAGGAAATGATTTGTGATGGAAATGTGGCAATATTAAATGTGTGTACTTTGGCTAAATAATGACAGTGTAGGCTAAAAGGAAGTGCCCCTGTACTCACTTAATTTAATTAAAACATTCTGAAACATTTGGCAATGTTGTCCATTAGGTGATTAAGGTAGTAACAAAAGAGATTTACAAGAGCAGCATTTGTTAAACCACAAATAACAATAGAAATACGTATGGAGCCAGATAATTTTTCCATATTTTGTTAAATATCCTTAAGATTAAGTTCTATCCTGAAAATTAATCTTATATCCAAAATAGTGTGAGTCAGAATATATTGAACTGTATTTTAGCATTTTATGGCAGGAAAGTCAACTGTTCCAGCCCAAAAGAAATTGTGTCTGTGAAACTTTTACAGTGAAACTAAAATGAGCAGTGGAAATATATATTGAAATTGTATTTTAATGATTTAAGTATTTATATAGGAAACATAAATATGAAGAGTCTTAAATGTAATTTTTAAAGGATTAGTTTAAATAGGAAATTGCCAAGTTGACAATTTGAGGAAAAATAACTTTGAAGGGAAATTATATAAAATGAAAAAAAAAAAGAAAAAACATAGAAGGTGATACAACCTCAGTTCTGTAAGCATTTTAGTTAGATATATATATAATGGAAATTGAAAATAAAACATAATTCACTTTGGATATTTTTAAACAATCTGATCAGCCTAAGGAAATTTTCCTAAGGAAATCCTGCTGTGTCTCTGTCAGTAAAGCAGCTAGCAACTTTTGAACCTTTTGCTCAAATTCAGTAAATGTAATAGGCAAAAAGCTCCAAGAAATTTCTGCAAGTCTTTTTTCTGCAAACAAGGTCAGAGCAGGGGGAAAAGACTTCAAATTACTGTCTCCATCGAAGACTACTGTGTACCATTAGCTTGATCACGTTATTAGATACTTGAAACTAGTCACAGCTGAGAACCACAGGAAACTATTTCATAAGTACCAATGTTCATAAAGCTGTTTCTTTCTTATGCATTCAAACAGGAACAGCGCTCCCTGGAGTCTTCTTACTCACTTACTGGTTTTTATTCCTTTTATATTTTGGCATTGCAAAGATGCTCAAATGAGAGTTGGTCAATGATTATGTGAATACTTTATTAGTGCAGAATAAAGAGTAGTTTCTGTTCTGGAGACCTTACTGCCTAAACAGGTAAGAGATACAAACATAATTAGAACAATCCGCAAATAAATAATTTGCTCAAACTACAAAACTGTGAATGATTTTATTTTTTTTAACAAATTTGTGTGCAATTGATAATAAAATGTCTTCTGTAAAACTAACCAGAATATTCAAAGCAAATAATTATACATATAGGACAGGTTTTTAGAGACATGTCTTAAAGTGGTGAATAGGCTAGTTTAAGAGTATGTGAAGTTTTTAGCATCAAAATAGAAACAACTATATGAGAAAGTGTCCAAAATAATAATATAATTTTATAAAGTATCTTTTACTGTGTCAAAGGCTCACTTTACAGAACAAGTTTGTTCATGCAACAAGTTTTATTTCAATTACTGGAGCTTATTTTTCTAAATTACTATAAAAAATGTTTACTCTTGGATCCACTAGTGCTTCAAGAAAGTATTTACTCTGATGTTCATGCATATTTTTTTCCTATTTCAAAGCAAAAATAATGAAATTTTGTGTCCTTAATAAAATATATCCAGTGCTCTCAGAGAGAGGAGTGTCTGAAACACAGTGGCTGTTTTCAGAACTTTAAGAGGTTCTGATTTGAAACAAAGCCTTAAGAAAAATTCTGCAAATTGGAAAGCCGCCTTGAAAAATATGTATTAGAAATGCCACCACGTACTGTTTCAGAAAGAAAGTATGTTCCCTGGTGTCTGCAGCAACTGGGTGACATGAGCATCACCTATCCTGAAGTGATAAGTCTATGCTGAGGAACACAAAGGGAGGGCATGCACCCAGGTCACCCTTGTTTTCAGTGCAAAGGAAGCATGAGCAGGCAGGCCAGAGGTCTGCTCATTCAATAGTAAATTAACTATTCATTAATTGTTTCACTCAATGGTTAGTCCTATGTGATGCTGACTCTGAGGCACAGCACAGGGAACAGTTCTCCCCCATCTAAATATAGTCTCCAAGTCCCAGTTTGAACTGGAAGCTGCAGGACCTCCAGGCATCAGGTCTACAGCCCGAAGCATGAACAAAAAGCAGTCCCGATGTGCCAAGGGCTGTTGAGAGTGCCATCAATTTGCTGACCAGGTTCCTTAGCTACCCTCTGTAAAACTAGGCAGGCCTCTCCGAATCCTATCTGCTTTTTTATTAAAGATCATTGGACTGACTTTGAACACATTTTGTGTTCCAAGTTTTTTGGCAACTTTCTACATTTTCAGGAAGTCTCAAAGTTGATTCTGAAGTTGAACCTGAAGAAGTGGGAAGTTTGATCTGGTCAGAAAAATTCTGACATTTCTAGACTTTTTTGACAAGACACTTGCCTGTTGACATTTTCATGCAAATGGAATTTTCTGTAAAAGAACAGATATACCCCTGAAAAAGTATTCCCCTGATAACTGAAGTAATTGCTTCTGAATCCTATCCATTTCTCCAGGGCTGAGTTTCAGCCACATTCTTCTGTCCATCAGTAGGGCTGAATTAGAAAAGAAATCCTAATAATACATCTAGTAGGTTTTCCCTTCTTTTTTGATGGAATTGTGTTATAAACAGACTTCAAGCACAAAATACGGAGTATGTTCTTAATTTCAAGTACCACAAGTGTTGCATTGTGTACTGGAGCTAAATTCTATTTATGTATAACAGGATTTTTTGCTGAAAATGTTCTAAAGGAAAGGCTTTGAGGTTTACCAAAGAGAAGGATAACTTATTTTCAGTGAATAATTTCAAAAAGGACACTGTGTTCAGTAAACATTTGAAGGAGGACAAAAAACAGGACAACATGACAAAGAAGTCATTGTCTGCAGGATTGTGATATCATATCACAATTTCTGCAGAAAATGTTTCTTCAGTAGACAAGCAATTTTAGAACTAATCCATTTAGAACCATGAAAAATGATTTCAATTGTGCAATTAAAAATGCATCACTACTTCATTTGTGTTTCAAGACATGCATTATTCAAAGGAATCAAAACATTGTTTGAAGTCTCACAAAATTCATGTGACTGCTTTTCATTAAACTGAGGCACTAAAAAGCACAATAATTAGTTGTTTAGTTGGCATAATAATCTTTCAAAGTATCATAATGCTAAATGGAGAAATAGTGTATACATCTCTTTCTGGGTTTTAGAACAGCTACCTGTGTTTTCACCTGGCGAAACAGTTTTTATATAGTTAGGTGTAGCTTATATAGCAAAGTACATATATTATGAGAACAGTGTTACAAGAAAACAAATTCACTCCCATAATACAAATACCCTGTAATGTATCTCATGTACTTGTTATTCACAGGGTTACATTTACTTTTTAGTAGGGAAATTTCTTAAATCATTCTTGAAAGTACTAATAATATCTTGAACTATTCAGGCGAAGGATCTTGTCCAAAATGTTTGTGTAAATGCTATGTTGAGAATGTAGGGTTTTCTATCTTTCCTTTCAACAGCCACAGCCAGCTTAAAATAATATGTCATGCATATAGGATGTGAAGAAATATAGAGCAGCAAATACAGTTCTCACTCATTTGATAATCTGCAGTATACCAAGATTTCTGTAACATTTGACAACAGAGCTTACCATATATCACATCACTTATTAACGGAGGTCAGATTACTAGCCTGACTGCCAGCTCTGGTCGTTGTCAAATACGTTCTTTAGAATGTGAAGTTAAAATAAAAATGCTATAGGTAACTCTAACTTCCCTGAAAGCCTTCTGTAAGTTTGCGTGTACAGGGAATTCTTACTTGGTCCTAAATAAGACTTTAATCTTTTATTTTCAGTTGAGGAACTATCTATTTTGGTCTGTTTTTCTGATAAACTGAAATTGTGTTTCTCATAAGTGTTCAGTGTGTGAATGCACAATGCATATTTAAGGGTGAATGTGCTGATATATCTTCATATATATGTGCATATATATGCACAGGACAAGAAGATCCTTTATTTGAAGTGACAGTGGATGTGATGTTTCTGCGAGATCATGTGCCTTTATTAAACACCTAGATAAGCAGCCCTGCTCACTTTCTACTGTAGAGATTCTTGGGTTTTCAAAGCCCACTTACAGTTGCACTTCCTAGCTGTCTGCCTTATTCCTGCACTTGATTTTCTGTCCAGCTCAGGATGCCTCTCCTACATGATGTAGCCTCCAATTTAGGAATCTTTTTCAATCCTGCAGTTTTTTATGGTTCTCTGGTAGCTGCCATTTTTAACAGCTCACTTCAGCTTTTTTTTCATCCTTCAACTATTCTTCTCTAGTCTTCTAAAAATACAGGAAAATGCTATAAACTGGAAAGGCCAATTAGAAAAGAAAAAAGAGGAAGAGGATATAAAATGGCTCAAGAAAGTCTTCAATTAATAGGGCTTCAAGACTTCATCAGGAGGAGATGATCCTATGTCCGCCATTTAAGTTTTCTTGTGAGACATCTGGGCTTGATTATTGCCAGAGATGGGATTCAGAACTGAGTGGAGATCAGGGCTGATCCTATATGGTTATTTTTAGGCATTTACATTTGAAGGGCTTTTAGGCCCACAGAGTGGGATCTGAAAGGGAGTAGCTTCATTTTCCTGGATGTTAAATGTGTAAGTCTTTTAACTTCTCTTAGTGTCATTCTTTTTACATTTGGACTTGTACTAATTAAGACTTTAGTCTTCACAGGCAGAAGAATAACAAAATTTTACCCAGTAAATATTTGAATGCCTTAAGTAAAACTGAAATTTCTATAAAAAATGTGGAAGTTTTGAAACAGATGATATTGTCCTGCTATAAGCACTATAATTTAAATAGTCTTGCAGTATTTGCTTATTTGAAAAGCATAAAAGCCATTTCTAGAAAATGGTGATGAAACTTTCAATAAAAACACTTTGAGTTGAATCTATAATATAGGCAGCTAAGTTGCTATATTTGCTATGTTATAGGCATCTCAGTTACTACCTCTATATTGAAGAATGCCTTGACAACAAAATCCCTTTTTTTTTTTTACATCAGCCTGAGAAGTTAAAAGTCATGAAAGCTTGTTTATTACTATTATTTGTTCCAATCATCTCTCTTTACTGATCTTGTCTTGCTTTAGATATTTACATGTTAAGATTTAAATGTAGATTCAAATTTAAATTTAAAATTACTTTTAGATTTAGTCCTTAGGTCATCACAAATACAACAGCACAACTGTTAGTGTTTTTGTGCAGAGACCTGATATTTGGCAGAGACTCACTCTCCCAATAGGGATCTGGTCTTTTGCTGCACCTGTGAATACTTACCAAATATATGGGTTATGGTCTTCAGTCTGCAAAGACTTAATGGATTCTGTCATATTTTCCAAGATTTTGTCTGTACTGAAATCCTTCAGCCTCAAGTCATTTCTGGGATTAAATAGGACCTTTTCTTCAATGGTTCAACACAGGTCCCTAGTGCATCTTTATCATGGACCACTGAAGCTTGGATGCCCACTGCTCCCTCCCCAAACAGCAGTGGAGGTCGGAGGGGAGCAAATTCCCTCACAGAAATGCAGCAGTGCACAAAGCATGTGCGTGGGACACAGATGAATCGGAGAGGGCGTTGGAGTGGCCAGGTTATGGGAAGAGTGAAAAGCGTGGGAGGAGGCAGAGTAAGAGCACAGCATGATAGGTAGACGTACAGAGGAGAGGGATTTCACCCTGTGATGGGGTTTTCTGAATTTCAAGTCTTTACTTTTGCATTTCTATTTCTTCTATTGTCTTAAGGAAGATTTTGGAAATAGGTCTAATGTGTCAAGCAGAAATAGCTTAAAGGGAGTCTAACAGTGTACTGCCTGGCTTGGTGCTTCCCAGCTAGTTGTCAATCAGCAGCACGGGATGCGACGCTGCCCCTCCAGGAAGGATCTCTGGGGTCAGGAAGCCATCCGGAGGGGAAGTCCAGGAAAGGCCTGTTTTCCTGCTTCTCAGAAGATACAAACAGAATAGCAACACCACCAGCAGAAGAGACCTGTGTAATCTGCTCCTGCAGTGTCTTGTGTTATTCCTTTATTTAATGCAGTTACCACTTTGAAATGCAAGCTACCACTTGCATACCACGTTTATTTAATGCAGTTGTGCTGGCTGCCATTTTTCTGGAAAGAGTGTCTCTTCTCGTATTAGCCTGTCTGAAAATATTCTATAATGCAGGGCCACATAATAATGCATATTTGCTGAGAGCTCATGACATAATGGCATGCAAAGGTTATCCTGACTGAGGACTGCCTTATCCAGGAGCAGTAAAGTCCACAAATGTTTTACATAGGTCTTCTAAAACAGGTGCCTTTATATTGTTATAACATCCCACAGTAGTCTGAAAGAAATCCATTTCTATCATGGAAATCTTGTTTAGCAATTCTATACAGTGTATTACCACTGTTTTTCATATATTTTCTGGCTATTTAGAAAAGGGAAAGTTATAACTAATAATTCTATACTCTGGTTTTCAAAACTAGATCTTTTTGTACCTTTTTGTACCTAGATCTTTTTGCAGATCTTTTGTATATGTCAAGATTTAGGGTCTCCTAATTCTCTAATGTCAGGAACAGGTTCTGTATACAGCTGACAGCAGAGGACTCACTGTTTTAAGGCATAAAGTACCTAGTTCTGTGCCCAAGTTACCAATAAGAAATATATCCCTACTCTTATCTCTAATAGGGATTCTCATTTCATTCATCATTTTGGGGAAAAGAGGAAATTTTTTTTGAGCAAATAGTTGGTATGGGTGATGAAAGGCTTTATAGAGAGAGATCCTAATGTCTAGTAATAGATCCTGACTGTTTTCAGTGTTTATTATGAAAACCCCAAAAGACTATGGAAATGCCATATGAAGGTGACTCCTCCAGTTGACGCCCTTTCGGCAGCATGGTTAATGTCTGATTCCACATTCTGAAAACCAGCCTCAGGTAGGCCAGTAGGGCTGACAGTGACATACGCAGACAAATTTAATCTCATAAAACAGAGGTTGTTTCATAGCTATTTATCATACACCCAAGAAGTTAAGAGGGTGTTTCCAAAATCCACAGCATCAGGCTCCTTGGCCTTCACCTCCCATCCTTTGTTTAAATGATCTTAGTCTAAAACTATTCCACTCAAATTACAGCATTTGTACAGATATCAGCCACACAGCAAAGTTTTTCTGACAGTGTAAACAGCTGTCTCAAGGACTTCTGGTTTCCCAATATTATTTATATGCTGCAGAGAAACCTTAAAAGAATCAGTATATGTTACCTACTGATCAAAGCGCATTACCAATTAATCTTTTTTTAAGTTTGCTAGATACTCCCTGTCTTAGAACTCTTGAGATCAACAGTTTGGAAATTGTTTGAAAATAGGGAGCTGATCATTTCCTACTGTGTGGTCAGCATGTTTGTAATTAAGCCATGGGATAGGTAAGATGGGAGGCTATAGTTAAGGACCTCTTTTCTAACAATTTATTTCACGTCCGCTAAACATAGTCTTAGATGACGGTGTCAGTCTGGATATTGTTTTTTACATATTCAGCACAGTGGCCTATGTGAAGGCATCAAAAACACATGCAAAGAGCAAAATTAAGTTGGGCCAGCACATACTTGCATCCTTTTGCAGAATGGGTTGCCACAGTCACGGACAGCCACAATATCTTTTTAACAGATGACAGCAAAAAATCTTTGTTCCTTGGCATAAGGCTTCATGTGTTCTGATGGTTTTCATAGCCCTTGGCTACCTTATTTGATGGTCATTACCTCATAAAAACAAAACAAGTATGTTTTGAACATTTTTGCTCCATTGCAGAGATAAATTAGTTAGACATTGGGAAAGCAGAAGGAGGAGAGATGGAAAAAAACTCTTGAGGAGGTTACTATGAAAGTAAAAGTAAATTCATTTTACTAAGTGAAAATATATCGTTATAATCGTGTTGTAAAATGATGCAAGGGGCCACTCTGCACTGATTGTAAACATACCCACTTTTACCACAGTATAGTTAGACTGGTCTAATTTCTGTATGTTGCCACTAACCATAATAGTTAGACTGTGTGGAAGCCAACCAAAGCAAGCCAAGCTTTCCATTACAGTACATCCTTTTTGGCAATCTGAGCAGAGGGGCCATTTCTTTCTCCAAAGGAAAGGAATGGAGGGTTTTTCTTGGAATGGGCTTCACTGGTAGTTGCTTCAAAAGTGCTGGAAGGCCAGATTCTCATTGCATCATTTCTCTATATTCTCACAGATGGCTGCTCTCACTTGGGCATTTTAGACATGCCCACATGTCACTTTTCTTAATGGGGGGAAAATGGAACTCAGCAAATGAGAAGTTAAAGGTTTGAGCAGGCAAGTTCTCTTTCTGTTTTGGTCAGGAGGGTACAGTGCTGATACCACTAAGGCAGTTTACTGTAAACCTGGTGGTAGGAGCATGTGCCAAGCTCTGAGATTTCAGCTGATCTCCCCTCCTAGATGGGAGGTACTTGGTCATCAGGCTGAGCCAGGCTTTGGAAATTGGGTTGGATGCTGCTTCTTTAGCTCCTTTGGCTAATGCCTCAACCATATTAGCCAAAAGAGCTGCCAGGACGTGGGCTAATTCTTCAACATTTTAGTCTGTTTTCCCAAAACAATGAGGTTTATGCACATGGTATGTACAGGTAGGAATTTCTGGCCATCCCCTACTGCTAACCTCTATTTGTAAGCCAGTATTTCAACCAAATTTGAGTATGGCCTAGTATTCTCAGAAATATTACAGATTCTGCAGGCTATGGAGGAAAAAAGGAGTCTGTCAGTCCCCGCTCAGAGAAAGGCTGCAGCATAAACTTACCCCTTATTAGATACCAGAGGATCCACACAGGAGAGTCTGGTTATAAATGATCCAGCTACAGGAAAAGCATCCATGAGACCTTGCATCTTATTAGACATTCAGTGAATCCAATTGCGAGACACAACTTCATAGGAAACTAGGCCCCATTATTTCCACCATTGTTCCTCAACAATTCCTTGTTTATTAAAAAAATAAAAATAAAGTCTTTGAAATATGACATATGTTTGTTTCTGAGTAGCAAGATGAATGCTGAACTATGGATTCATTCTCCAATGCTTACCCTTCTTTAAAAGAAAAAATTAAAGTAAATGTGTCAAGCCAAGTTCTTTATATGTTTGCATAGTGTTCAAAGTACCTTAGAGGATAAAAGGAATAAGAAGTAATTCATCCAAAAATCAGAACATTGAAAAACTGCAAAATATTTCTGCATAAAGACAGCAGGGGTTGCTTCAGCTGGTTACCTTTGATATTAAATACTGTGTTTGGCACTAAACTGATAAGAATATTACAGAAAGCTATTTCAAAGAAAACTAAAGCCGCTGCTTTCAAAAGCTGGATATAAACAATATTCCTTTGTTAAAACTGGAAAACATGTTTAGCATAATTGCCAAGTGCTCCAAAAACAGATTTCTTTTTCTACGGAAAGCGTATTTTCATTTTTGAAAGGGGCTGCAGTAACTAACACTACTGTCAAATCCTATTTATTGATTATATTACATTATACTCAAGGCACAGATAAAAATCAAAGTCCAATTGTTTAAGGTATTGTGCAAACACCTGATAAGAGTCAGTTCTCTGTCTTCAAGGAGTCCACAGGCAGACCAGAAGAACAAATGGTAGAAAAATAAAAGTATTATTTTTTCATCTTAGAGCCAGCGAACTGAAGCACAGACAGATTGAATGACTTAGCCATAATCATACCTCTGGCAGATCTACATATTTAACTAAGATCTCCAGTGTCCTAATGCAGAAGCAGTGAAGATGTGTAAACCATATTTGCCAAAGGACTCCAGGAGACTTTTGATTGTGAGAATCCTTTTAGCCCTTTCCAAAGATCCATAATGGGAAAATTAAGAAAACATAATTACAATTAATTCTGTTGGTTTTATTTTTTATGGTTCAGTGATACACCCCTTATAAGTTTAAGTAACCAGATCTACTAACTTGATTTGTTCTACACCGGAATTATTCAAACCAAATTAATTTGAAATCAATCGCCTAGCATAATGTTTGTTTTGGAAGACAGTTCTGTACCAATGATTTTTTAAATTGGTTATTGGTTATCAAGTCATGCATATGTTTAATCTTAATGGAAAAAACTTTCTTCGTAGAGAACCATGCTAAAAACCCTCTTAATTTTGGAATTATTTTTGTCTTCCCACCATGTGTACTTAGAAGCAGCTTCTGTCAAAGAACTGTTCTGTGACATAGGCTGCAAAATCTGTAACTCATGATGATGCTTTAAATGTGGTTGCTGAAGAGATTGCATCACCATTTGAAAATAACAGCTGTTATAACAATGATATACAGTAGTATGTAAGCTATAAATAGAGTTAAATATAGTAGCTCTATATAATTCTATTTCAACATATTCACAGTGTGCTCGTGGAAAGTCAGGATATAGAAAATCCTCAGTTGTAGTTTTGTGATTGCTTCTCAGTGTTGCTATTGTGGGTTTTTTTCGTTTTTTTTTTTTTTTTAAGTGTCTCCATTCTCCAGGATATTAGCACAGAATGGAACCATGAAACAGTCCAATCTGGACTGTACCGGACTCATCAGAGAGATCAGGCAGGATAGTTTGCACGCCTAGGAAGCCCAAATAATCAAAAAGCATAGCATGTTTTTCCATCAATATGGGCTACTATGGAGCTGACAACCCTATCCTCTCTCTGTTGTGAAAACTACAGAACTTGAATTGTGTTTCATGTACTAGTCTTTATTTTCAAAACCAAAGCCAAAACACCTAAAATGACCAGCTCATGTTCCCAGACAAAGCTGTGTTTAGCAAACAAACTTCTTTGGAATAAAGGAATTCTCCAACACATAAAAAGGTTGTTAAAAAGAGATTGTTTACCATTTTTTCCTTCGTAATCTCTGGGAAAGCATAGCCAAATGCAAGATCTAGAAACAGAGCAGTCAGTAGTGAACATAGATCACGTATTTATAGTGTGATAATACTCTAACAACATGTGATGCTGAAAAAGACTTGGGATTTATGTGAGTTATGCTACAGAAAGCGAAGACCCAATACCCTGTGGAAGGCAAAAGCAAATGCAAATCTTACACCTATAAGCAGGACTTGCAGCACTAACTTTCTGTGCAGCATCAGTAAGACCATTTCCAAAAAAATACTTTCAGTTCTCATATTTACCCTTCCACAGAAATACTGAAAGTTTGAAAGGGCTGACTATGATATTATGTTTGAGGGAGACATAAGGTCACTTTATTTAATTTACTGAAGAGAGCATTAAGATGTCTTAATAACCAAGTAGTTTATGGTTCTTTGACATCTGATACAATGGAGCCCAGGCTAGGATAACATAATACCTGAAGAATGTGTAGCAATTATTTATATAGATAGTTCAATATCCAGCATAGCAATTCTAGAATAGACCAAACTTTATTTTATTTTTTTAATATTCCCTCTGGTTAGATTAAATATTTATTTTCACCTTCATTTTTATTTCCCAGCACACCTAACAGCCTCCATGCAAGAGTAGGAAGGGAAGTAAAAGCTAAACTGTAGGACTTGTAGGACTGAAAGAAAGAGTAGGGAAACAAACCATGTGCAAGCCAGCAGCTATTTTGACATTAAGTGAACATTACTTCCTTTTGATCTGTATTGTGTATTTTTTAATATAAGATGCTTAAACAAATACATCTTATCTTAAACAAATACATCTTATTTTGTCCATGGAATAAAAAAAGGTCCCACTGGGGAGCTTATTAACTCATGCAGATCGTTACCAGACTTTACTGATGCTTACAAGTAAGACGTTATGCCCTCGTTATCCTAGTTTCAAAATATGGCTTCTCTTCTTGCCATTTCTATATCATAGAGATGGATAGTGTTCAGATGCTAATTTTGGCCATTCAGTTGCTGGCCTCTCCCTTAGGCAAAAATTGACTAGTAACAACATCAAAAGGGTGATTCCATACATCATAAATCACAAAGCTCTATTTTGGAAATAAATAAATAAATACTAGGCATGGATATAGAAACCACTGTGTATAGAAACCACTGTAGCTATCATTTTTGGATATTACTCAGCTGACTCCCATTATAGTCAATGAAGAGCTAGCCAATAAAGTCAGTGGAGAACTGTACAGCTGCCCAAAAGGAAGTGTCTGCACTACTACTCTATTGAATACATTGACTCCATTGACATGCATTGCCATCTATTGTGGCTGTGTGCCCTGTCAGAGGCCCTTTAAGTTATGTTTCTGCCTCTGGAGCTGATCCTCAGCCATGGTGCACAATTCAGTTCCCTAACTCTGCTAACTGAGAGCCCCAGGGAGCCCAACCACATGGGGCCTGTGGAAATGGCAAAGGATCTAGGGGAGACCCATGCCCTCTCGACTGGCACCATAGGGCATCTCAAATGTTGCTAGACACCAGTATTTAAGCAACTGAAGACACCAGTATTTAAGCAACCAAACTGTACCAGGCTACCTGCTGACTAGAAAAAGCTGTGATCTGTGCAGGTCTATTCCAGTGCCTACGGAAGCCAAGGACTGGCTGCCTGTGGGACACTTCAATACAAGTTCACAAAATTTACCACTGCACTGAGACTCAGTGCAACCCTGTGTGAATTAGGTTGGTGGACCTTTAGTTTAAACTTTGCATTATAGTCCTTAAAGAGCTGTCAAATTCCACAAGGTATTTCTGGAAGAAAGAAGGATTACCTACATCATGGCAGGGGGAGGAAGTGATAACAGTATGACTTTGGGGGGAAAAATCTTTCTGTGGTGTCACATAGATTTCATAAAAGTTTGCAGGGTTTTAATTTATTTTCCTTGTCTGTGTAATTGTTTTCTTCTGTAGGATTCAAAAATAAGTAGATGATTAGACAGAGAACCCAGTAAAGAGTTACCTTGTGATTTGATTTTAAATTTGCTTAGAAATTGGGATTGAAACAGTTTACAGTAGAGTCAAAATAGAGGGTTGTGTATGGTACATTCCTGGCAGATTCAGGACTGGCAGCCACTGCAGAAAGCTTCCTTTCAGCATAGTTTCCATGAATCTGTATGTGCTGGTTTCAATTAAAAAGCTTTAGAGTTCTCTTGTGTGTTCTTCCAAAATGTCAAGCTTTTATAAAGGTTAGTTTGTAGAACTATTTTTCACAGAAAGCACATACTGCTTTTTATACTGCAGGCATCAGATCTGCTACTGAAAGAAAGTAGTGAAAGGACCTGTTTAGGAAGCCCTAGAAATGAGCTGAGAATACAACTGGGAATCATGATGAAAACCTGGGCTGAAATCTGGTTCGCTTTGATAAATCACTGAATCTCTGCCTCTGTTTCCCAGTTTCTAAATGCCAAGGCTTGATTAATGTTTATGAGGTGCTCAGAAGAATCTACAATGCATTAAGTGGTGTAGGAGAGCTGTAACAAATAGCAGGTGTGGATTTATCATGCATGGGGGAAATCTTAGGTGGGTAGAGAACTAGCTGGTTCTGCAAGAATCAGTGGCCAGAGAACATGAAACTTTGACATTTCTTAGCTGACGAGTGATCGTGGGACATGAGTGATCATTTAGATCAGTAACAAGTCCTCTGCAGCTGATGTTCAGAAGGGAATTACTTCTTACAGACTGAAAAATTGGGAGAAGGTAAAGGTGAGGTACTGTATTCTTCCTTTCTCTCTTTGTTATTCACCTCTTCTTTATTATTTGATTAGGACTCCAGATGTCTTAAACTTAAATATGTATGTTGTGTGCTTTGCTAAGTAGAGTTAGCGATCCCAGGACTTTTTCTTTTCATTAGTAAACACATTCATTATAAACTGATTCTCATCTGTTGTGAAAAGAATTTATATATTATTACTGTCCGCAGATCCCAGGTGTCTCTGTGATACTGCCAGGCTAATGCTGAACATTCCAAGATGACTATTTTTTTCTGGAATAATAGTAGCAAAAGATTTTATCTGTGAAATTCCTGCATACGGAGGTCTTGAACAAGATTCTTGATTCTGAGAAACCAGGTAAATCGCATTTTCACATAGGTAGTAAGTGGTTTTGCAAACCACATAAAGTGCACCGTTAAGGTACTGGAAAAATATATTATAGGAAGTGTCATGGGTATCGTTTCCCTTTTACTTCTTCAAAAAAAATCATTAATACAAATTTTTCATATCGGTCTTCTCAGCAAAGAGTAACTAAACTTACTTTTCCAGAAAGGAAATGTTTCCTTTCTTCCTTCCCAACTCCAGCCTGGTTACATTGTTCTGAGATTTACGGTGATAGTTTGACACATAAAAACTTTTTCTCTTTCTTAGAACATTAATTTCCTAATGTTTTTCATTCAGGTTATTAAATATGAAGTTATACAATATCTCAAAATATTGAATACCGATTTTGGGAACAGAGTTTCTTATTCTTTCCGATTTCCATTCCCTGGCATCCCAGATATATATCTGGCCTAGCAGGCCTTAAAGAGCATCTGAAATCTCTGCCAGTTGTTTGAACCTTGTCACATTCTTTGCCCCTCCTTTGAATTCATCCACCAGTTTTTGTCCACAGGGCCACAAAATTGTCCCTAGACCTCAAGACTGAATTTACCATCAAGTCCTTCCCTTTTTATTCCCTTTTACCTCCTTTCTGCTGCAGATCATAATTCTTGATACAGAACTTAATATGCACACCCTGCATAGACAGGAGCTGCTAAGTGTCAAAAGAGGCTTGGAGCAGGGAAAAGAAGATAAAAATTTTGCTAATTTCTCTGACCTCAGAGAAATTTTCCCACTGTTCGTCATCTCAGCACGCACAGCCTGAGCAACATCAAATTCCAGTTACATGTTCTCTTGTCCAGAGCCTATGTAACTGCAGTTCTGCCTCCCTCATCTTGATCACATTTTGTCCCCCTAAGCTACTTAAAAGGCTCTTGTTGCCACTGTATCAAAATACTTTATGATGAACCTTGTTGTATTTACCTGCACAGTACCTTTGATATATGGGAGCCCTAACACTTCCCTTTCCACACAAAATGCTAAGACTCATTTCCCACGTAGGAAATCTGTGGCAGAACTGCCGATCCACTGTTCCAGGAGCCGGACTAACTCAGACAAAACCACCAGTGCGGTCATTCTCCCTCCAAAGCCAGCCCCAAACTCTAGCAGTTTTAGGGTCCTTTCCCCAAAGAGCAGCTCCCCTCTCTCAGGTGGCCCTCCTGCCCCCTGAGCACCCTCCCTGAGGACAACCTGGAGGTACCGCGTCCCCGCACCTCTTGGGACGACACAGTGCACGCAGTAGCCAGCTGTGGGGGGACCATCCTGCTCTGCAGCTGGCCCTCAGCTCCAGCACACCTGCCATCCACAGAGTAGTTTATTTTCTCCTTTTCCTCCTATTTAGGTGTAGCTTGGCATAGTGCCACATAATTACTCACCAGCACACCTTCAAAGTAATTTCCTTTAGCACTTTCACATAAGGAAATAGAGGTTGGTGGAGGCTTTGTGTGATGGAACCTAATGTGTGCGTTTATCATGGCAAATGTTCACAGCACAAAAACAGATTTTTAAAGGAGCCATTTTTTTCCCTAGAAATGACAGAAATAGTATGGAATAAAGCATAGACTATAGTAAAAGAATCTAATGGTCCTCCTTAATGCAGTAAGATTGCAAAACCCCTGTTGGGATTCACTGACAATATATGAATATGCGCAAAGGTATGTCTCCAAGGGGAGATTCTGTGAAGCTCAGATCAGTGTTAGGCACTAAACCGTATATTGGTGCCTCTTGAGCATTTTCCTAAGATAAGGGGAACACAGTTTAAGGCAGACAATACAGCAGAAAAAATATCTATTTGCTACTGAGCAAGACCACCCACTGTAATTGTTTTCATATTTTGTGCTTTTCTGGTATGTTTGATATTCTGCTATGTTTATGGTTTTAAACTATTAGTGGCAGCTTCTACATTTCATAATGGAAGATAGTTGCTAACTATTTTATGCTGCTATATTTCAATTTGAAATTAAAGATTTTTTCTTTTATTCTTCTTTGCAGTGCTGTTGTTAATAATATTTAAGAATAGTCCCAATTTAGTATAATATGCAAAGCAATGTAAATTAATAAAAAAATGTAATCTCTTCCCTGACAGAGCCATATTCAAAAGGTTTTAATGTAGATATGATTTTTAGGTGTGTACGTACTGCTTCTGTATGTAGTGTGGTAAGAAGAACTCATGGATCAACAGGAGCCAGAACCCCACTTTCAGCAGCTTCAAATGTTAAGTTTTTGTTTCTGTAAAAAAAACAATAATTCTAAGGCATCCAATTTTGTTTGGAAATGAGTTTGCTTCACAACTTATCGATTGCAGGATACCTGTGTTACACTAAGGGAATAAGCCAAGCTATGTAAAGTTCTCTTTCTGTTGAGAACTTTCCTTTCAAGAGAGGGGTGGGGTTTTTGTTTTGTTTGTTTGTTTGTTTGTTTGTTTGTTTGTTTTTAATAAGAGGAACAGAGATGAATTCTTTAAAAGTCAGGTCCAAACCTACTTTTTACTAACAGCGAAAAAGGCAGTACTAAGTTGAACCCCTAGCTGTTCATACAGAAGGAGAGAGATTCCCAGGTTCCACTAGCTGACCCTGGGAATGTTCTCACTGCGCTTGCTGAATTTGCCAGACTCCACTGCAGTACTAAGTAAACTGTCATGTTTTTGGCACGGTTGTTTTCTTGTAACTATTGAGTCAGAGGAACAGTCTGAGCAGCTCTATTAGCAGACAGCAAGCTTTTAATAACCGCTATCTGCAGCTATTGTATGCTTGTAAAATCATTAACTTGCAGAAGGCTATTTAGATTTTTTTTATTACCAAAACAATATGCAATTTTTTTCTTGTTTTTTTTTTAATAAAAGGTACATGTAGTAGTTGAAATTAATTATTTGAAATATTTTAATAAAATTTATACTGATTTTAAAGATCCATCAATTATTTTGCTTTTCATATACAGTTTAAAACTTCTAGATAAGTAGCTCAACAGAAAAACTAAGGTAATATAAGAAATACAAGTTGGCAGAAAAACAGTAGTAAAATGAAACTTTAAGATGTTGATAAGTCACATTTTTAGAGTGCTAAATTATTCTTAATGTGTACAAAGTGAAGAAGAGCATAGTATTCTATTCTCTATAAAAAATTTTGTGCTAAGAAATGTTAGATGCTCAAGTAACATACTGTATCTCCTAATGAAGAAGGCAAAACACTTTTATTCTTTCTACTAAGATACATTTTATGTGAACTATAACATAACAGTGTTTTATTTCCCTTTGCTAAACTGTTTTCTGCTTGATTCTGCATTCATGTCCATGCTCTCTAGTATTGCACATAAGTAGTTATTTTGGATATAGGTAATTATTTCTTTCCCCCCATTTCTTTCCCCCTAAAGCAAGGGAAGTACTCTTTGCTTTAGACATAAAGAAAAGTAATCTCTAAAAACACATAAAATTAGCAAGCAGCAAATATTTACAAGCATGAAAAGCAAACAAGTGCAGCTGAGACTTTTTCTAGGTGAACAAATAGTGTACTCCCCAGGGGCAATAGAAAACTACTCTCTGAAGAACCCCTGCACAGGGAGTTTGCCTTCACTTTCTATGTCTCAGTTATACAAGTCCTTCCAGGTTTCCCAGTTTGCATGGGTGATTTATGTTCCATGCTAGAATAAACTGTGGAGGAACATTACTTGTCTGCAGTTCTTCCTTCAAGCTTTTCCCTAGATACTTGGAATATACACTAATATTCCATACTAAAGAAGGTGGTAGTGTGTATCCCATCTTCTCCACTTTTTTACATAAAAAAATATATATATATATATAAAAACAGCTGCACAACTTCCGCATAAAATCAGCTGGCTGATGCTAAGTGTTTTGTCTAGTTTAACTTTGACCAAGGTTACAAGGTAAGCTATTTGAACAAATCCTGCAAGATTTAAGAAAACTGTTTTGCTTTCTTAAAGATAGAAAGAAGGGATTAGAGTTTATTTTATTTTATTCTATTTTTTTTTCCTGTGCAATTTTGAATCTTAAGTTAGTCTTTAGAGGTTGATGTAAAACTGGGATTTTCTCCCTGCCAAAGGCAGCCAATATTTAAAGAACTGGAAATTCAAGCAGAATTAATTAGTAAAATTAAATTAGGAGTTTTAGGTAGTGTAATCAGTTGAGAAAAGAGTGGAGTTTTTCTTCTAGATCATAAGCAAACTTTGTTGTATAAACAGTTTTCATATAAATGTTAATGAAAGTGTCTATTCTGTATTCCAAGCAGAGTATGTGCCATAGCTATGTATGTTCATGTCTATTTTGCAATTGTTATGCTCTTTAAAAGAACACATTTTAGGGAACTGAAGAAACAAATATCAAAGGTTTCTTGCAGCAGAGTCCATATTGCCTTATGCAGATACGCTTATTCACCGTCAAATTGTCTATTTCAGCTTACATAGTACATTTTCTACCTTTAGTATTAAGAAATGGAAATAAACCTTTTCTTGATCTTTGCTTAACTGAGGATTGAAGAACTATTGTTTTAATATCTGAAGCCAAAGTAAATGAATGGCAGGAAGTTTTTGCCCACCACACTGCAGTGTAGTTTTTCAGTGTGCAAGAGTGCGGTCCAAGAGCAAATTCCAGTATGCCTTGCTTCAACAGAAATTTCTCTAGAGTCTTACATAAACCAAGATTAAAGTCTGCAGTGATACAAGGAAGTTACGTTGTGTGTCCTGATTTTATTTTAATAATTAAAATTGAGACATTTTTCTGAAGTGTCAGCTTAGGTCAGCATGTCTTACTGGTGACCTCATCTTCTGTGCTTCCCTCCAGCTCACCCCTTTTCCTGATTGCTTCAAGCAGTGTTCATTTGGTAATCGTATTCTAAGAGCTGAGCTCCTTCTCTAATGCTTATCCACAGCCTAATGTTCGCAGCCCATATAGCCACCAAGCTTAGCAGCCACAATGTCTGCCTGTGAGGAACGGGCTCTTCTACACAGCCATACTGCTGAGCACTTCTAACCACTGTCCGAAAAAGGACAAAATAGTCTCCCGTCACTGCTCAGGTTAAACCATTCTAGGTTACACCGCCATAATTTCAAAAATAAAGAACTTTTGAAAATAAACCAAGAAAAGTCTCTTACCAGCTGCACAGAACCCAAGAGATCCTTTGGACTTCTTACAGAGTTGTGAGCTTTTGTATGATTTTGTAACGTCTTTCCGGTGGTCGTCCATAGTTCTGCACTGATAAAAGTTGAAGCAGTTCGTCTTTCCAGTTTGCAAATTCTTCACAGTTGGGGCTTTTTCTTTCTAAATTCAGACATGGTAGAAAAGGAGCTTAATTGGTTAAGCCCCTATTTCTTAAGAACTGGTTCAGTTCATGTCAATTATAACACAGACAGCCAGCACTTCAATAACAGAAGTGACACCTTGAGATGTCTAATTTTTTTATAACAGTGAAGCATTCCCTGAAAGGAAAGGTTGTAGAAAGTTGCTTGAGCTGAAATATGTATTTTCAAAATGATCATGTCTTTCCCCCGCCCAGTTACCACACCTGGCCTAGCTTGCTTGAATTTGAACTGCTTTCAGGAAAAGCCTGTCTCTCTCTGTAATTAAATAGGGACCTCTAGGATGAATACAGGATTAATAAAGATAGGATCATCTGGGGAGATAATGTCTGGATATCGGGAACCTCTCATTTTTGTGTCTCTGAAGCCTTCTTATGAAACTCATAAGGTTAAGAGTAAAACTGTTTGGGAGAGGGAGTTTTCTTCTCATCTTGCCGTTTTGTACCTCTACAAATGTCCCAATTTTTAAAAAAATTTACAAGATAACTGCAAGGAATAAATGAAATTCTGTATTTTATATCCCTCTTACCCTTCTAAACAGAAGTTCTGGAGAGTTAAATGAAATATTGTAGAAGACTTCATCAAACCTCTGTGAAATATATCTTGCAGATATATTTCTTGGAACTTGCAGATGAATCATTTCCAAAAACAGGAAAAAGGCCTTGCTTTTATTTCATCATACCAGTGTTTTAAATGATAGAAACACTTTGTTCATTAGCCAGACTATTCTTGGAAATATAGCAAATTAATGCATGACAGATTTGAAAACAAATTGCTAAATCTGTGATGATATGTGATTTTCAGTTCCTGTAACACAGAAATCAAAACTTACCAAAATAACTTACTTGCTGACTTCTATAAAGGAATACTGATTTTCTTATAAACAAGTAAAACTTCAGTGTTGTCTTTATGTATCTTACTGCTTCATACAATTAATCCTTTCATAGTAAGGCAGATTTCAATAAAAAACAAAAAAGGTTCAAGTAAAACTAAAAACCTAAAACTGTATATATTTTATTTTCTTTCTCTCTTCTAAGAAGTCTATAGTTCTAACATGCCCAGGGCAATTTGAAAGTACACTGTTTTGTATTTTGGTCTTATCAGGCTTTATAAATGAGCAAAAGAACACGAGTCCATCATGAGAAAAGAAAATGTTGGTAGTTGTATAAGTAGTACTTATGAATTATTATGAAATTTTTCACAGGATGGTATACCTGTATTTTATTTATACTTTTATTTATACCTATATTTATATGTATATTTCTTTATACCTCTATTCATATTTATTTTTCATTCTGCTGGAATATTGTCAGCTTTTTGGGGTACTGCTTTTTAGTTCTCCATATGAACGAGCACATATATGCTGAGGTAGCTAAGCTAAGAAAAGTGCATCACTGCCTACATCAAATTAAAACTCACATCCCAGTTTTTCAAAAGTGAGTTTCCATTTTGATTAATTCACTCTTTGTTTCATCAAACATGAGCCAACTTAAAGAAGGCAGAATGACACATGAGCAAGAAGGGGAACTGATCTTCAGACTCAGCACTTTCTGAAAAATCGGATTGGGCAGCCAAAAATGCAGACAGCCAAAATCACTGGCCAGTTTTGAACCTTTTATTTCAGTTCATCATGCTAAGGGAATAATTTGTTCCTTATCACTTCCCTGCACTCATCCAGTCAGATATGAGACTAGCAAGCACTGGTGCATATGTGGGGCAGATGGATTTCACAGCTGCTTCCAGGGCACAAAATAATTCAGGGACATGGAAACACACAATAATACCCACATGCATCCCTACTAGCAGTTAGTCCTCCCTTGTGCTGCCTCTGAGAAAGTTCAGACGATTCTAAAGTTTCAGTAACCACTTGATCTCCCAATGAACCGGGGAAGGAGGGAAATTTTAGAAATTCTATATATTTAAAGAAATGTTTTTCAGTGTAATGGATGGCTGGGCAGGGGGGGCGGGAGGGGGGAGGTCCCTGCATTTTGTCTCAGTAGCTACAGTAAGGGGGAAATGAGTTTTAAATTATATACTCCACCTTGTCGGAAGCATACAAGAATCAAGATCTACATAGTGGCTGCACCTGACCAGTGGACGATCGTTCATGTGACCAGCAGCTGCTGCTGTATCCTTCCAGTGTCCCTGGGCTGTCATGGGTACAGCAAATAGCACAGGCCAGTGCGCTGGCCGCCTCACAGCAGAGGTACATGCAGGAGGGATGTTGTCTCCATCTGAGCATAGGGAAGGAGCTAGCCCCACTCAGATTTCAGCAGTGCCAATTTGGTAAGGACTGCTGGAGTGCTATTTCAAGCCCCGAGTATCACATTATCCATTAGCTGTTATAAAAATTGCAATTAAGCTTATGACATTTAAAGGGGAGGTTATCAGATGGGAAGGGTCCAGTTTCAGTGCAAACTAATGCAACAGGATAACAGAGCGGACCAGAGGGGGTCACATCCCCACCTGCACTCAGCCGCTCTTCTTCTCCTTCCCTTGAGGCACCTTTGTTGCCCCCAGTGGGAAGGAGCTCCAATGGCATTGGTGCATCTCCCTTTCTCTGGCTTGGTTCCATGCTGAGCTTCCTTAGTTTCCGAACTATATTCATTTTCAGCCACGCATCCTCCAGCAGTTACAGGACCAGCCAGTGACACCACGGCATTGCAGAAATCATGCTGCCAATTGACAGCCAGCCAAGAAAGGTGGTTTCATTATAAATAGGGATTTGGGGTACTACCCAACATAACGGTGCCTCTAAACTGTAAACTTTTACCCTCAGCAAGCTTATAAGTACTTACTTTCTTCAGGAAGGGCATGGTCCATAGAGGAACCCTACAATTTTTGTCTTCCCGTCCCATTACCTTTACAACTGGAAGAAGCCACTGAAAGGATTTTGCTTATGCAGTTCCCTTTTGTCTCCACCATTAAAAGATGTAGTTTCCTGCCCTGAGCCCCTTGCCAAAAAGGAGAGTTTGTGTTTCTTAAGTGAACTGGAAATGCTATCTGTGCTTGCAAGCCAGGCTGGAATACAACCAAGCTTTTATATAAATGCCCTCAGGGTCTGAAATGGCATTATTTTGAATGGCAGAGAGGCATATCAGTATGACAGTTGTGAATTGTAATATTTATTTGTTTTACAACAGCCCCTTGAGGTCTAAACCAAGGCTTCAATGTGCTAAACACATATTCACATCTGTGCTGAGTGCACACACATAGAGAGAGCCTGTAAGAGCTGACCATCATTCGGAAAACAGGAACAGGTATATACACAACAACCAACAGTCAGTTGATGTTTTTATTCCACCGTAGAGCCCAAACAAACAAAAAAAAATCAGTAACCCTAATAGCCTGTCTATCCGGATCTGTACAGAAACTTCGAGTAACAGGTAAAAGGATATCAGAAGAAAAGCATAAAGGCAGAAATATGGGTTACTGGAGAGCTGTACACACATTGTGTATTAGCCTAGCACAGCTTAGGCTGGCTCTTGGATTTTCTCTCTTCCCTCAGTGTCTACCCAGGCAAGGAGGTCAGAGCTGTCCTCGGGCTTTCTGGTGAGCCAGCTGCAGGTCTTCACATCTGTATGTGATGGCCACTTAATGGCCACCTAACTTAAGGAGCAATACAAAAAAAGGGGACAGTCTGCCTTATGGGTGAGCTGATGAAAATTAACCTCATTGTAGGTGCGACTGACTGTAGATGAATAACAGTCGAAGCATAAATTCACTTTGGTGTCCCGAAAGAAAAGGTCAGAGCTGCCCTGTCCCATGGGCTGGGTTTAAACAAGGTAAACATCAGTCAGGTTAAGGACAGAGCTCTAGCTTCAAATCCTGGGCTTAACATTTGGTGTGGACATAACCTTAAGACCTCATGTGTTCAGATTTCCATCTGGGTGGGTATAACCAATAAACAGATAGCTAAGCATACTGCAGTAAGCAAGCGTGTGTAGTCTTTCTCAAAGAGCAATTCTGTGCCAAAGTAAATTATCATCAATTGTCATTTATATGAGAATAAGCTTCACTGATTACTTTTTGCATATTCTTTTAGAATGAAACCAGATGTTCTTCACACCGTGTTATAAACCTGCAACTGACATTTTAAGACACTTTAAGAAAAAGGATACCGAATCTTGTTAGTAAAATGGTTTATTTTAAAAACTCTATCTGCTTTTGATGATCAGAGTAGCTTTCTGAATCAGGATACATTTCCCTAGTTGTTAAACACAGCAATATGCAAATTGCCATTCCAGGGATACTGGTATTGCCCCAGCATGAGTCAAGCGTTTGTTGTTGCTGTTTTTAGAAAGGAACAATAATTTCCCCTCAGGAAAACTGCTCTTAATCACTGTTGTGGTTTTGGTGAGTGTGTTAATAGAATCATTTTCTGGTTTTAATTATTTTAATTTTCCTTGCTTGATAATTTTACATTTCTTGTTGTGGCATGTTTTCAGCCTGCAGCCAGGAATCCAGTGATATATTAGACTTCAGAAGCAAGCAAGTCACTCAATCTAAATCATCTGAGAAATTCTTTTTGGTTATCCAGTCTGTTTGAAATTGCCAGGACATCTCCCTTTCCTCCCAATATATGACCTGAAGCATTAGCATCCCCGCCTATATATGTGTTTCTTCCTGTTGAAGTAATATTTATAGCATTTCTGACCTTGGAATGAACTTTCAAGAATCAATAACAGCAAAATGGAAGGAAGGTCAGCAGCAGTTTTCCTCTTGTCTGATTGAGTGTAGCCTATGTTACACTTGGAACATCTAAGATGCATTAGGAACTATCAGAATCACATTTTGCAGCATTTTTGCAGGCACTGGAGAGATTTCTTGAGTACCATCATGCATCTGCTCTCGCAAGGATATAAGACAATCTCAAAGTAAATTGTATCATTAAAGTATTTTAAGCTGTTATGTATTCATTTTTACAGGGCAAAACTGCTGCGAGAGGCCTTACAGCCAGTGCCAAAGAGTAATTTTCTTGAGTATATTTTGCCACGAGAAAAGTGTAACTGGCTTTGAAACCCTTCTCATTAATGACCTCCCAAAATGAAAACACCATTAAAGTGTAAATTTCCTCCCATTTTAGACTATAGCAATAAAACTGACACAATATCACCCACATATTTGAACTAACTGTCTGAGCACAAGCAGCCATATGAGATTGTTCAGGAAGCAAGGCTTGCCAGTTCAGATCTGTTAATCCTGTAACCCTACAACTGAAGTATCGTAAGGGACCTTTCTAATTCTTCAGATTTTTGGAGCTTCTTCCCAAACCAAGGTGTTACCATATCGAATGAGACATCTTGATGTTGTTTGATGCTTCTGTGTGTAGAGGAGGAAATAGAGGCTTGAAATTTCCCCTAATTTCAGCTACTTAACTGTGAAGATCCTAGTTAAATCAAACACTTTCCTTCTACAGTCAATGGCCAGAGCTGGACCTGTAGAAAGTGCTTCTTGCTGTCTCTGTTGCCTACAAAGGGAGCCTAGCCAAGTAATTTAGATCCTAGCTAGATGAATCGTACTGCTAGGGGTGACAATAATGGATCTCACAGTGAGACATCTTTTACCTTGTAATTAGAGTGATTTTTTTTTTCAGTCAGGACTGCCCTTGTGCCTTTCTGTAGAGGTAACAAAGCAGGGTCCTGCTCTTTGCTGGAACCTCCGGGTCCTGCTGTAATACATAGCGTTCACAGCTGCAATAGTGATGCTGTTATTCTGAAAACTCCCCTAGAACTAGCTCCATTTTTCTTCAGTGACTGAATGGGCAGATCATAGGTCATGGATCATGAGAGCTGTGTGTACCTTTACAAATTTCAAGAAACTCTTTTGATAACAGCTCAAAAGAGTTCTGTTTTGATAAATGCTCTTTTTACCTCTCGCTGTTTGAAGATTGTGTCTACTTGTTCAGCCAGCCTCACATATATGTCTAAAAATATCCCCCAAAAGTTTGAAAACTTCTGTTTGATCAAAAGTTGTTTGGTCAAAAGTATTTTAAAAGCCAGGAAATGTAAAATGAGGGAGACTTCCTTTCATGGATGTTACCGTATTTATTATTATTGTTGTTAGGTTACTGCAGGAGAACAAAGGCAAAGACATTTCCAGATAAGTTCCACATGAGTTGCTAGTGTCAACCTTGAATTTCCTTGTTTTTACCTTGTTTATAAAACACCCTTAATTTAGAATTGTTTTGTCTGAGAATAAAACCTGTGTTTATTCAAATTCTTAGATCTGTAATAATAAAGAGAGATTTTCTGCGTCTCTCCACATACCTCTTTCCTTCTTTTTGCTTTTTTTTTTTCTTCCTTCAAGGAACAATTTACTGTGCCATGTACATCTCAACTGCTCTTAAACATAAAGCCATCTTGTCATTTCTCTGCTCTTCCAAAATTTACATTTCAGTTTTCAGCAGTCTCTAACCAAGTGAAGTTTGCTCACCCTGTCTCAGTCTTCCTCCTAACACATTTTAAGTTGTATAAAGCAGGAGAAAGATTGGAATCCTGATGCTCTACCTAAGTCAGATCAAAGTACAGCACAGACTCATACCCCCTTTTTCAGCAGAATAAAAAATATATATATTTCCTTGAGATTGAATAACAAAATCACCCTTTTGTTTAACTGCTTTGATAGAGAAGCCATTAATATTAATATTTCTGAAGAAAACCTAGCTTATCATTTCACTAGGACTAGTATTTTGGCTCCAGCACGAAGCTAAAAGCAGTTCTTCTGGCAATAGCATGTGGACCTGAATGGACAATAAAGTTACACACACAGGACAGACGCAGCTGCCTCAAAATCAGCTAGAAACTAAGCTTATGGCACAGTTAGCTGATGACCACAGAGTTTCAGGTTCCACTCATTTTTCTGGTTAGGTGACAGCTGCCAGTGTGGATATACAGAAAGTTTACACCATCAGCAGCAATATTGTCTACTTGTCATCTCCCCAGAACTGGTTGATAACCAGAACTACCTGTTGCTTGTGCTGATCTAAGGCTGGCTGACATCATGAGAACTACCTCAACCTGTTTTGTTATATTTATGTCAGTGTTAAAAGTAGCAGTCAATTTGTCTGTGAGGAAAGGTACATGGTGTTGCTTATGGTCTGTCAAATCTCATGGTTTTGCCTTAGATCTGTAGCAGCTCCTCCATCATTCTTGTCTGCGTGGTTTTCTACCTTCACTGGTACAATATTTGAGAGGTGAAGCCTATGACGTTCATTCTCCAGCTCTTCTATAGGTCCTGCAGAAGAGACTCAGGTGCTTCTTTTCTCACACGTTTCCCTATCATTATTTCTATTTCTTGCCTGCTTCCTGAACATAATAATACACAAGGTCATGTATCACCTGCCACTCTTTGTACATGAGCAGTCCTCAGCTACCAAACACCTGTGTTCAGAACCTGGAACTGAACCTCTTGCCAGACACTGGAACTGTTTTAATGTCAAAATAGGCCATGTTCTCCAGGCTATACGCTTGTTACTTCTCACATGTCTCACAAATACAGGAGCATGTGCTACTATCACTAACAGCAGGCAATTTTGCTTGGTGATTTCAGAGAATGACGAAGAGCAGGAGGCTCTGTTATCCCTTGATAAGCCTGGCTGGTATTCCCAAGGTAATGCTATCCATCTTTATGAACTACTGAAGAAGATGACTGGCAAGGTGGACCCCAAGGTATGTTATAAATGGGTAATTTTTCCTGAAAACATCTCATTTCAGTCTAAAATTCACCAGATCAGCTTGCATTAAGGTTAATGATGTGATCAGTCAGGAGTTTTATTCTGCATACACCTGCCATTGAACTGAGCAATTTCATTGCACTTCCAAGGTGTCTACTTCATTCTGCCTCACAGCTGACACTTACATAAATGGTCAATCGCTGCACAAGGTGAGAGACTTCTTTCTTAGCTTATTCCACATCTTTCCCAGTACATAATATTTCCTATTTAGTTCTTAGTAAATAGGCCCTGTGCTAAAAGGATGGCAGGGGATGTAGCTGCTTCTGCTTTAAATAATGTGTGAAAAAAGCTGCGTTGATATATACTAAGGCTAAAGCTGCCTGCGTCTTCATCATCTCCCAGTTAACCAAGTGTTTATCTATTACAATTTCCCTGAGGAGAGAGATGGATGAAAAGGTGGCGTAAGTGAAAACTAGGATCATTTTATCTCTGCATTTACAGCACAGGCTGGGTGAAAATGCCAGTGAAGACTGCGGGCGCACATTTGCCCTAATGGGTAAATTACCACCTGGGTACAAAAGAGTTCTGAATCAGTGGGAGATGCTCTGTGTTCTTCTTTGTTTCCAGCGTTGTCCAAAATGCATTCCATTTATTTAGTGTATTTTCTTTTTAAACTTTTCTACTGCTTCCTGGCAGGCTATTTCAGTCCATCAAAAATCTCAGTGCTGTCCTGTGTGTCAGTCCCAAGCTGACATTGCCTTGTAATGTCACTGGAAGGTCAAATAAGGAAGGTATGCGGGGCTAGCCTTTTGCTTATGGAGAAGCTTGAAGTGAGCTGATTGAAAAAACCTCAAGACTATGACATTAATAAGATGTGTGTGTGTTGTGGCCAGCTGTAAACGTGGAAGAATTTTTATTAGGTTGTTTTAGAGCTCTTTTTCTCTGTCTTTGAAATATGGCTTCCTTGTTTTTCTCATATACAAATAACTTTTAATTTGCTGCTTCCCTCGTAGGTTGTTTATTTTGGTGACAGCATGCACTCGGATATTTTCCCAGCTCGTCACTATAGCAACTGGGAAACTGTCTTCATCTTAGAGGAGCTTCTAGGGGACAAAGTTATGGTGCCTGCAGAGACTGAATCTGAGCCCTTGGAGAAGAAAGGAAAATATGAGGTAAGGGTTCCTCGCAGCTGTTTCCTGGAACAGAAGAAAGTGAGTTACAGAAAAGCCTAGTGCCACCTGCACTGAGAAGAACCCCGCTTGTCCAACAAGGCTGCTGACAGTCTCGGGATCTCTCCTAGGCATGTCCTCGTAGCCGCACCAAGATGGTGCCATCAGGCTCCAGTTTGCCATTGTAAGAATTCGGTTTTTGGCACTAGTGACACACAGTCTTCATTACCCTAACCAAGCCCAATTGTGGACCACAAGAAAAGGTGGGGGATGTGTTTTCCCTTAACCAAAAAATACAGTTTTCTTCTTTGCAGTAACCAGAACCTGCCTTGCATCCTGCAAAGTGAAACTCTATCGCTCTTTGTTGCAAGTCCATCCCCTGAACTCTTCACAGTTCATATGTCCCTGTTTACTGCTTCTAAGACAGGTCAACTGTGGGCTACTGAGAGTTACCTCGGATAAATAATTTAATTTTTAGGTTGCCTGCAGCTGGGAAGCAGGGTCTTTGATCAGTTCTAGCACTTCTGCCACTCTTCAATTCTCCCATGGAAGGTGAAATTTGTATTATGGTTTATTCTTCTCTCTGCTGCTTAAGAACAAAGAAGATAGGGAATTGCACTTGGGGTGGAGTTGTACCTCCAGCATTTAGTATTTAGGAACTATAACGCAGCTTCAGCGAGGCACCTCTGCTAATCTGCTCCCCATAACAAGAATAAGGAATCTTATTCTCTCTGTATCCTACTATTCCGATAACTTTCCATATCCTCCTTTTAAAGCTAAACAGAATGTTTAGTCTCTTATAATCTGTAGAGAATGAGAAGCAAAGGCTTAAGTGGCACTTAGAATTGCATTTAGTCCCCAGCACTTGTGGGGGAAGCAATTTAACAGAAAAGATAGAGTTTCAAAGTATATCCATCTCACAAAGTATGAAATTGAACCCATTTCTGTTTCTTTATATAAATATATATTTATTTACTTATTTATTCATTTTTAAGAACATATATATATGGGGTTTTTTACTGAAATGTAAAAGTATTTTTCCCTAAAACTCCTTCTGTAACAGTTCAGAATGGTTTGATAGAATGTGTGTTCAAATATAATACTGTTCACAGTGCACACAGTACAATAAACAGAGAATTATATATATTTTTGAGAAGAAGGTTTGCTTTTCTGAGGAAAAGTTATTTTTAATATAATATCTTTTGTTTGAAAAAGAAGAAAATATGTCATTTTGGAGTGTTTACTCTTGTTCTCAAATCCATAGGTAATATTCTTCTGATTGCAGATAGATATAGACACAGATATATACACCTTTTTACACTTTGCTTTGAAAAGCACTTACTTATTTTGTTTCTTTTTAAATAAATATTTTGGGGTATTAAAAATATAACTTACTCATATAAAGATATATTATAGGGTGCTTTATATGAGAGATTTATTTTTTTTTTAAATCTGACTAAGAAGCATATTAAAAGCCCCTGTTTTTTATGGAGAAAAGGAAGCTTTTAATGTGACTAAAACAATATAGAAAAGACATCTATTTCTTTGTGATTTTCTTTTTCTTTTAAGAAATATACAATATATTCTGCCACTATCCTGATTTGTAAAGTAAGGTCAAACAAGGACATTTCACCTGCTGAAATAAGGAAAGATAATAATTAAAATTTAAGTTTTTTCCTGGGTTGTAGAAAAACAAAAATGAGGACAAAGAAACTCAGTCTCCTAGCAAAAAGAATATATTCCTCAGTGAAAAAAAAAAAGAAAGGGTGAGCAACAGTGCTACATAGGTTGAAATAATGTGATTAAATTAATTAACATTGTTAAAATAACTCATTCCTCTCCATAAATTTAGCCTTTCTCTGACTAGAAACTTTGCTGCATTAGTGCTTAGAGCTTACATCCCTGTAAGGTTTTGTTTCTTTTTTTCAAGCATGTTTTCTTAAGCATTTTAAATATATGCTTTTGAAGCATACATTTTTAAGCAAAAAGCCAGCACATGTTTCTTTTCCTGGAAGTACAATGGAAAAGTTATTGAGTCGATGTTTTTCTAAGCACTTGGTGGTGATTTGTTTTTCCCTTGTTGTAGTACCTCTGGTGGACTCCTCACCAGACCCATCTTCTGTATCGCTGTAGCTATCAAGTGGGAAATTGAGACTTTTAGACAGGTGTTTGACATTTTGCTAAACCTGTAGTGTTCATGGTAACAGACTGCAGTAGCTCGGTAAGACACCGTGTCTGCCACACAAAACCTCTGCTCAGTTTACATCCGCTAGCAGTGACAGCGAGTAAGCACGGGAGAAATGAATTGTGTTGATTAAAGGAATCCGAAGCAAGGGGCCACGGCAGGTCAGTGGTGTTATTTCATTACCCTGCTGCTCACTGGAGTCTGAACAACAGGTCACATCCATATCTCTGCAGTTGACTGGACACCACGGACTTAACGGGAGTAGTTCAAAGAGATTCCCTTTGCAAGCCTATGAATGTTTTAGTTTTATTCCCCTGATCAGCTTCTCCTGTTAACCCTTTGGTTAAAAGGGGAGAAAAGCCAATTCAAAGGCTTGCACAAAGTCAATTTCTTTGAAAAACTGGCGCTAACAAATTAGATTTAGTATTATTAATTAGCCTTCTCATTCATCAGTAATAAAAAATATTACTCTACTGTTGCAAAGTTTGCAAGCCATGCAGCATGTGCCGAGATGCATTCTTTGATGCAAGATGCAGCCCTTCCTTCTAGCAATCTTCACAAAATAACATTAAAAAAATAAAGTATTACCTCTAATTTGCAATTATATCTTTCAGAAAGAAATTACAAAAAAATGTTTTCAGCTATATGTGTGGTGTTTCATCACTAAAAGAGAGAGGAGAAGAAAACAACCTCCTCACACAACCTCCACAAACTGGGAGGCTAGTAATTTCCATTTTCATTAGTAGTTTTTTTGTCTTTTCCCCTTCAATTGAGGGCATGATACAAACCAGATACACTTAACTGTGAAATTATGGTAACAACTGCAGTTCTTTCAAGTATGTGAGTCATAACCAGATGAGCAAGAGAACAGCAGACTAAAACCATTCATGCAATTACTCAGCTCTTAAGTGTATTACAGCATGCAGGGGGGGGGAAAAAAAAAAAGACAAGTATCATGTTGAAATTAGATTCCCCCCAGATTTGGGGGTTGGTTTCCTTCCCTGGATGCTTTGTTTTTTCCCTCTGCTCTTTAAATGTGTGATCAATTTCATCAATGAAAACTCTAAGAAAAGCTGCAATTTATCCCAGGATTTCGAGGGAAATTATTATGGAGGAGCTAGTCTGTGTGCAAAAAAACTTGAGCTATGGGAATGAATGGAGCATAAAACTAAGAAATTACTGGCAAATATAGATAATAGATTTCAGTTGGAAGGAAAAATCCATTTTACAGTACTGTCTTGTGGCTGCTCCGTGGGGGAAGTCAGGTCCCTTGAGCCCCTGTTATTTCCAGGACTCCCTCTGAGTGACCTTAGACAAGGGCTAATTACTCTGTGTCTTTTGGCTCTGTTTATCTCTCTATTCCTGTTTATCTTTAACACATATCTAATAGTACTGTCACAAACAACCTGATGGGGTGTTGTGAAGCCCAATAAGATAAGCAGTATCCTTAAAGCAATATCCTTAAGTGAAATGCATTTTATTAGTTTATAATTGTATCTGATGACTATCTTTTTTTTAAGGGAAGCCTGCTTATAGTGATCCATGTTTTAATTTAGTTACAATGATTATGGGTGAGATGTTTTATGTTTACTCCCAATTTGTGGGGAGCAGGTTCCATGGAAAAGGTAGACGAGCGGCAGGTTTGCCCGCTTGCACAGCCCAACATAGCTGTGTTATACAGGTACATCTGTTTGTCCTGATCCCTTACCAGCAAAGCTGTGCTGGCTGAAACAGCTCAAATACTTGCCGTGATGCAGGCAAAACTATACTTTGACCATTGTTTTTTCTGGCACTAAGAGTCAGTGGTGGTTTTAGTAACCAGGCACAAAGCACATGGCCATCAGTATAGCCATCAGTACCATCTATGATACTGAATGCAAGATACAGTATACAGTAAAGCAATCCTTGTGCCCGGAGCTTGGTACAAAGACAATGGCATGGATGGCAAATCTCCATTTAAATGCCTTTAAAAGATGAGAACATACTGCATACACAAGGCTTCTCAGCTGCACTTTTCACTCCTGTCTCATTTATGTTCTTTTTTTCTTTCACCTCCAAACCAAATGGACAAAAACATCAGAGCTCAGTCTATTTCAATTTTAAATAGGCCATTTGTAAGCAGACAAATTACTCTTACCCAAGGGTCCTATTAACAGATTCTGCCTGGTCTGTTAACAGGCCCTTGTTGTCTGCAGTTAATCAAGTAAGGTAATAGTAAGTATTCCAGGTGGTTTAAGTTAGTGAAAAGCTTGGGACTTGGGGATTAGTTGTATCATCATTATTTCTCTGAAGTCTAGACACAGTCTTTGAGGCTTTGTAGCCTGAATTGACACAATCAACATCTAACCTGCTGTTACTGTTAGACTAATATGCCTGAGAGCAAAAGCAAACGTTCAGAGCGGCTTGCATACAAAAGAGAGATGGCTCAGCACTTCCCAGCATTTATTGTCCTGCAGTGAGAGCAAACCCGCATTTGGGATCTACAAGAGCGGATGGTGCAGTGTCCAGAGCTCCTCAACTCCATGGTTGCATGCATGTCTCCACGTGTGTGAAGAGCAGTGATTTTGCCAAGGAACTGCTGTCTGATTTCACGGACTTTGTGGTGGTTCATGGTCTAGCCTTGGTTGCAGACTATGTACGCTTCGCGTGACATGTGGAAGTCTTTGGAAAGCAGCAGAATGATAGAGGGAATGATATTGGATACTTTCTAGGGATCATTTTATTGGGCAAAGCTTTGACAGTTCTTTGCAGATTTGAGCTCTAGATGTAGCCTAGCTATTAAACCATTCTCGTCATGGGGAGATAAGCCAGTAGCAAAATAATAAAAGTTCTATACCAGGTGACTTGATGGCAATTTCGATATTTCACAGTGTTTGGTTTTATTAAGGACATAGGCTGTAATTTCTAATTTTATCTTCCTCCTGCTTATGAGGACAAGGAAGAAATCGCCACTCTAACCATCAGACCTCTGAAAAAAATCAGTTCATTTATGCAGATTGCAATTTTAATTGCCTGTTGAACCAACCATAACTATTTCAAAAGACAGAAACCTCTGATGTTTTTTCTTGTCAAAAAACAAGGGCCCGTCATATGTGCAAATGCTTGTGTGGGCCAGTATTGGGGGGGGGGGGGGTTGTTTAACCATCTGAGCAGCTGGCATTGTCTTATGAGATTTCTGCATGTGTCATCCAGCTGGCAAATTGATTTTAATTCAGCATAGCATCTATATTGAATTATAACTGATGTAAAGTCCTGAGATTTGCATGGAAAGGTAAGATTTAGCAAAATAAATGTAAGAGACTGTCCTTGTGTGTAGAAAAAAATGAAGAACCTGGCTCATAAGTTAACTGCTGTTTTGAAATCAAAGATATGGGGTTTTTTTCCAACCTATTTTCAGCAATAGACAGAAACCAATATCTGCATTTGTCCAAGTTAATTCTTCCCTTGCAAAAAAAACAAGTACACAGAATAAGAATTGCTACTCAGAATCACTAAAAAAACTCTGTGTGGTTTGTTTTTGTTCTGTTGGATTTTTGGAGCTTTGTTGTGATCAAGATCAAGGATATCTGTCATAAATAAGAACTATTTCAGCACATTCTCAAAATTACTAAGAAAGGGGATAAATGAAAAATGAAGTACAAAAGTTCGAGAATCTGGAGGCACAGGCTAGGATATCTGTTGTTCTGTGCTTTGCTGGTCTGAAAATATACTTTGCACACAAATGACTTTAACAGATTTTCTATAGTGTAGTTTGCAGGTTTGTTTTTTTAATCTTTCTGTAGAGGTGTCTGGATTTTTTTCTGGCTGCCCATGGCAATATATAGCAGGTTTCAAGATGAACCGCAGGGGAAAAAAAAAAAAAATCAGTTCTCAAAGCTGCTTATTACTTTCTTTAAAACATAATGAATCTACATGTTGATGTCTAAAAATATACATGAAAAATACCAAATTTTCATAATTTGCTAGCTAACTGAATGACTCTCCATGGATGCTGTGACTTCATCCTCAGTTATTTAACAGCTCAGAAACAGATATAATAATACATTTAAAATAATACGTCCTTTGCAGTTACTCCCTCTGCCATTCAGCATATGGTAGACTCCTTTCTCATGCAAAGGATTCCAGGTGGGGCTATAGTCTGTGTCATGGGCTACCAGCTTCTCCAGCAGAGAAAGGCAACAAGCTATTCATGCTAAAATAAAAAGCATGGAGAAGAAAAGATTTTTAAAGGAAAAATATTTAAAGCCAACTTTATACATCCTAGGGAATCAATAAATTGCACAAACAGGAGTTTGGGGCCTTATTAGAGAAAGATTTTTATTGTTTTCTTCTATAATATTTTTAAGACGCATTGCTCCTGAGACATGATACAGTTTTCCCAGAAAACCAGAGAATCAATACTGAGTTTCTTAAACTAATATTTGTGGTTGGATAGAGAAAGAAGATAGAATATTTTTCGTAAGCTTACATATTTGTCTTTTATTTCAGGGACATCCCCCCAAAGCTCCTTACTCTGTATCTAAGCAGTGGGGCTCTTTCTTTGTGGACAGCTTACCAGGCATGGGAAATGCTGAGGAAACCTTAGTTAGCACATGGTCCTGTAAATGCATTAGCACTTACAGCACTATTGCAATCCCTAGTCTTGAAGCAATAGCAGGTAAGGAAGATTTTTTTTTTTTTCCCCCTAATGAACATGTAATATTCACAGTAATTTTGTCATATGTAGATCTATTTTTGAGATTATGTGTGCAATATGCATTCAAAAATACTCTCTTAATATCACTCAACAATATATGACTAGTAATTATTTTGATGTTTATGCTTGTAATAGTTGTCTGCCAACCCAGTTCAGGGTTGTGGGTTTGGGGTGTGTGGGTTTTTTTTTTTTTTTTTTTTTTTTGTATCTGCAAGTATTAGACACTTAATTTAGCCTATGTTAGAAACAGAACTCAACATTTCACGGACTGCAGGTTAGTACTTGAGTTTGGTCAGGACTTCCCCACACTAGTTTGCTGTTTCTACTTTCAGTTACAGTAGGAAACAAACACACATGCAAAATTACTTGTGTTTTTTCAGCTTCCAAATATGTTTCCCTTTAATTCTGAATCAGTTCACTTACTTGTCCCATTACAGTTGAAATGGAGATGAATGAACACAACAGTGTAATGTAGCCAAGAATGCCTAGGACTATGGTTCTCTTTCTCTTTCTTTTTGATTATTTTTTAATATGTGTATTTCTTTTGAAACGGCATCATTATGGACAGAACTGGAGCTTAGAATCTTCTTGTTATCTGCAAAAAAGGCCATCACAAGCAATTTTTTTTTCTCCAAATCGGCCCTAAAAATCACTTTGTTTTGAGAATTTACTTTAGACTTTCAAGACTGTGAGGAATTATGATTGATCTTCCGTTTTTTCTACCTAATTTACCCTGGATGAACTACGTGTTATTTTGTAGCAATAATTGTAGCAGTAATACTGCAATAACTTTGTAACTGCAATACTCATCAACTGGTTATGAAGTGGTGGTGAAGGTCCTCTATTACCAATTTATCATTTTCCTAACTCAACATTATTGATACAACATGCCTAAAGGAATAAATAAATTATTACATGAATGATGTGCTTAGCTGCATGAAGAACACAGCAAATATTTAATTTACTGCCCCTCTGTTCAGATGGAGCCTACCTCATGCATAAAGCCAATGAATAAAAACTTGTTCTGAAAGAGCATTTCAGATTTGCAAAGCAGCTATTTCTATTCTGTTGCCAGAACACAGGCTATATTATCACTGACTCTTAAAAAAGCTGATAACATTTTGGAGTCAGTGAATGACAAAATTAGAGGTCTTTGCAATCATATTCTACACATTTTTCTACATTATAAGAATATCTCAAAACAGATAAACTCATACGGTGCCACAGTTTGTTTACACTTCTGACATTTACTGTGTTGCAGTGAGTATTTCAGCCTAAAGGTACAGAGCTCAAATATAAGAAGGAAAATTGCCAGGAGGGAGACAACTTCTGTAAGACTCCCTTCTAATACTTCTTCCTGAGTCATTCTGGGGTTTGCTTTAAAAAGATATTGGCCTACAGGAAATATATTGGGCAGCCTTGTTCTGTGAAAATCTGCCTTCCAACCAGCTCCTCCAAAGCACAGCTCAGTTTGCATGGCTAGCAAAGGCTTTAAACTGCAAAGGTTTCAAGGAAAGTTTCCAGCGACAGATGAAGGGGTGAGACCAATAGTTATATAGCTGCACATTATGTGGTGAAGTGTGGGAACACTGCAGCTGTCTGTTCCCTCCAATTTGATCATCAGCTGTGGAGCCTCTGCAATGTCCCACTCCATTAGGAGAAATACTCTGTCCTGGGGAAGGGCCTTCCCCCCATTGCATCCGACCCGTGCTGGGGCAGTGACTGGTGTCTTCTCAACCTATATCCCAGAGCTAAAGGATAGGTCAGAGCTAACAATTCTAACTTGCAGCTGTGTGCCTGGAGAGAAACTCAAAGCTGAATGTGTGAGACCATCTATGGTTTCTTACAGAGAGGGGTATTTCTTGTTTGTTTGTACTGAAGAGCAGATGTTCATTATTATGGATGTTGAGGAATTCCTGACTCCTCTAGCATACCTTGTCTAACTCCCGTTACAGCAAGCTGTGTGAGTCCCTGCTTTGCCAAGCCCTGAAGTTTTTGGCTATGGTTGTAAGTCGTAGCCTAGCTGCATTTATTTTGGAATAACTAGCTACAAGAGATTCAAACTGGTTCTGTGAGTCTGATGCACTCTGGCTTTTCCTTTTCTACTCACATATTTTAATTGCTGGCAGAGGACTTCCCTGTGCCAATTTGCAAAAAACATAGGCCCTTCCTCAAGAAGGTCCAAGTCCAAATGTGCAACCACAGCACTGGTTTGGTGATTGTGTGGGCTTGAGCTTTGCTAGCAGTGTGGCCACAGCAGCACACAGCTCAGTGTGATCTGACCAACTGAGCGTCTACCATGTTCCCTCAAGGTGTTTTGCACCTTAATTTGAGTTTTGGATTCAGCATTGCTTCACTATTAGCAATAACTGAACTGGCCTTTGTATGTCTCCTTGAGCTACAGTAAGTGCCACATCGAAATAAATATCCTAACAGATTATAATCTGCAAAAATATTTGGTGAAAGCCAAACAGTCACTGTTATACTATCTTTAAAATACACTTAATTCATGTTGCTTGGATGTAATACATATCTGGGCATAAAGAACAGCTTGATTTACTTCTAAAAATGTTCTTTTCATTGAAAAAGATTTTTTAACAAAATAAATAATAGTGTCTTACAAAAATTGCTGAGTTTTCCCCAAGATTCTTATAAGAACTCCTTTGAAGGTATTACCAGAATTTTATCTTGGTTAATAAAACCTTTCAGGGCTTGTTTCCATTTTTTAAAATACAGGAAATATATAAAATATTTTAAAAGTTGTAGCTCTGCTTAGAGATGTTGGAACAAAAAAAAAAAAAACTTTGACAGTTCTCTTTTTTTCCATCTGAAGTATTGTGAGTTTGGTGCTGATGCCTTTTAGTATTTTCACCTAAAGAATTTATACATATAAAAAAATGGAAAAATCTGGTATTTATCAAAAAATATTCTAGGAAAAGGGTTTCATGGGGAATGCTGCTGTCACAGTTTTTGGCTATTCAACGTATAAAGTAACTGAGCATGCACATAAATTGTTTGTGTAATTAGTAAAATGACAGCTTGATGAAAAAATAGTCCAATTCATTATCTTTCTGTGCTAAATTTCTATAGTTTTTCTTTGTTACTTCTGTCCTCATCTATAGCTGAAAATTTAATATCTGGCTCAAAAGCGGTTTGCTTTGAAAGATACATCGAAATTCTGAATTCTCATCTGGTCTCTAACAAGCAAAGTATTAGTGGGATTGTAGATTACTAGGTCACAGTTTGTCATCTAACCTCTTCTGACAGTCCCTGAAGAGGTGTAGGCATTTTCCTTGAGCATGAAACAAAGGACATTTTGGTTACTGCTAAAATTGCCCAAAGGACAGAAAGGGTCTTCCATCATGTGTTCTGTATACTTTTTTTGGTTTGGAAGGGAAATCAGACAGAAGTTAAGCAAAACTCTTCACTGAAGATATTATCACCCTGACATTAAGAAGACATTAAGAAAGTTTAACTGAAGAGAAGCATTATGGCTGTATCTCTGTAATAGTAAGAGGAAATGAGTTAAACTGAAAGTTTTCTAAGCATTTCATAGGTCTTTTATGAGCTATTAACCACTTTAGTAAGCAGGGAAGTTTTTCTTAAGTTTTTTGAAAGCTGAGGAACTCATGATTATATTGACAGTAAGTGGTTAATAAAATAATGAAGCCAACACTCCTACGCCTATTCTTAATGCCTCATTCACAAGACCATCTGTTCCTTCACTTTTCTGCTATTGAATCTCTCCTCATTTACAGTTCCCTCACAGTTCTTGACTATTTTAAAGCACAATGATACTGTAAGCCAAATTTTCAAGACCAGGATCCATTACTGTGGGAACTTTCCATCCTAGCTCCCACATGGAACTTAAAAGGTATGGGGATTTGTCTGAAAAATGACATTTTGAATAAACCACAGTATGTAATATATCCTACTTGACTTTAGAAAGTTTGGTTTGAGCCAAGTAGAGCCAGATACTCTTATCTACCAACCTGCATTATCTGAACTTTACATTCAAGTAGCGTACTACTGCTATTCTGCTGCTTTTTGATCAAATTTCCAAATGCCCATGTAAATAAAGACATGTCCTGCATCACTAGCCAGTGATGCCATTTCAGATTGCCATTTGATTAACAATTTAAGATCTATATTTCAAACTACTGTTTTTGTTCTGAGTCTCATCATGGTTGGTGTTTTTACTGAAGTCCCACTTCAAAGAATTCCATGATTAGTAACTGTGTAGTTTTAGAGTTTATGGAGGAAATTTAGGCTCTTTGTTCCAAAAAGGAGCTTGAAAAAGTGGGCCCTAAATCCCAATAAAGAGAACTCAAGATAGACTGTTTTAAAATTTCATGATTATTAACCTAATCTGCTGAACTTGTCACATAACCTCTGAATGGTGAGTTTTGCCATAAGATTAAAAATGATTGCAAGCAAGAACAGGAGATTGAGCAGTGTAGAAACTCAAAACAGTTGCACTTCAAAAAAGAATGAGTGTAAATCTAACTGTTTTATGCATGCAATCTTTATTTCACACTTTGGAAATTTGATAATCAAGTCTATGTCACGCATGAAAATAATGCATTTTCTTTAAACTAGCAAGCTATATGAAATCTCATCATGCTTTGCGCATATGAGTCCCTAAGTTTTTCTTCATGCCATATTGTTATTTCAATTAGCTAGTACAAGAGAAAAATCTTAGTTATAATTTGTCAAAACTGTCTCTTTAAAGAGGCCTACGGATCTATACCCTGCTTCCTTCTGCAGGAGTTCGAGGAGTCAGTCTGCTTGCAGTATAAATATAATGATAAAATTGCAAGTGAACCATGGCAAAGAAGTTCATGCTTCTGCTTAGAGTTGCAAATTATCTGCACAATAGAAAACACAAGGCAGCTGTGCCTGGGACAGTAAATCTGGCATAGCATGTCACAGATATGCAAGTCTGCCCATCACAGATTGACTTAAAATTGCAAACCCCACACTCCTTCTTCAACAAATATTTTAAAGCTGAATGTACTTGAAGAATCTACTGGTGCTATGGAAGTCATTATTAACCAAGCATGTAGCCATGTACTCACTTGTACATCATGAACATTATTGTTCTTAATTGTTGCTGAAGTAAAACCAAAAAAACCTGTATTCGAATATATTTGTTCTATGGTTTTTCATTGAAATTACATCATCTAAAGCCAAATCCAGCTCCTATTAAAATTAAATTTGTTTTTCATGTAACTGGAGTGATAATTATATGCTCTTACTTGTTCAAATAATACAATAATGGACGTATAATGTACTTAGACATATAGAGGTATCTATATTATAAATTACTTGTTAATTAGCAGTATCCTTTGATATCTAATGCCTTCCCTTTCAACTGTACTTTTACCCATCAATTTCAGTGTAAGCATGTATCTATACAATATCAGCTAGAGACTAAGTTTAACAAAATGCTTTATGGAATAGTAACTGCTATTAAAAGCCCTAAGAGATCATTTTTATATTTTTTTTTAATGCATGAAATGCATTTTTAAAAAACTAGTGTGTATATATATACATATGACAGAATCATTTCTGTGGGTTTCTGATTCTGAGGTTTTGACACAAGTAAATAAACTGATAGCAAAGATAATTTACTACAGAAAAAATGGGTGTTCTCAATACATTATCAGTATCTTGCTCTGAGTTTGTGTGAAAATTGAAAAGCATCAGATAATGTTAATCTGATTCATCTGTTCCAGGAAAATAGTTTCAGTGTTCTTGATTTAAGAGAGAGAAAAACATACCTGTCTGTCATACAACATGACAGACAAATATAATGCCTTTATTTTTTCATCTGCAAAATATGACTGAAACTGACAGTAAACTACATTTTGGCCATAACAAATTATTTTTCAGTAGATTAGAACTAGCTTGTAAAAATTCTTCAGGACACAGTATTTCCCAAAGGGAAAATTTGATTATTGGTAGTAATTTTGAACATAGAAAGGACAGTTTTTCAGTGCATTACAATTTGTTCAGCCTTTCCCTGCTCCTCCACATACGTGTATTGACTTTTGCCCCTGAAGGCCTTGTCAAATCATGCATAACCCAAAAGATTACTTCCTAGCCAATAACTGACAGAAATGTTCCTGCAATCTTTATTCTGCTCTGTGAGATGTCAAAGCACAGCCACCTCTAAAAGATTAAAGGGACAACTCATGAGCAACTCATTAAGAAAAGGGGAACCACTCAGTCATTTCTATTTTAAAGTTATCCTTCAACTCAGGCAGCATAATTTCATAAAGCTATAATTGGGTTTTGACTAGCCCTAGTGTTATGGGGTGGTTTTGGATTGCTTCTTTTAAAACACCGGTGGCAATACAAAGTGTTGATAGTTTGTAAATGTGAAAAACAGTGAAAATAGATAAGTCACCAACTATTGGAAATATTTCTTGATTAGATTGGAATTTTACATACCCTGCAATCTCATATAGACCAAAACATTGCTGGAAACTTTTTTGTACTCTGGATTGATGCCTAACATATTCCCTCTGGATTAAGATGATAACACACAGGAAAATAGCATAGGCTTTGTCTTCACTGCTTAAAAAGCTCAATGTGTGTGTGTGTGTGGTTTTCTACCTAAAGGTAGGCAATGTCACCGATTCTGAGGACAAAACAGGGAAAGAGAGAGAAAACATTTGTTTTTACAAGACAGGGGAACTTGAGGTTAACCCAAGTTTGGAGAGTAAAGTTGATCTTGGTGAATTTAACCCATAACGAAAGTAAAACCTAAGCAAAATCTTCACTGTATTTTTACTGCCGTATAACTCTCATGCCTTCACAGATTAAAAAGGCAATTTACTTCATTTTCTTCATCAGTAACACCTGTAGTCTCAAACAATTGATTGTTTTTAGGTTAACTTTTTTAGTTTACTGACGAAGCAATGCCCACCTCCCTTATATCCGAGGTGAGTCAGTCAAACTAATTAATTAGCAGGTCCCTGAAAGACCAACACCTGCTTGTAGGGTCTTGACATTCTCTTACAGTCTTACAGTGTTTTGTTGGGGTTTTTTTAGATTAAGCCAAGCCTTAATATTTTCATCGAAGAATGTTATAGTCTACTGTTTTCTTTTGATCAGTTCCAGATCAAGCTTAGAACCACACAAGGCTGTTCCCTCAAAGGATACCCCCAAAAGCGTCACTTAAAATAAATCAAGAATGAGAGAACATTATTTCCTTCTCATAGAAATAACAAGTTTTCTCAAACAAAAATAAAACAGCAAAGGAATTTCTAAGGCTTTTCTTTACTGCAGACTTTATCAGGCTGTCACGTGAAGGGAGGGAAAGGGTGGAAAGGCCCTCCCTTATTTGGTAATCAGTGTTTGCCTGCCAGAGCCCTTCTCAGAGGGCTTTCACTGAGTCACCTTCGCAAAGTTGAACAAAACAATTTATTAAGGCGACAGATCCAACAGGTTCAGGATTACCGGTGATAAATGCACTTACTGCAACAAATTCTACTTTTTGAGCTCAAACTGATAATTAAGCGCTTTCAACAATGGTATTTTTCCCGGGGTAATGTCCGACGTTGTCGGAGGCGCAAACCTTACCAAAGAGGTTCCCCTGTTTGGGGAGGAGAGAGGTCCAGGCCCGTCAACCCGTCCGTAGGTTGGTGTTCTCACCCTCAAAGTGGAGGAACGTTTATGCGCTGAATTTATCCTCTTGGTGAGGTGGGGCTGAGCCAAACACTGTGGGATGATTGGTCCTTGTCGAGCTCAGTGGAGGGCGTCACTGGCTGCTGGCCTTTTTTTGCCCTTAGCAACAGCACCACGCTGCAAGACTCCCACCTTGCCCCAGGCGTCGTTTTGGGTGGAACAATGTCGAGTGGTGAGACCTCCGCATCACCCTGCGCATTGCCTCACCAACACCGACTTAGACCGCAAATCACCCTTTGCATCCACTGTTTACCCCGGGCAGGGATGATCAAAGATGATCATAGACCAGTATCCCACACAGGCTCAGATACTAGTTTAGCGCATGCCATGTGCACAGCTGTGGTGTTCAAACAGGGGCCAGCAGTCCCTTTGCTGTCGAGTAGACCTTAAGTCATGTGAATTGTTTCTCCCAAGAAAATTGCAGTGAAACTGCATGCCATGAGCAATCTCACCTGTCAAGGTGGGATCATCTTTCCATCCCCTGGGCACTCATCCCTCTCTATATCTCTGACAGTGAGTCCTCTGCTCCATGTCTCCCAGCAGCTTGCTGCTCACGTTCTCTCCCATTTCCCAATTTCCCATGTTAGATACAACAGAACAGTGACCGATAAAAACCCCCGGTGACAGCGAAGCTCTTCTTTAGGTCAAGCCCATGCTGCACATGTCTACTGGCATAGCAGCAGGCTTGTTCTCTGACCAATAGACCCATGTTGGCAAAGGTGCAATTAAAGCAGCAAATCTGCACTTTCACTGGGACTAGTTTTATTCTCTGTTCCTGGATGCCTAGAAATAAACTGCACTGGCAAACACAGCACTTTCGAAGTGACAGCCGCCTCTGAACTAGGAAGTTTTATCATTGACTTCATTCAGTGCAGCATGCCTGTACCAAAGGCCCTCCCACTTGCTCCGTGGTTCCTTTCCCTCCCTCGCCCGCGTGGCACCCACCCACGTTCTCTCCCTCACCCACCTCTCTTTAATTTTCCAGTCACAGTGTGTGGGCAGCAGCGATGACTTTCACATAACGGATAGAAGGAATGCTTTGCTCTTGCTGACTTCAATATTTCAGGAGCTTTATTTTGATACAGCAAACATCTGATCTCCTGTTTAGGAAAAATCAGCCTTAGAAATTTTGCTAAAAATAACTGATATCAGATAAGCCTAACTGTGACCTTGTTTTATTTTTTCTTTTCTTTTTGCCACAAGAATGCTCCCTCACATTCTGAGCTCTTGCTACAAGCATTGTTTTGATTGTTATGCAATATAAATAGGTCATCAGATAAAAACATTTAGTATTTCAGAAAAAACAATAACACATGTTATAGTTTCCCTGTAGATTGGTAAGTCTCAGAGTTGATCACTTGACAGCAGAGCCAAACTAGTGAGCTCTCCTGCAGCAGTTATGCCTACTCCACTGTTAGAATTTTTTTTTTTAATGGTTATTAAGAAATTAATATTTTTGTTATTCTTCAACAACAACTATGAAATATAAGCAAAGATTTACAGCAAAGCTTCTAGGCTAGTATAAATCACTGGAGTTCCTCCAGAAGCAAGAGGATTAGTGCTGGCTGACAGTCTGCCCCTATAGTTACACCACCTGGATGCTGAAACATATGATAGAGCTCTGTGTGTGTTTTTGGGGGATTTGTCACAATTAAGCAATTTATTCGTTTTTAAAGTTAAAACTTGGCTATCACTGAAGAGGTTTTAGCTTTTCTCTCTGCAATTTCTTTGGTAATAATCAGGAGAGTATATCTGGATTCTGCTAAGAATACAATCCTCCTCTTTACTATGAGGTTTTTGCATTTTGGTTCCAGCCCTGCTGACTGGCATGGTGCTGACCTCAGAAAAGACGGGGGAAGTTCTGCTTTTCGTAGTACTTCTCACTCGTCAAGGGGATGCTGCTGTTGTGTCATGATTAAAAAATGTTGGCTTTGCTTTTGTTGGTCAATACTCCAAAATGATTCATGATATTTCTTCTGTGTGTTTTAGGAGAAATCTATTTTTGTCTTGCACTGTGCTTTTAATTAAAAAAATGACTTCCATCTAAAGAGCTTAGTTAAGATTACATTTTCTTAATGCATGGGTTTGTTCTTAAAGCATTGGTTTGTTCAAGGAAATCTCAAAAAAGGATTAGGCTTGAATACTGAGTTTATCAAGCAGGCCTGTGTCTGGATTAGATTATAATTGTCTTCCATTCAGTTACTCAAATATTTTCCTGATCGCTCATCTAGAATATTACATTTCTTCTTCTGCCGTTTGTGGCTGGAACTCTAATTTCTCTTCCAATAAAAAAGCTTGTGGCTTTCATTTAGCTGCCTTACAATAAATGAATAGCAGACTGACGTGGAGGTGTTTCCAGTTAAATAACTAGGAAATCCATCAGTATCACTTAAATACATGTATGGATATGGGTATGCATAAGCATCAGAGGACAGTGTTGTAATTAACAACACTTAATAACTGCATCTTAATTACTGGAAGACAGCAGCTTAATAACTGGAATTAACCTCACAGTGGTTCCTGTTAGAACGTCATTGCTGCTGTTTTGTTAACATCAGGGCTGTTGAAGTCATGTAAGCAATGTAGGGCAACACAGGAATCCTGAAGTGAATTCCTGTGGTCAGTCAGTGCGTATAATCCATGAATGGTGCCCAAGTCACTGGGAAATGCTAATAACAGTCTGAAGGGTCATTGCAAAGGACACTTTTTCATCAGTCACTTGCACTTGGGCTCTGGTATGGGAGCGAAGAAAGAAGTAGAACAGAAATTCAGGAAGAAACATTAAATGACTAAAATTGTGCTAGTTCTAAAAAGCAGCATAGTCCTTTAGGCCCTCCATTTCTGACTTGTAGGAGTCTGGCTCTAAAAGAGAGATTCCTCATTGGGTCATTTCTATATGGTACATAGGTTTGCCTACCTCAGAATAGGCAGTATGTCAATTCCCATATAGTAATGCAATGGAGAGGGGTGTATCTGAAGTCTAAAACTCAGTCAATTTTCCGTAGGTCTGAAGCGGTGAATCTATCTCTGTGTTGAGCACTGATGGGGCAGCATAACCATGCTCAGGCATAGTGAGGGGCCCATCAGGATAGAGGTTCCCTCTCCATCATCTGTGCCTTTCGCTGTGTTGGTGTCTTTTCTCCTTATTTCCTTCTAGCCTGCTCTCATCTTTTGCAGCTAGACTGTATCTACCAATAAATCTAAGGAGACAGGAGGAAATGTCAAATTGTGCAGAGAGTGAATATCCTATTTGTCTTAGGAACAAAAAATGTCTTGGTGGAATTACCTAGGTATGACAGAAAATTTCCAGGATTTGGGTCCTCAAGGTCTTTGGGTAGAGCCAGCTGGTTCATTCTTCCATTCTCAAGTTATTTAGTTAGTTCATTTTTTAGCAGAGTGGCAATATCTGAGTTGTACTGAATTCATTATCAGTGTAGGTTAGGCCTGATTAGAGCCTCACTATCAGATTACATCTCTGCATGAACTGGATATCTACCCGCTGCCTAATTTACAACTATCCATCACATTTAGATGAGAAAGGGGTGCCAAGATGCGAGGGTTTGCCAAGGCAGCTGCAGTTGTGAGTATGCACAGTAGCAGATCCTGAAGAAATTTACTGGCAGAAACACTAGGAAAACAATCAACTTGGAAAAAAGCAATTTTTTTTTTTTTCTCCTAAGCTGAGACTTGCTTTGCTATCATACACTGTATCTTCTTTCCTTTTGCAGCAGGTTGTGGGATGTGCAACCATTTCAGTTTAGCAAAACTGAGCTGCATTTTTCTTCTCTGTGTCATAAGTGATGATATGAGATACTAAGAGATATGAAATGAATTGCTGCAGTGTCCAGGAGGCACGTTCAAACCTTTATCATTGTTCTTTGTTGATGAGCCAGTATTTCTGGAACTAGTGATATCATTGCCATTTACATCAAAAGAAGCTGGATCGAGCTTTGGTGTACAATTCACATGATACTTTCACAATCCAGGGCAATGGCAATTTATTTGAAGTTGCAAAGATTTCAAAGAACTTAATCTACAAGAGCTTATGACAGACTTCATCTATGACATTCTCTGGATTTCTGTATTTTCATAAATTGTGCATTCCCCCAATAAAAATCCTCATTTCTCTTTCCTTGTCTACCTATCCTTCTTCCTCACTGTGTTTTTATTTATAGCCAAGTATGTCTTTCTGGATCAGTCCAGAGCTTTCTCATAAATATATCAGCGAAATAAAGCAATAGTATAAAGGTTGCATACTCTGGACAAGTCGGATGCATCAGATGCAGCAACTAAAATAATTGATGGAAACAAACCTGAAAATGCAGGAAGATTTTTACTATATTTGTAATATATAAACTGTGCTTAATGGGTGAGGGATAATGTCTGCTTCAGGCCTCATATAACTTTCAGTGATGCCTTACATAACATTTTTAAATGTAGGTGCCTTCTATTCCATCTAATCTTCCAAAGTCAGCTTGCTGAGAACAAAGCAATATTTAAATAGACAGACTGGTTTCTGAATATGTAAAAAAAAAGTGATTATTCCCTGTTGGAGTCATGTGCACTGTGTACAGAATGGGTTTGGTGGTTCAGTTGATTGTTCAAAGCTACTTTACCATGAAATATCAACAAAATTACCATTTTGATCCAACTGTTTCTTTTCTTTGACATAAACAACTCTGCAGCAGGTTTGCCCCATTTATGCTGCTCTTTGGTTAAACTATACTTGGGAGACTCTAGAATGCTAGAATTAAAAGCTAGTCTTTATATATATATATATATATATATATGTAAAAGTAACTGTTGTTGTTTTGATTTGTTATTTTGGAAACCTTTATTTTAAACAGAGCTGTAATAAATAGACTCAGCAGGCAGTAATTTCATTGGGCCCTCAGTAGGCTAGAAAAACATCTGCCTGTTCTTTTGCTGTGCTCAGAAAAGGCTCTAGAGATTTTGTTGACTCAGACAAAATGAGAAAATGTACTTCTTTCACAACTTGAAGTAACCCACTTAATAAAGCAATCAATGTGTAATTCACTTATAATCCTGTCTCCTCCCATTCCTGCTTTGTTCCAGCCTGTATCTGATTTTTCGACAGGATCTAATACTACTAATTTGTTTTCTTTAGTTGGGTTTAAGCTGCAGGTCTGGATGTTGTCCTGGTGTCTGCATATGAATTGCTTGTGAGACAGAGCTGAACTTCCTGTGGCTTGTGCCAAAACAGCTAAGAATGTGATTTGGGGTTTCACAAAGGCAGCTGAGTGCAAAAGAGTTTCTAGTATATAGTAATAGGATATCACCATCCAAAATTTATTCCAAATTAAAAGAACAAAGTCGTCATTCTGGTAACTTACTGCTCAGATGTGCTGAGTAACAGTTTTTACGTTTTGCTTTGTTTTTTAAACAGACAAATTAGGAAGGAGCTCTCCTTTTCTTTGGTTTGTCATTTATTGGAAGGGTATTTGTTTCTTGAATAAACAATTTAATTTATTTATTTTTAATTTGGTTTCTTGATCTTTGAATAAGAGGAAAGTATGGGAAGTATCAATTTTCTGACTATAAGGGAACTGTATCACTGCTGGCTTTTTTAAAAAAGGCTACATAAAAGAAAGCTTTGAGTGTTCAGAACTATTTTAATGTATTCAGTGTTCTTTACAGATGGAAAGTGATGAGTATGCCAAGGTATGAGTGCAGATTTCTAAGAACACCTGATACAAGGTGTTGTTGTTAACACTGAACTGCCAGAAAGTCTAAGAGCAGGTGCCGTTTGGGAATCTTGCTACAATAGCCATGAAAAAAAAAAAGGAAAAAAAAGAAAAAAGACAGACTTCTATGTTTTAAAAGTAGCCCTTTTATGAGTAGATTGTTGAGATAAAAGGGAAGGGTAACAATTTAAAGAATGAACTTGAAACTGTTCCTACTGGGAAAATGCTGTGTAGGTTTAATGAAGATTTTTATTTAATTTTTAATCATTAGTTTAGTCATTTTCTATGACTGGCATTATTGCAGCAATCAAGGAGCTGAATATCCTTTACTGCAGTTGAGTTTAATCCCTAGGATGGCTGAAGATGTCAAATAAACATGTAAACATGCAACCTGATTGAGTTCTAATACTATTGAGCAACCAGCTCAAGGGCTTAAGTACTGCTATTCAACACAGGCTTATTTTTTATGTGATACATGCTGTGTTGCTAATCAGATGTGGTATGTTTCTGTTTTTCAGATTTACCACTGGATTACAGATTTACACGATTTTCCTCAAATAACTCAGCAACTGCTGGTTACTACCCAAGCCCTCCAAGAGCACTGCTGCCTAATGAGGAGTCAGTGTCTATGAAATAGGTTGTCTGCTTTTCCTTAAGTAACCTTGTGGTCCTTCCTTAACTGCTATCAAATGTTAATTGATGGAAATGCTATGTGATGCTTCATAAAATAGAATGATGGTTTAAAAGCAGCCTCCCGTGTAGACTTGTGTTTCACTTGTTTCTGTAGTCCAGCTGGAACAGGTGAGCAATGCATACTTCTGTGTAAATCTTTTTACCACCACTGCCTGCCACAAAGTGTTATTGGCTTTTCCGTCCACTGCCCAAATGCTGCGAGAGAAATGCACTGATAATACCTCATGCCAAGTTATGTTTAAATTTACAATTTTTCAAGGACATTTGCAGTAGTATTCCTATTTAAGGTGATGGTGCTGCTATTGTAAGCCCTGAGAAAGACATGAAACTAGACCATATCCCATTAAGAGTTACCTTGGACAGCCCAGGTTATTGTAGTAGCTGGGTGTTTTGCAAACTCTAAGAAATTTATTCTCTCCCTATCTAAACAAAGAAGAGAAGTATGGTGACTGTTCTTGGAGATACAAAAAGACTGTGATCTGGACTGGTCTTCTGATAACAAAAAGATGCTTCATATCCAAAAAGAAACTTGAGTAGAATTTAGGCAGATAAATGTAGAATTAAAGTCCTCAAAACCTTTGTCAAATGCTTCCTATTTCTGAATGTGCCTAACCACTATTACAACAAGGTTCCCTGCATGTCTCTTCCTCCTGTAGTCTTCAATACCTCAAGCGCCAAAGCTCTTTTGCAGAATAAGGGAAACCTGTATACAGTGTCCTCTCCTGCTTGAGTGGATTCAGATCCACATTTTCTACCTCCACAGCAAATCCTTCTAAGGGTCAGAAAGATAGAGCACCACCTGTATACATCCATCATTGCTAAGTACAGCCTTACTTAGCCATAGCTAAGAAAGCCCAGAAGAGAAGCAAGATTCAAGATATAAACTGTTTTTAGTTTTTTTCCTGCTGGCTAAGTTAAGGAAATCCATATCCTATTTTCTATGGATTCAGACTAAAGACCTGATTCTCCAGAGTTTTGCAAAGGGAACCTTAATCCAGAGTTTTGCAAAGGGAACCTTAAGTAACTAACTCAGAGTGGTTGATTCAAAACAATGTCTAAGACATTTGCTTAGTTTTCAGTTTTGTCCAGGCACACTAGGATGGCAGAATTTGAGATAAATTTCCTTCAAAGTTAAGGGAACAATACACAGAAACTTTCTTTCCTCAGTTCTTGTTTTAAAGAAAAACCCATGTCAAGAATTTACTTTCTTAGGCCTAGACAATTATCTGAATAGAATTAATTGGTGTCTTCACCCAGCTCACTCTATTTTTGCAACTCCACCAGTTAAAATATTTTGCCTCAGAATCAGAATGAAAACACCATTCCACCTTGTTGGAGATATATCAGTCTCTTTGTTTCTGTACTTTTTTCCCTACTCTTGTTTCTAAGATATAGGGATGTTTGTTATAAATTCTTGTGGTCTGGTGCACTTGCAAGTAATATGCAACTTTTCAATCAGCTATATAATTAGCATTGAGCATTGTTTTTCCCAATGGAAAAATGAAACAAATGAGAAAAAAAATGGGAATTTTTTTCCCAAAAGCAAGGTGCAGGAGGGAGGAAAATTAAAAGTGCCATTCTTCTCATAACCTATAGGTTGAAAATATTTGACTTATGAAAGTAGCAGTAAGTAAGTGAAATATTTGGGTTTATTTTGAAATGTTTAAATTACCATCAATGTCTTGGCCAGAAAATCTGGCTCAAGATAAGGATATTTTTTTGTATTAAGTAGAGATGGACCCAGACTAAATTCTCAGATCCATGACTGCAGCATCATTTGAAATTGTAAGCTGAATCAAGTAATCTTTTGCAAAGTTTCTAAGTGGATTATGGTCCAAAATGGTAATGGGCGTGCTCACAAGTTTGTTGTTCTGAATTTGGAGGTGATTTTTTTTATACTGGGATTTCTCTTGGATTTTAAAGAAAATTAATTGCAATCTCAGAGTTAATGAAAATTAGAGTGAAAATCCTCTAAAGAAAGAAAGTCTTTGGTTCTTGACGTCTCAGTGGAGAAGCAGTATTTTATTAATAGAAAAGTGACAGGTCCTAAAGACACTCTGAACATGAAGCTTACCAGAAGAAATACATATATGGACTTGATTAACTAGCCATTTGCACTTACTGCCAGAAGGATCACACAGAACATAGAAAGAATTTAAAAATAAAAGCTACTGTAATCATGATTTCATGTATCACCACGGTGTGTGGTTATAGGAAGAGTTAGGAAAATTACTTGAAGCATTTGCCAAAAAACAGATTCCTGTGAGATCGGAACTGCTCCCCTAAGTTTGAAGGGCAGAGAAGGGAATAAGGTTGGAAAAAGCTGAAATATTTCAGTTGTGCATTTTCAAAATGATGCACTTGACTTTTAGTTTTAACTTTTTCTCTTAACTAAAGGAATAAAATATAAATTAAAAGGAAAAGAGAAAATTTATGCAGGTGGCCTAAAGACCCCCAAAATGAAAAAGAAATGTTATTCCAGTAGAAAGAAAGGGTTTCATAAACTCAAAAAAAAATTTTCTGATGTTTCCAAAAAGTGTTGTTGTCTGAGTATTTTTTGATTCAACCACCCGATTGAAAAGTTCATATATGCTCAGCAGTAGTGATGGAGAGAGGTCTGGCTGCTGTTTAAGGCTGTGTGTGTGGCTGCAAAAGAAGAGGTTGGCAATGCAGAGACTTTAGGAGGACAACTGGTGCTCTGGTGACTGCAGAGCTGATGGAAATGGAAATGGAGATAGTAGGTGGCATGGAGACCAGGGACAAGAAAGACACATGACAGAGAACTGGTAGAGAGCTGGCCATATTGGACATGACACTGTAAGGATTCTCTTCTTTTTTGTTTGTTTGTTTTGGTTTGGTTTTTGAGTCCTTGGAAACCTGTCAAATTCCTTGGAATCTGTTGTGAGACACCATTGACAGAAAGATCACTAAAGTGCCTGCAAAACTTATCTTGGATATTGGCAGGGAGAGGTAAATGTGGCAAGTTGTAATGATTCATTAAAAACATTGTGTCTGGTTATATAGCCCTGAAAATCATAGTTTTGCTTAAAAGAAGAAAATAATACCAAGTCTCTTATGGCATCTATTTCAGTATGAAACATATCTGTTGAATTTTAAAATAAAGAGAATTTATTTCTGAAAAAAAAATGTTCTCGGAAGTTCCATTACTTTATAGCCAAGTGGCAAAAAGAGAAAAGGAAGACTAAATGATCACAAATCAGTGCAAGGAGAGGTTAAGGCTACAGCATCAAACAAAGCAAAACTTGACCCACTCAAAATCAATAGATGTGTCATCCAACCAAAACCTACTACCTTTTATACCTATAGGAAAGTCAGCTTTGATGCTAAGCAGAGCTCACTCATGACTGCTTCCTGAATAGGACTTGTTTCTGGAAGCTGAAGGCTTCTTAATCCCCAGTGAGTAAAAGCATAGTTAAATAAACAAATGCAGATAGGTTATCCGTGGTAGATACAGGGCATTGCTAGCCACACGGCTTCCTGAGGCTGCTGGGAGCTCTTTAGCTCATTTGAGTCCCCCAGTTATCCGGATGCCAGCGTATGTGATAAGGCAGCAGCTCTGGAAGGATTTCTAAGGCAATTGCTAGGAAAGTCAAAAGCTCAGGTATAGGTGGGAGTTGGGGAGCCGCTCTGCCCTGCATGTGCAGCCCAGTCTTGGAATTTGGCTAGGTGATGTAGAGTTTCACAGTATTGTAACAGATGAAATAAAAAATTAAATTACCATAAAGGGCAACATTTGAACTTCAGTAACTTAATAGTTAGCTTTAGTAAACTGAGATAACCATGGTGAAGATAGGCACCAGCAGCCAGAAATCCAAAAACTGGTTTAAACCAGCATAGGTAGAACCAGCTGTTGTCCAGTGTAGTGTGATGACAACCGACCTAATCTACCTAGGGACCAATCATCTATAAAGTAGTGGCATGATAACACAAAAAGGGGTGGGTTCTTACATTGGCAAGTGATGGGCATGTCTTTTGGGATGCCAAAGGGTACCAGGACACCCCGTGAGGTTACTGGACTGGCCATCTAATGCCTTAGGACTTAAGAGCATGTGTGTGTAACCACTGATCTAACCCTTGCCTTGCAATGGCCCTTAACGCTCTAAACATTATCTATCTGAGATCAAATAAATAGCCTTTAGCACTGTCCATGTTGCCTGGAGTGATTTGTTATCGCAGCAACTGACTGTAACAGTTGAAAACAATATGAGCACTGCTTGTCGTGCCTTTGTATGTTGTGTTTCTGCCAGCTGTTGTACAGGTTGTAGGCTTTGTAACAATCCTTTTCACTGATATTTTAGAAATTGAGGAAGTGTAACATACATCATTGGCAAGTTGGAGATTAGTTATTTTGTGAAATAAGAAGCAGGGAATCATCTACCACATCCAGCATGCAACATCTCTCTTTACTAGAGAGAAAGTAAATATAAACCCTGACGTAGCCCCCAGTCTGCGGTCCCATCACAGCCTGGATCAGGTCTGGCCACAGCCAGTTTACAACACTTTCTTGTGTCACCATAGAGGATAAAAATGCAGCAAGTGTAAAATACACTTTTGTACACAATCTCAGTGTTTTACAGCATGCTTTATAGAGAAAATCTCTCAGAAAGTATGGTTTAGAAATAAAGAAGTCACTTCTATGCAAGGAGGTAAAGGTATCATGCAGTACAACATGACAGCTAGGGATCTGGTATGAAGATGTTGCTTCCCCAAGGTACTTTTATGTAAGATGTCTTTGAACTTTCTTGGCAAAAAAGTATGGCGTGGGAAAGCCTGCTGCTTCTCAGTGTTATGGAAGGAGCAAGACAAGCTTTCTGGTAAAATTAAAACAGCTATTTTCGCTTGGTATATTTAAGTGATTGACTTTTAAAACAAAATATTTCTGTTTCCATACACAAACTTGGAGGAAGATACTGTTTTGCCTGAAGCATAGAATCAGATTTAGGAAGGGGAAACGGTCAATCTACATGGACTTTATCTCTGCAGAGAGGGACAGATATCATGGGGCAACCACAGATTTCTATTGCTAAGAACCACCAAAGAGCCATCCCTTTCAGCAGCACGTAGCTGATCTAGAAAACCCAAGGAAAAGGCTCAATCCCATTATCAGTCCAGTTGCCTGTAGTTTTGTTTTCTGCAATTCTGAGAAAGTGAAATGTCAAACCCCCCTGGTGAGTCACAAGAGAAAAAAAAAAAGTAAAAAATGGAGGTTTTCTTCTGAATGCTTTTGGTGCAAGAAACAAATCTTGCTTTTCCGTAACCATTATAAATAGAAATACTTACTTAAAAACAGACCATGGATTAGGGCCAAAATAAGATGGAATCCAGGAAGTTAGACAGACTAGGGGATTTTCAGCTTGAAAAACTTGCAAACATCTTTACAGGGCAAACTGGGGATTCCTCTGTATATGTCAAGGGAATAAGGAAAGCATTGGGGCCAGCATGACTGATGATTTTCTTGAATATAAGCAAAGGTCTAAGGAAATCTTTTCAGGATGAGGTGGGTACCCACAGCATTTCTCTGACATGCACTGCAAGACCACAGAGGTTTTGAAGCTGACCAGCTGCCACGGTTCACAAATGGGCGAACATCCGAAGTCTTGCATCTAACTTTCTGCCCACACCGTAGCTAAACTGACTTTATCAGAGCTGTGCTAAAGATCCCAAGTGCTTCCCACTCATGCTGCCAGAGCTCACACTTGGTTGTCTCTCAGTTATAATGACTTTTAAATACCTGTCCTGGGGTGAGAAACCATCACAGCCACTTCAAAAGTGTGGTATGGCTCACAGCCCCTTGCGCAAATGAGAGGGTGCAGCACACAGCACGGCAGCCACAGCGCAAATGGTGTAATGCTCTGCATAGCATCTGCAGCGGATCAGATGGTCTAGTCAAAACAGATTCTGTCAGTCAGAAAGTGATTTTGGTTGATAACTAAATGTTGAGTGGTGTATGGACTGCTCAGCTGGATCTTCCCTTAAAAAGCTGAATAACTTACTTTCCTTTTAAGAGTGGAAAAAACAATGGTAAAATATCTTACACTCTGTGTACAGGAGAAAAAGAAAAAAAATAAGATGTTCTTCTCCAAAACGTATTTGAGTGGTATTTTTGAGGGTAACTTTTAGGAAGATGAGTCCATTAGGGGTTCAATAGGGCTTATCCTGTCACAACACTAATGCAACTCTGAAAACTCTGACTCCATGTACCTAACAAATTTACATTTCAAAAATCAGCTTTTAAAGCCTCCACTCACCATCTCTGAGGAATAAAACTATTTGTGAGTTATAGTAGCTCCTTCTTGCCTGTTCCCCAAATGATACCTGAGAATTGCAGTTTTCTTTGCTATGTTGTCTCCCTGGGACCTCAGGCCCATGCTAAGAATTTAAATGGGTTTTCCTAGGTGCTGAGCAATCTGCAAATTATATTAATCCAGAGGAAGAAGCTGCCATTTTGAATTTTGTGAAAAGAAATATGGGGTTATGAATTGAGTGATAAGAAATTCTGTATCTTACACTGACAGAACACTCCAAAAATATCCCCTTGGGGCTGCTGTTGAAGCAGCTGCCACAATGTGGGAGACAGATAGCAACCGTGAACTTTTATCCCTGCTTTCTCTCTCAAAGCTTCCCATATATATAAGCATATGTGCCCAAACATATATACACATAAACAGACAGTCATTAATGGCAAGGATCCTATCATCTGAGAGCCTAGAGACTAAGGGAATGACCTGCATTTCACAGGAGGATGAGCTTTTTCTTTTTTTCTGGTCAGTTGAATAAACTAATTACTCTTAGGCGGTAAGCAGGAAAATCTCTAGGTCATTAGTAGAGAGGTGATGGAAAATGGAGTACAGATCCTTGAGGGGGATACAGTTGAGGGTCAGCATGAGCTGACATTAATAGCTCAACAGGGTAATAACTGGCTAGAGGAAATCAGTAAAGGGATGGTTTGCACATATAGCAATTTTCTCCTCTCCCTAACATTTCTTCTGTTATCTCACAGATTTTAAAGAATTTTTTTTTAATTGACATTAATCAAAGCACAAAATTAGCAAAAAAAGTATTGTACCCTGAAGAGAAATATATGAACTAAAAAAACCCAGATTTGATAACTACCATTAATATCATCTTAATTGGACAGATATTATTAAAAGTAAATGTAGGAGCATTACATACACACACACACACACACACATAAATATGTGTATATATGTATGTATGTAGAAACCACTGTTGTGTAGGGTGAACTTTTAGTCACCCAAGAGTACAAACGTGTGAGAGTGAACAATCACAAGGTGGTTGCAGGGGCCCCTGAGAGTATGAGATTGCCATGGCCTTGAAAGCCCAGGAACAGGATGGTACCAGAAGCCCCAGAACAATACACGCAATAACCAGTTACTGATGCAAAATTGTGTAACAGCCTAACGAGGGCCCCATAACTAAGGGCAGAGGTAGAGCTGTCTTCAGGGAGTATATATGGCCACAACAAAAGCACCAAGTTGGTGGGCACCATTGCTTCACAGTCAAGTATGCAGAATTGATTACTCCAGTATCCTGTAATGTTGCATATGTAAGTATTATCTTACTGACTTTAAAGAGAAATAAATCTGTAGTACCTGTGCTTGTGCTTGATCTAATAACTGTCCTTTGAGTTTTGGCTGTAACTGGGATGCAACAAATCATAGTTAGATGATTATGAAGAGAGATGGACAGTCAGAAACAAGTTCAAATACAATCTCTAGAACTTTTTTTTTTTTTCATTTACACATCTCTAATGTAAGGAAGATGAAGAGAAATACATGGAAGCATGAAACAGAAGAATATGGGGGCTGGAGGAGGGGAGGGGCTCAGAAAGCATTTTCTAAATATTTTCATGAATTCCAGCAGTTGTTTAGTTGTCTGCTTGCCTTTATGCATATCAAATGATCCCACAAAATAGGTGGACTCTAGTCTTAAAAACTCCATCCATGGAAAACAGTGTGTTACAAATGGAAAACATTATTGCAACATATCTGGCATTCAGGGGAGAGAGTGTAGCAGCTCTAAGGGAGCACTTGCTAAGTCTGTCTTTAGGCTTCTGTGAGTATTAATGGCTTGTACTCCCCAGGGGATCCTGCTCAGTTTATAAAATCACAGAAATATTGGAGGGAAAAATGTTGATATGTTGAGAAAGGTCACACATTTGAGAACAAAGTAACAACAAATTCAGCTGAATGAAAAGCCACATGTTGTTCCTTCCCGCCCCCCCCCCCCAACCTGTTGTCATATGTTAGAGGACAGTTGTAAGAGAAAAGAAAAGGGGAGGTACTAAAGAAGGAACAGGATGGTAATGTATTGTGACAGTTGCTAGAAAGAGATAAACCTAAATATGATCATACAGCAATGAAAAAAGTAAAAAAAATTACATTGTCCTCACTGCTGTCGTAGTGGATTCTGCTATTAATAGGCATAGACCAGATGACACATGTAATTTTTTGTTGGGTCTAGGTCAGTGAGCACCTATGTACCTGCTTTATGATTGCTCTCCTTCTGAGATATTCAAGACCATGAATCTGTTTTCTCTCACCAGTGTTTTACTTCCCCTTGCTGAGGTTACTGATGCTGCAGATTCCCATTCACTCAGAAATCTGCAGGAATTTTTTCTCATCAGACTTTCTGTCTACTGGCCTCAGGCTAAACCATGCTAAACACATGGTGAGTGCAAGGAAGAGGGAAAGAACGGAAATGTATAGCAGAGAAAGATGTTCCATTTACATACAAAGAAAAGCTGTTTAGGAAACACATCTAGTGTTTTCCCCTTCCAGCTACCCTACTGCTATTTTGGCTGCCACAGTGTAGAGGAGTGAAAGACTACATCTGCGGGAAAGAGCAGTGTTTCCAGTACACAATATGTGTAGCAGAAGACAGAGGAATGAAGGAACATCTGTTGCAATAAAGCCTTCATCCAGTCCCATGGAGGTACCTGGCACCTAACAGACCCATAGGAAACAGCAGGCTAGTTTTTTCTCCTTGTGAGGGAAACTGCTTTGCACCACAGAAGATTCCTCGATTTCCAACTCTTTCTGATACTCAGGGTTAATCTCAGGCCACTCCTTAAAGGTACCTAATTTTGGAATTGTGACTATTTCTGCCCATTGCCTGCAGAGTGAGCCAGGGCCCAAAATCTCTGAGTAGTAAATGGTATGAATCATGCAATATGCTCGTAAACTTAGAGGACACAGTAGTAACAACAAGTTAGGACACTCTCTGGTCCACACCCTCCCTGGAAAAGAGCAGAAGGACAAAATTCCCCCAGATGAGGCTGGAATTAAGACAAGTTTTGAAAACTGGAGCTGTCTTCATGTGGCACTAACACAGCCCAGGGGGAACAGCTGGGGAGAGCAGCCCAGATCAAACAGGGCAGGGTGAGCATTACGCAAACATCCAGATTTGCAAATGTAGTACAAGAAGAGACCTGCCCAATGCTCTTGTCTTAAAGATTTCAGCCCACAATGCTAAGATGTAATCAGATATCATCACAGCTGGACATGAGGGACAAAGGGAACACAAGGGTTACAGTCCTAAGGAAAACAATTGTTTTGGAGAATTAGTGAAAGAAGCTGGAGACTTTTCTATCTTTTCATTTGAAGAGTTTGGGAACTTTGCGATAAAAGCAGAAGTGCCTCTTACTCAGAAACTAGAGACTGAGCAGATTGCACAGAGAATAGGACTTCAGTGGTAGGGAGGTACGTGAGAAAAAAAACAGAGAAAAATAGAAGGAGAGAAAAAGTGCTGTTGCATGCAGCCAGGAAGGCAGGAGTGGCCAAGGTTGTGTGTGTGAAACAGACTGAAAGCTTCCCTCTTTAGGCAAATATCCTCAGTCATAAAGAAAGAAAAAGGAAAGAACCCCACATTTTCACAACTAATTGAGAATCAGAGGCTTTAAAAATGCATACCAAGTGTCCGCAGACATTTCTTGTCAGTTTTGGAAAGGATGAGCCCTACATCACTGTCATCGTGCTGCCCCACTGTCTTTCTCACCTCCTGAGCACAGCAATGGGGCTTGCTCCCTCTTCATGTCCTCCTGAGTCAGCCACTCAAAACAGTGGTAAAATAAAGGGCATTTGCCTTCTGCATCCAGCTCCTTCCCCCTCCTCTCCCTGAGCTCAAAGCCAGACATCCTCAGGGCCATCCTGGAAGTTTTCGCTTCTCAAACTTTACTTGAAGATGAGGGGGGAAAAGAGAGAGATGTTGTCAAGATCTAGTAACTAAGAGGTGGTTACCCACAAAGCTTCTGATGAGGCAGACAATTTAAAGATGTACACTATATATTTCTGTGTATAAACCAGTTACTTCTGTGTGTGTGACTTAAAAAAATTGCCATTGATGGAAAAGGGCAAAGCACCCCCCACACCCCATACATTTGTCTCAGTCACAAAGATATCAGGCATTTCATGTTCCTGTCCATGTTGCTTGTCATAAAGGTCAAGGAAAAACAAATACAGAGCATGTGACATATGAGTAGAATAGTTTCTGACCAGAACAGTTTTCAAATATTTTCCATAAAGCTTACTCCGCACAACTAGCCAAGTGAATGTTTAGCTCCAAAAGGTAAACTTAGCTCCTCACCGAAATTCATTCTGGATTAGTGCCACCTGAAAGGTCAGTTTGCTATATACTTCAGTGCTGCATGATATAATTTATGGAAATGATAGCTATAAAATTTATTAAGCTCAGTAGCACCTTTCCAATAGAAAAGAAAGGAAAAAAAATAAAATGGGGCAGCAGGAGGTTCTGATACGTGGGAGCTCAGGGAGAATGAGAGATTGCAGGGACAGAGAAACACAAAGGGAGTGGAAAGCATATGATGACAAGTTGCTGAGTCAGTCATTTAAACCAACTTTATGATGAATGGAAAGAATATGTAGCTTGGGGGCATGAAGATGTCTGAAACAGGTCAAATAAATTGCATCCTAAAAGTACTTATTTTCCTCTGTTGGTTATAAGGAGAGTCTAATGTGACTAGATGTAGATATCTGCAATATATAGGACAAAAGTATTTGACATATTCCATGTTTAAGGAAAAATTTGTGATGGATCCCATCCAAAATGTCTGCTCCGGATGTCAGGAGCTACAAGCAGGAACAAATTCACTAGCACACAGCAAGACTGGCATATCCCAGAGATAAGCTCAACCTTAGCAAGGGAAGTTATTCCCATTGTTAAAGAGGAGAAGGGCATACAAAGATCAGAGAGGAGCCATGATCTTGCCTATTGTCCGTGCAAGCAACATCTTGAACATAATCATAGCAGCAGGACTGGAAAGGACTTTGACAGGTCATCTGGTCCACACCCCATGCTCTAAGGTAAGATCAGTCAGACAGACTTTCTAGACCTGAACTGTTCCTGTCAAATATTTGTCTAATTTGTTTTTACAAAGCCTCCAGGAATACAAATGCCATTCACTCCTGCTAGTTCAAGCTTTATTTACCCTTACAGTTAATTTTTTTTTCCTATCTAGCTTACATTTCCCCTACTGCAACTTATATATTATTCTCAGTGGATGTGGAGAAGAGATTATTTTCTTCTTTTCAGCAGCCTTTATGTAGGTGAAGTCTGTTATTATATCTTCCTCTAGTCTTCTCATCCTTAAGCTAATTTTTTCAGTCTTTCCCTATGAGTGATGCTTGCTAGACCTGTGGTCATTCTCATTTCTCTTCCCTCTCCAACTGGTCCACATCTTAAGAGTCCAGCTGAGGCCTTGCTTGCTTAGAGTGGAAGGAGTTTTATGTAAAACTCTTCCAAATGTATATAACTGAATGGAAAACTCAAGAATTCTGTAGGGATGCTGGAATCAGTAATTGTTGATTTTAGGGGGGATGCTGAAGTCAACAGTGTTTGCAGGATGCAAAAAGAAAATTATTAATGGTAATTCTGAAATTAATCTAGAAAGGAAAGACCTTTACCTCCCTTAGGTACCTCTGGATCCCCTCATAAATTTTAATGAATTTATTTAGTTTGACAACCACACTGTGAGTTATTGAGAAGTGAAGTGAACCTCATTTTGCAGACAAGGGACTGAGGCAGAAGAGGCTTCTGAGCTCTCCAGTCTGGTTATGCATCTCCACCACAGTCTAACTCCATATCAGGGCAAGACCCAAGCACATGCCAGCTCCTCCTCCATGAGAAAGAAATGCAAGTGCACAGGCTTGGAGGGAGCACAGCGTGCTTTGCCCATCTTGAGAGTGGAGCACAGTGCAGCTTCTCTTAAATGCAGAGACTAAGGTACAGATTTAAAAGTCATTCAGGCATTATGCTGTTCAGAACTGCAATTCCATTTTATTTAGAGTCAGATAACTAAAGATAACTAAAAGATAAATACCTAATGATGCAGACAGGTATGATGCATTGCTTAGACACCTCCCTCCTCATCACTTTAGGCATCCTGATGGAAATCCCAGTAGAACAGCACTTTTACCCACATCTGGTTCAACTGGTGGTTCACCAGCTGCCTGTAGATCTTCTCAGCCACATTGTGTGTCACAACATTAATATTTTGCAACTGTAGTATCAATGTAGTGTAACATAACATCATTCAAATAAGAGTTTAGAAACATTTCTTCTAATGATTAATCTAGTGTTTGCATGACTGAAGCTGAAGCATTTGGTGCTTTTATGCGTGTCATTACTGGCAAAAAGCAGGGCTTCATTCCAGGCTCTGGCATTGCTCCTTGAGTATCCAGCAGCTGCATGTGGCTCCCTATTCATTATGCTAAGACTGTCAATAGACACTGCTGCGAAATGCAACAGAAGTGAAGGAGAGAAGGGCAATATGTACATTTGCATGGTTTCTAAAGGTTTATTAATCTTGATAGAACAGCAGGAACTCATGCAGCAAGCCATGAAGAGCCTGTCTAAACCATCCTCAGAAAAGGCAGCTTTTACATTTTAAGAGCTGTTATTAATTAGGGAGAACTGAGCACTGTTAAACAGCCCAGTAGTAGATTCAGTAACATCACTAAACAGAATACTAAAATGGAGAATAACCTTTGGAAAATGTAAACTTCAGGTAATTGGACTGTATCCTGTCACATGTAAATATTTTTATTTCGTTCTCAGGAGAGTAGTCTGAACACTTGTTCAGCTTGTGGATGCCAACGAACACTGGAAATTCTTCATTTCATACTTTTTCCTGGTTATGCTGATTAAGAAAATAAAGACCGTTCCAAAACACTGCTTGTTTTGTCCTCTTTTGTATTACTTACCTAAGTATTTTCAATTGAATGACTGCAAAAGATGTCAGAATGACCTGGCTTGAATGACCACGGTGTTTCACGACTCTGTTTTGCACGGGGAACATTTTATATAAACAGCCACACGGCGTTTAAAAGAGCAGATTGATAAATAGGGAATAATAAAAAGCCCCGGGCTCCCAGGCTGCGCGCCTCGCTCGGAGCCGCGACGGCGGGCAGCGCGGGGCCGGGCGGGATCCGCGTCGCAGATCCCCGTCCTGGCTCTCCGTCCCCGTCGCGGATCCCCGTCCCCGTCCCCGTCCCCGCCGAGCGCCCCCGCTGCTGCCGCCATGGTGTGAGGGGCCGGCGGGGCCGGCTGGAGCGGGGCTGGGGGGGAGGAGGAGGAGGAGGAGGAGGAGGAGGAGGAGGATCGGGAGAGGTAAGGACGAAGGGAGGAGAGCGAGGAGGAGGGAGGTGGAGCGGGGAGGGGTAGGGGGTGGGGGAGCCACTTTCTTCCTGAGTTGAAAACCGCCCCCCCTCGCTGCTCTGTCCCCCGGGGCTTCGCAGGAGAAACTTTCTGCTGGCGGAGCGGCGGCGCCGCGCCGAACCGAGCCGAGCCGAGCCGCGCCGAACCGAACCGAACCGAGCCGCGCAGCCGAGCCGAGCCGAGCCGTGCCGCGCCGGGCAGCGGCGCCGATCGCACCGCCGACGGTGAGTGCGGGAGCGGCGGGAGCGGCGGCCGCGCCGGGCCGCGCCGGGCAGCGCTGCCCCCGCCCCGCTCCGCGCCTCTCCGCGCCGCTCCGCTCCGGCGAACGGCCTCCGCGCGGGGCGGCGGCACCGGCTACCGGCAGATTTGGGGGTGGGGGCGGGTCGCCCGCGGTCCCCACGCGAGGGGCGCGTGACTGGGCTTCGCGGGGGCGCCCGGCGCCCGGCAGGTGGGCGGCGGGACCGGGCCGGGCCGGGCGCTGCCGGCGGGAGGCCTCCGCCGGGGGCGGGCGGCCCTGGGAAGCGCCCGGCGCCGCGGCCGGGAGCTGCCTCGCCGGCGGGGCGGCCGCCCGCGGGGGGCCGGCGGGGCATCCCGCCAGGAGCACGCTGTTAGAAACCAGCTTCTCCCGGCTTTTCCTTCGGAAGTGAGTGGCGCGGCGGCGGGGGGTGCTCGCTGCTGTCAAGGCGCCGCCGTTTGGCAGCCAGCACCTTTCCGGAGGCGCCCAGCACCGCGCGGGAGTGCGCCCTGCGGAGCAATGCCTGGGGAGGTGCGTGCAGCGGACGTGTCAGTTCTGCTTAAAGCTGCTAACAGCTTTCCGCTCTTCCAGAGCACCGTGAATGCCAGAGCCTCCAAGCCTTGTGCAAGCGCTAATGAGTTGAGCCCCGCAAACATGCTTGTGTGAAAGGTAAGTGGTAGCATCCTTATTTTGCACCTAGAGGAGCTGAGAGACAGGAAGAGAGTGATTTACCCATTGCAACTTCCTGCGGCTTTTCTGTTTTGTTGGAAAAGGCTAAATGATCTGGAACCACGGTTATTAACTCATTACGATCTCCTCATCCCCAGGATGGCAAGTTGCAACTCCCTTAGCTAGTATTGCATGAAACTGGTGCATCGTCATTTGGTTCATCTCACGCAGATTCTTGAAATCCAGCTTGATATTAAGCAAAGTAGCCATTATCTTTGCTTTTCTGTCACAGACATTCCCTCTTGAAAAAATATAGGACTAGGCGTTATTTTCCTGCATTTTCAAGCTGGAATAGCTTCTTTTCTGGACATAGGCAGTGAAAATATAAGAAATACTTACAATTGTGAATGAGATACAAGAATTATTGCTCAACTAGTTGGAGATTTTTGTCACCCTAGGAAGATCAATTGTGATTTAAATAACATTAACGTTTTAATATAATCTAAACACAGACAAAGCAATTCTCAGCTAAATATTGCCACATTATTTTTATCATGCCAGCCATTATTATGACTCAGTGCAATAGTTCAAAACAGGAACAATGCAGTCAAAGGGCAGCAGTGGGAATCAATAATTCAGATTCTGTTTATTACTCTGAAAGAGTATAAATAAATAGGCTGGGTAGCCTTGGGCAAGTCACTCCACCTCTCCATGTCTCTGTTTCCTTCCTCATTAAACAGATAAATGTACTCACTAGCTTTACAGAGGTGTTGAGTTTGTTAAGAAGTTTAATTAATTAACTTGTTTCATAACTACTTGGAGATCTTGGGATGCATAATTCTACAGAAGTGCTAAATATTATTTCAGCTATGAATTCTCTTACTGTGTGTCATTGCTTACATGTTTCTTGTGTGACCTAAATTAGCTAAAGTTTATAGTGGAAGTCAACAAAGTACCGGTTTTAATTTGGGATTTCCTTGGCTGTCTGTAAACTTCTCTAATAAGCAAAAACAAAATATACTGCTTACAGGCTATTTAGTAGACAGAACTGCTAGTAATTTAACAAATTGTCATTTCCTTTTCTTGTTATTCAAAATAAGAGTTTCCTCACTAATAATTTCTTCTGCCTTTATTGATGACTTTGTTTGAAGTATTATGATACTTAGAATAATTTTGTGTTGCCATGAAAAGCTGAGTGCTGTTATTTAATACAAGACATGAGAACATTTTTTGAACAATTTTGTATCTTGTGCTGTGGGTACTGACTTCATAAACTTGGTGCTGGTTTTCACTGCATATTCATGGAGAATCTCTTCTAAAACCTCTTCTTCAGTCATAGAAAATACCTGTTGCAAATGAAGAAATACATGAACTGAACAAATCAATTCCTTATGGTAAATGTTTGTAGATTTATTTTACCCAAGGGAGGTCAGTTTTCATCAGAGTTTATACGAGATATAATTAGTAAATTTGCTCTAACTAGATAGATAGTAAATATCTTCACCACAATGGAAAGTAAAATGTGTTTTATTACCTGGATAAATGCTAGATGTAACTTTCATATGTTGCATATACCTATAATAAGAAGGAGTCGTTGAAAGCTAGTTTTAGACTGACGTCTTTCATACTTTTAAAGGTTTGTCAAACACTGCCTATGTTTTCCATTTCCCTTCCTCAGGTACAGGAAGAGGGAAGACATACCCCTTTTTCAAAACAGAGAATTCAGCCTAGCCCAGTGGTGATACAAAGTTATTCCCATCACCAGACAGATTTTGGGTTAGCACAGTTACCTCACTTTCTAGTGGAGAAATGGTCACATTATTAGTATCCGGCAGCCTGAGTAGTGAGAAGTAGGGTCAAAAGAGGCTGTAAAACTGAAGTGTCCCTTCTCACAGAAATGATTGCTTTTAGTCAAAATTGAGTCGCCTTCCTAGGTCTGTGTGTGGAAACTTGCACATCTGGCAGCCACAACATATTCTAGTAATGAGCAGAAAGAAACTTAGTTACTACTGCTATTGTTCCTGGACATTTTGCAAGAAATAAACCCCCTCTTCCATGTTGTGTTTTGTTTTGTTTTGTTTTGTTTTAAGAGATTTTAAAAAGAAAGGAACAGTTTTCCTTTACCATTGTTTCCTAGTTTAGAATTGGTAATCCAGGTGTCTAGAGACTGAAAGAGAATATGACTTTTGCTTACCAAATAGTATATAACTAGTAAATATGATATCTCAGCAGCAAGTTTATCCTGGCTTTTTATACTTTTTTTACTGTCTTCATTCATCTGAGTTAGATAAAGAGCTTAGTTATAGTAGTGTAGTCTCCTAAAGCTGTTAAAACATGATGCCAGTTTGTGTTCAAGACAGCAGCCATGTATTATAAATAAGGTCAACATTTGGTCTAAAGCCTTTTCTTCAGCTACTTTTCTTTTTAGGTGGGTAAGACTTGTTTGTACCAAAGCATGGAAAAAATTCCGGGATGAAATCCCAGCTCTATAAAAGGCAGAACTCTTCTTCCTCCTAAGCAGGATCAAGAGCAAGTGTTCAAATTTCCTCTCGTCTGATGCAATTACTAGAATTCATTCACTCCACAAATTCAAAATATTCTCATGCAAGGCCCTCATCATATGTTTCTATCAGCAGAGCTAAGCACAACAGGGATATGGTGAGCTAGTAACACGGCTGCATTAGCAAAAACCCCAAACCCTTGTATAGTGCACTTTTGCCAAACTCGGTTATGTGTTCAGGATGGGAACAGAGAAGAGTGGGGGGCAAATAAAAGCCATCTAGGAAAGATGAAATTTTGCTGATGTAACCTGTGTCCTTTCTCATAAATGCTTTGTCAGTAGAAGCTTAGCAGAAGCAAAGTGTTTGCAATATAGACCTGACCTAAGGGGTCTGGTGATGTTGGGAACCACGTGAAGTACACAGCACTGGAAATAGCTTTTCCTGTCAGATGCTGACATCACATGTTCACCTGCTGCTGTGACATCGTCAGGTATTAAATCCTCAGGAGTAATGAGGACGTCACGTATATGACTTGAAATTACCTTTATCTGGCTGGTCTTTTTTTTTTTTTCCTTCCATATACTCATAGTGTCTACAGTGAGAATCAGCACTACCATTATTTAGAGCAGATAAGGAGTTGCAGGGATTCTTGTTACTTTACTCAGGTAGGTATTGCATTTCAGTACCAGATAGACATAATATTAGAGTCCTTTCACTAGCGTTGTCCTGGTTTATGTTCCTGCTTTGGTTTTGTTGTTTTGTTTGGTTCTTTTTTTTTTTTATCTGAGATAGTAAATATGCAGAATGTTTGATATATACCTTTTATGCCATCTTAAATTTTCTAATAAAATGGCTACTTAGAGTTATCAAAGTATTTTAAAAGTCGTTTGAAACTATTAGAGTGGATGTCATGTCCCTTTAAAGCTATTGAATCAGATTCTTCTAATAGTGATGAATTACATCACATTTTGTCTAAAATGATATGTAATTTTGGAGCTAGGTAAGTGTCAGGCTCCAGTCATGCTCTGAGAGCCATGCTTGCACAACTCAAGATCAGAAATAAGATTATAAGATTATAAAATTCTAAATTTCAAAATTAACCTATAGTTTAATGGATGTGTTGAAGCCTACTGAAGCAAATTGGTCATGCCAATTGTGAGTGGTAATATTTTACAGAAATAGTATAATCTCTTAACTATCTCTGCATTTCAGGCTTCTTTCCATGAAAACGCAATTGGCACTCTCATCAAGGCAATTCTGGGCAGCAGTGAAGACAGTAATAACCCCAAAGACATTGCATGACAGTATATTTTATTTTCTCTCCACATGTATAGCCTGAAAAAATATCAGATGCATCTGGATACATAGATAGATAGATAAACTCTATGCTATATCTAGATATATGCTATATCTAGCTATATATAGAAACTAAAGATAAGGAGATAACAGATGAAAGTAGCAGAGGTAACAGCAGAGTTGTACCAACAATGAATATGCATGAACAGCATATTGATTTGTAGTGAGATGAGGCTACCAGCTGGGTGGTGCAATTTCAATCTGGAAACACAGAAGCATTTATTCTGGAGCAAATGAAAGGAATGCAGGAATAGACATTTGGGGTCATACACATTCACATATCTTAAGATTATATCTATGTAATATAAAAGCAAGTATTGATTTCAATTTAGATTGCAGCCTTCAAACTACAGTTGTAAATTGACTGGCACAGGTGTCTTTGGACCTTGCTGGTGCTTCTACATGTTGTCACAGTACTTTAACAGAGAGAGACAATGAATATATTTTTAACAGTTTTGTGTGCAAGACTGAGTCATTAACAGGATATAGAAATATAATTAAAATGCACTTTGATCCCATAGCAACTGAAGGATGTGACATGTTTTAGAGTTCTCTTCTATTAATATGACCTCCTGTGGAAATGCTTTACAAATAAAAATAAAAATATTTATTTGATATTTTGAATTGCTCAAGTCTGTAGATAGGTATAGATATATATATATAGAGAGAGAGAAAACTGTTCTGTATAACTCCAGTTGGAACATTTTATTCATTTCTGACATCTTGGAGGCAATTGCATGAAGGATAATTAAAACAATAAGCAGAAAAAATTAAAGCTATTAATTACACATACTAGAGGTGAACAACAGGCCAGGGAACTTGAAACATTTACAAGTATTTGGAAAGAACAAAGATCAAGGCTAATGAAGAAATATTAGTTGGAAAATAGGACAGAAATTAAAGTCAGAATTGGAAACACTGGGCTCTGTATTGGACATTTCTGATGCTGTAAGCAGTTCCCCAAAAAAGAAAAAAGAAGTGAGGGCAGCTCCATTGCGTGCAACATTTCTGAGGGGGCTGGATTAAGCCCAGCAAGAAATTTTGTTTTGACAGCAGTAAAATTGTCTTCCCACTTAGATGTCTGATTAATTTTTTCTGTCCTTTTTTTGAGTCTCCTGGGCATTACAATCACACTTTGAATGTTTTGCAGCTTTTCCTGTGGACTTGTGGTTCTAGTACTCAATCTATGCATAGATCACACTCGTGGTAACCTCAGATAATCTCTTCCTTTGCTAACTTCCTGTTGTGAGACAATGTTTCACATTTGGGTTGTAGGCTGTTTTCACATGAAACCCTATGTATAGTTTTTGATCCTCCAAATGTACATGTCTTTTACCTGAATGAGCCTGCTTGCGTGGGTGAGAAAGATGTGCTTTTAAGCAGCTGCCAAATTAATACTGTTTGATCACCAGGATTTTTATAGGCACTTTTGTTCTGTGTTTCTGCAGCATCTGTCACAATAACAGTCCCAGCCCCAAACAGTGTCCTACATTCTGTTACAATACGGATGAGGATTGACTTCTGGGGCATTAATGGAGTGAACAAACTTAGCTAATATGTACTTTTAGCCTAGATGGAATTTTTCAGACTCTAATGTTTTCTTCCATGAAAACATTTTTTGCAAAGAATAACTATATTCCTAATTATCTAAATGGCCTTTTAAAAATTTATTTTCATTCAGAATGAAATAAAAAATGCTAGTGCTCTAAAGAAGATCTTTATGTGGTGGTTTGTAGTTTTGTATTTTTGATGGTAAAAAGGCCTGAACTTTCATTCACTGAATTTGGATGCCTTAACAGGCATGCCTGTACTGATTCGAAATGAGTGCCTTTAGGATTCTATATAGGAAAATGACTTTTTTATTCATTCTACACAATGGAGTATAGAATAAAAGATCCTAGTAAGGGTTAGGAATAGTAATGTTAGTGCTACCAAAAATTATTGAGAAAGCATTTATATGACAGAATGAATTTAAAATAGAAGAAAACTATGTGTTAAATATGGTTTGGGCATGCACGTAATTTAAATCTTGTTTTTGCCTGAGGCAGAAAAAAGGTTATGCATTCAGTTTCTGTGTGTGTGTATGCCATGTTAATTTATATACATGGTGAAAAATACAAAAGTAAGATTTTAAATGAAAGGAATAACCAGAAGAAACATTCATACTCTGATAGCAGATACCTTACACATGCCTGCTGGAAAAGTCTAAAAATATGTTGTGTTGCTGTCCCATCTGTAGCATATTGCAGAATGAGTGTAACCCTTCATTCTCACAGGATGAGATTCTCACGTGGCTGCTCTAAATAGATCCATTGAGTTTTGTGCATAGATCAAAGGATACACAGAAGTTTAATCTTGACTGCTGACATGATGTCATATACTGATTCATTACTATAGGAACTGGTTGTTCCTGGTGCCTTTATTATTTTCATAGTACAGCATAGCACATGTTCAGGTACATAAATTGATACAAAGCTCCTTTTAAGGTATTTCAGATCATTCCAGAACAAGTGCAATGCCAACCTCTGTGTACTTGAGCTATACTTTCCTTATTACATATATATAATTCTGGGATTTCAGTATTTAAGCTTTTAAATGCTTTTGACATTATATAATGGTGGTGTAGCATATTTCTCATAGTATAAAATCAGAGGAAGAAGTGCAGTATGTCCCCTGGTGGTTAAGGTCATAATAGGCATTTTTGAAATTTGTAAGCAGTGATTTTGCACCTTTCCTAGCATTACATCTCCCATCTTGGAGAGATATATGGCCACTGGTTTTATTGGACTCACTAAAAGGCGGTTGAAGAAGGATTTCTGACTCCTGTTGTCTTGGGATGTGAGAACTTGCTGTACTGGTGTTCCTACAGTTTTGAGAGGGACTGAATAGTACTAACTGATGATGTGTGAACTATAAAGCTTGGGAATTTGGTCAGTAGATTTGCTGTAATTATTACAATACAAATATAAGTTTATACTTTTCTTGGTGCCTTTCTGCCTCCTGCCTAATTTTGCTATCAGAGATATTCCTGTGAGTCAATAGGAACTGAAAGGTGATATTTGGAAGTTAGTCTCTCTTGACCCCATTGCCTCTGTGTGTTTTCATGGACTTACTCTGCATTATTTAGTTCTTAAATGTCATTGGATTCAGTTAGATGAGTTGGTTGCTCTCATATTTTTAAATCTGTGTTTGTGAAATATTTAAATGAGTGGTAAAATTGAAATTTCTGGACAGCAGGGAGGGCCAGCAAATAATTCTCAGTTGATATAAGCATCATGGAAGTAAAACACTACCATTTCCAAAAGATTTATCGGTGCTCTTCCTGTTATCAGCAGCAAATTAAATTGCAGTGTGTGTAAAATATTTGCTAGTGTTTTGGGGTGTTTGGGCAAAGTACCAAAAATAGTTTTTACTGAAGTTTCCTTTGCTCCATCTCCGATCCAGCCTAGCACTCCTTGTGGCAAGCAGTTATATTTTGATACCTGTCAGCAACAGTGCAAAAAGATCCTTACCCATCAATGTTTAATGGAACAAAATACCATGTATATTTCTTTGCAACGTTATCCATAAGTTTCATGGCATTGGTATGGCAACAGCTGTTACTGGTCACTGACCATTTCTTGTAAAATATGTATTATTCTCTTACCTGATTAGCAGTGGGTGCTACAACTGGTTGTTATATTTTTAGTGCTTTTGAATGGCTTAACAAGGTGATCCTAAAATGCAGTTTAAATTGTGACAAAAGTATAATGACAGTGTAATTCAACATGAAATTAAGTACAGACTTAAGTACTACATTCAGCTGAGTAGAAAAAGCGTGCTTTCACTATGAGTAATTCATCAAGAAGTTACGCAAAGATGATGAAAGTTAAGTCATTGAAACTCAGGGATCATTTTCTGAGGCAAAGTTTGCAGGCTGAACCTTATGATTTGCCTTTTCTCACTAAGGTGGAAGAGATTTTTCATTAAAAATTTGAACAAAATTCTTATCAAAACACTTGTGGAGGTAATTCAAGGAGCAACAATGTGACTGTAGCCTTTCTGGAAAGTACGAGCAGCCCATCAGAAGAAAATCTGTAAAATCTGTGTAGATCTGTCTTTAAAGGGAAATTTTGCGTTTTAGGCTAAATAAAAGGTGACCTTTCTTTCTTAGGAGAGGAAATTCATTAAAAAATGTTATCCCTTCTGTAAGACCTACAGCAGCAGTTTATTTAAAAGTCTCTGGCCTCCAGCATGGAGTTTGGGTACTAGAGCTGAGTGCCAGGGCTCCTCATGCCTTCTGTGGAGAGATCTGGCACTTCAGAGGGGGACTGAGAGAAAAGCCGACATATTCATAGGTGAGATGCCAGGAGTTTGTCCACAGTATTTCTTAAGCTATCTGGAAGGAGAAGACAGCACTAGAAGGGGAAGCCCAGCTCTCACTCCATCCACCTGGAGCCCAGGACCCCCACTTGGGCAGGAGGCCCCATTCCTGTTTGGGCGCTGGCATCCACGCGCCAAGGTGGAGTGGTGCCCACAACCTCGAGGCCGAGTGCGCACCAAACAGCCGCTCCTGTCAGGACTCTGCAGTCAGGGTCCACTTGCACGGCATCCCAGCCTGCCCTCTGGGAAGTCCCTTCATCTGGAAACCCAAGTAATCTGTGGCAAATCCCCAAATCCCAGCTTTCTGGTTGCTTGCTATAAATGTTTATCAGATACCCATGTCAGAGATGAGTCACAGGTTAGTCTTGGAAAGGCTGGCGGAGACAGCAGTGATTTCTACTTTTCAAGGAGTGGTACAAGTGTTGTCCCAGCAAAATTTCCACCCAAGTCCAGTAAAATATATTTTCGCCTTTGAAGAACAGTGGCTCTTCAGAACTGATACTGTGGTAAGCTGCGATTCTCTAAATGTTTTTATTTTTTTAAAGACCCACTAGAAGGTCCCACTGCTTCAACGTTAGCTGTGCCAGCCCTAACAGTGCGGTCCTGTCCTCACTCTCCTCCACACCCTCTCCCACTCCTGCATTCTCATTGCCGGGGTTGTCTTCGTGTGCACAAACGACTGGAGTAAACATGCCCCTGCTTTGCTTTGAATAGTGTATCAAATTAATTTTATTAGATGAACTTACTTTGTCTGTACCAATGTTCAGTTCAGTTAACGGCATCAGTCTTACCATACTTTTTGGCTGCAATTGAACAGCCATTCACTGATGCAGATGTGAAGAATCAAAATAGTTAAGGTTCACATGTTGCTTTTTCTAGAATAAATTATATTCTTCACTGTTTGTTTCTGCTGGTAATGGAGTGAAAATCATGGCAACTGCTCTTTCAATCTAGAACTGACTGACAGCCCTTCTAAGTGGCACGGCATATTAGCATTTTCTTCCATGGACAAGTATCCTTCAGCCTCCTTTTCATTTTTGATAGTGTATCAGATTGTGATTTCCAAACTGAATAAAAAAAACCCTCATTTTCAGAAAAGGCCGAGTTACTTATTAAAGTTTTTGTTGGAAGATGTAGTTGGTAATGATGTAGTGTAATATGAGAGTAAGAGATTCTTTTAACTTAAAAAAAATGATACTGTGGCATGTAAGCGATCAGAAAGCGCAGGCTCCTATCATTTCCAGTCCTATACATCAAACAAACTTGTAGCAAGTTCACTCCCAACTGTTAGGGAGTTGGGGCTCATGTGGCCCATTATCTATACATGTTTGGCTTCACCTAACTATGCAGATAATCAAGTTTCATATGCATGTTTCAAAATAATACTGTTTCTTTAACTTTCAGCGTGCAAGTAAGTTAACTAAGGGAATATCCAAGTATGGAGTTGTTCAACGTATAAAGCACCTTCATTCTGCTCAAGGATTGTTTTGGGAAGCGGGACTGGTACATTTGTACCATTATAATGAGTTTTAAATAGTCACTGGTAGTAAATGTTACTGTTTCTGGTCATATTCTCATGTCAAAGGTGCTTTGTTTTTTTGCCCTTCTGCAGCCTCTTCCACCTGAAAATGTTGAATTGGTTTTATATATATCCTTATTTATATATTTATATATATCCTAATTAATCAGTTTAGTTTCTAGGCAACTACTGAAGTGAGAAAGAATGATTATACCCATTAGCCTATGGACAGACTTGGACAAGTGAACTTGGAGAGTAAATCAGTGAAGTATGAGGTCAAGTCTGGTCCTAGTCAGTGAGATACTTGTGTTTGTGATTCAAGGCAGGTCTGCTATTTGAAATCACTGTGAAGGTGGTTTGTCATGGCTGCATTCAGAATCATGTAATTTGTATTTCCTCACCATCTGGGTGATTTAATCACATTGACATCCTGCTTGTTAATTGTTGTAAATTTAATCACACCTTTCTTATTGCAAATCCACATTTTTATTACATGTCAAGCTTTGTGATTTTCATTATTACTTTTTGCTGGTCATGCTTTTAAGGATATCACAGATGAGAAAACATAGAACATCTCTTCACTGAAGGTAGCAAGGTGTGAGCCACAGTCATACCACCCTAGTGCTCCCCTCTGGTGCTTCTTTCAACATGGTTGTGGTGGTGCCTCCACAGAGGAGGCCTGGGAACAAAGGTGGACTCCTTGGTAGCTGCCTCCTCCCATCCATTGGTCACGTGGGGCTGAGCCCTGCATAGTCATGGAAGAGGGCTCACTGGCCATGTTGCTGCCATGGGCTGTTGTCTTCATATTGTAGGAAGGGTGGTATTGTCATTTAACCAAGATTAAATAAGAATGACTTCGTAGTTCTGTTTTTCTCACTGCCTGTTGACTTTCTTCCAGACCTTGATTCAGAATATGCTGAAAGACTATCAGTTTGCTGGTTAGGCTAAACAATGTGGTATGGTGGTTACTTCTAATGTACAAAGTAAAGAAGGGTTTACTTTCTCTATTAAATGTATGCATGCATGATTGGAAAAAATTAGGTGGGTTATTGAATATGAAAATATGAACTATGAATTTCAGACAACAGTAGAGGTGTTTGGTGATGATGGACTGCTGGGATCATGTATCTAGCTTTTCAGAGAGGGAGGTCTAGGAAACTGCACTGCATGCTCCATAAACTCTGGTCAGAACAACCCTAATCTAGGGAGCACTTAAAACCATCCCTAAAGTTACACATGTGCTTAATTCTCATTGATGTGCTGATGTCCTCACAGAAATCAAACCAAGGAAAGGAATGCATCTGGGATTTTTTCTTCTTTTGTAATCCAGGAAACTTCTTGCAATGTATGACCATGATTGAAGAAGGAAAAAAAAAAAGTTACCAGGATTTTTTGTCTATTTTTCAGAAAGCATTTCATTTTTTTTAAAAAAGGTTCTTTTCTCTCCCCTCAGTTTTAAAGGATTAAGAACAGCTTTTTGTAATAAAAAACACAGTTTTTAAAAGCCTTTTTCTTAACTGTTAAAAAACCCACATCACGTTTCAGACATGATATACTGGTTTGGCTGGTTTTTACCTCCTTTCTTTCAAGATATGCTGTTGTATGGTTTCATTATTTATAGATGGGAATACGAGTGGACCTGGGTATGTTTGGAAAAATTGCAATGCATGTTTCTGTGTGTGTGGTGAGAGAATATGTAGATATAGTAAAAGTATTACCAAATAAAGCACTCTGTGACCTGCGTAATGTGTCCTGTAATGATTGGTTTATATCCAAAAAAGGGCAAAACTTATCTGCAAAATGCATTAGAATGCTATGAAAATGTCATTTTGAATTACTGTATGTTAAAGCAATTTTGCTACCCACTCTAATGCATTTAGGTATGCATTTTTAGGGTGCAGTATTATTTTTAGCCTAAGCAAGAATGCACAAGAAAAGATATACTTCACGGCCAAAATTACTTGCTCCTAAATTAATTTTTGGAATACCTGAATACAAATGACCAGAGGGTCTGTGTAGCCGGCGGTAGCTGAGGGACCCAGGCTGACAAGGTGGTCTCATTGTGTGTGTGCATATTAACGACATTGCTGAATCAGGATGTGGGTCTCTAAATTAAGTTGTAGCAGCCTAGGTTTCTGTTAGAAAATTTTGGCATCTATATGCAGGGAGCTGTGGGGAGAAGTAAAAGGTTGCTTTGTACTTTAGCTCCTTGCAAGTTTTATTTCTGAATCCTATGAAACAGGTTTTCCATGGAAAAAAACATTTCATATTTGTTTTGGGGGTTTTCTTTCCTTCTGTCTATTTCTCTTTTTAATAATTGAAAACTACTGTTCATTATTTACATAAAACCGTCTCTCTTGGGTCTGTTTTCTGTAACCTTTCCCCTCTGAAGAATTCTAGGAATTTGCTGGCTTTCCTCAGGGGGATCCTGGCCATGTTTTATCTGAGACTTTAGGCTAGATAGTTGGTAATTTTTACAAAGTGACTTTCTATGTTTAAATACTTACATTTAACCTCTGTTTAGATCTGCCATTTGAGCATATTTTGAGAAATCAGGCATACAGGAAAATATGCACTTTTAATTTAATGCTCAGCCTTCTTGGTAGCTGGCAGTAAATCTCCACATGCAAAATGGAAGGCCCTTTAGAAAAATAAAAGCAACATAAAAAACCTAAATACCTTAAAGGCCAGGTCTTTCAACTGTTTTTCTAGAATTCTGCTGCCTTCTTTTTTCTTTTTTCTTTCTGTCAACTTTTTCTTTCTTCCTTTCTTTTTTTTTAACTGAGGATGTGTCAGAACCAGCGGCCTTGAGCATAGTATAAAATGACCCCAGCACAAACCTCCAGCATTCCTTATCCTTTACTCTCCAGCTGTTAACATCAGCCAACGCAGCACACAGGCTTGGCTGCCGCTAACACAATCTCTGTGGCTCTCGCTCCTTCCTTTTTCCCTCCCTCCCTTCTCCATTTGCCAGTACAGTCAGCAGTGTTTCATATTAAGCACAGTTGCAATTATTTTGAATCAGTGAATCCTGAGTACAAGACCTGTCTGTATGCTCATTCCCCTCGTACCAGCTACTTGAGAAAAGATGGGGGAGGGAGGGACTTTCTTCAAAGAATAAAGGTTTTTCTTTAGGATCAGTTGTTTAGTAGGGATTTTGTCCGAAGGACTCACAAAAAATATTTGAAAGCCACTTATATATATGTGAATATATATATATATATATATATATATACACACAGAATTCTTTAAGTCTGCATGGAGTTATATTTCGTTTAAAGCATCCCTATTTATGAATATTTTCTCAGAAATTCTTCTAACTCTCTCTCACACATCTGTCTGCCCTAGGATATTTCAAAGATGGTTTGGCTCCCACTGAGACTTGGAGATCTGATGCCACAATGAGGACTCACACCCGGGGAGCCCCGAGTGTGTTTTTCATACATGTGATTTGCATCGCCTTTGCCTACAGCACCAGTGAGGACCCAGCTGCTATGATTCCCTTTGTCAATGCCAACTACGACAGCTACCCCATGCTCTACTTCTCCAAAGGGGATGTGGAAGGTCTGCGTCTCAAGGCGGCCACCACTCACCAGCACATCGCAGCTCGTCTGACCGAGGCAGTGCAGACCATGTTGTCGAACCCCCTGGAGTACCTTCCTCCCTGGGACCCAAAGGAATTCAGCGCTCGGTGGAATGAAATTTTTGGCAACAATCTTGGGGCCCTGGCGATGTTCTGCTTGCTCTACCCAGAAAATATCGAAGCCATCAACATGGCCAAGGATTACATGGAGAGGATGGCAGCTCAGCCTAGTTGGTAGATTTTTGTCTTTTTTTTTTTTTAAGTTGCTGTTCTTACTGTATAAACTCTGCTTGCAATTGAAAGAGTGAGTGGATGAGTGAAATGCTTAAATAGATTAGCTGGTAGCTATCGTAGTCTACATAATTAGCTGAATTTCTCATACATTCACTTTAACAGCGACTGACTTGCTGTATGCATTTATCTTCTTTTATACTAGGTGTGCCACACAGCTTTTCATCTTCACTGGACCTACCTTGTTGTAAATTAATGCTGCAAAAAGGAGCAGGACACTTTGTATATCATCCTAACTCCTGTAAATTAAAAAAAAAAAAAATCACCAATCAGGATTCACATCTGATTGTGGTGGGAGGTGATAAAAGTGTTTTTTCCTCTCTTTTCCAGACTCATAAGGTTTCTTTGGGTATCAGTGGAAAGAATTCAGAAAAGAAGGCCACATGAAAAACATAACATTTTGTGTAGGTAAAAGTGACACTCTGGCTTTTATAAAAATGTTAGATGTACTACAATTTTCCAACCTAATGAAAAGTGTTCATTTATATTTACACCACAGGTGAGAACTACGCAGCTTGGTAATAGAGTTTAACTAATAGAAAAAGCTCAAGTGAGATTCTTCTTTTCTAAGATTTTTTTTTTCTCTTGCTTGCTGTCATATTCCAAACATTATCTTTTAAATAACTTTCGGAGTTGTTTCCTCAGTTAAGTGTTTCATAAGTGCTTTAACATCTATCTGTCTAAGCCTCATTTTAGGCTTGCAGCTCCTTTGCTGTGCAGTTCTTGGGCATCTCCTTTATCATATTATGTGCTTTATCACTGGGACATGATAAAGATAGCTGACCATCTAAATACATAGCTATTCTGAAATTGTTTGAGTGACTGGCATTTTGATAACCACTTCTTGGATTTATTTCACCTGGATGTGAATTGTCATGTAGAAGTTACTCTGTCCTCATTGTGCCACCTACTTTCTATAGGGGCAGAAGTTAACATTCTTTGTCCTGAAATACATTGAACTATTTCGTAATTGTAGCAAACTACTTTCCTCTGCACATATGTAGGAAATTGTGCACTGGTAGAGTTGCAAGGTTGGCAAGTTGCAGTTTAAGTGAATGTGGAACCTGAAGATTAGCCAGAAGTCTAAAAAAGCCTGGTCACACTTGGTCATTCAGTAAATGTCCTCTAAGGACTTTTTTCAGTCTTGCTAAGACTCTGCCCTAGGTTCTTTGTTCCTTTCTTCTTGTGTTAGAGTTATGTTATGGCCTGAAGAGCCATACACATGGGTCTAGGAACTGGGAACCCCTGCAGAAGGTCTCTCCTTCTCACCTTCTCCTTTCACACACACTGGCAATTTATCTCCTTTTCTTTCCTCAGGCAGCTGCACTTCTCCCACCCACCTGCAGCAGCTGTCATTCAGGCCATCTTCCTGAATGTGCCCTGGGGTCTGTGAGGAGGTCAGAGGATGAAAACACAGGCTTTGCCAGGATGGGATAGTGGGAGGCAATAGGATTAGTGGCTGCAGTGGGGACACTGCTCCCTTCCACAGCAGCTTTGCATAGTGTAAACACACAGTTGTATGACTGTCTGTCTCTATTTTAATAGAATAAGAAAATGAAGCAAGTGATTTTGTGAGCAGTGGAACTACTCATTTATAGCTGTCTTTCTCACTTTGCTGTGTCTTGCTCACTGTTACAATGACCTCATTCCATTTCTGTATCTCCTGTGATTCCTGCCCTGGAATAATTTTGGTTCCTCGGTTCCTTAGCACAATGCTCGCCTTTGTCCCAGCTAACCAGTTGCCGATCAGAACTGAGCAGATATCATATTTCCTCTTGGCTTTGATAATCTTTACCCCTAAAACATACTGTTCTTTTAAAGCAAGTATCTTGTGTTACTTCAGTCAAAGATAAGCCATCCTTTTTATATCTGTCTCTCTTGAGGTAGCCATGTCATTCAGCTAACAATCAGGCTTTAACTGAGGTTCTCTGCTTTACAAAAAAGAGTGTATATGAGCTTAGGAGGGAAGTACGGAAGGAGGGCATCAGAAGCACAGGGAATATTGCTGTGGTAGGCAGCCCTTTGTGCAGCCCCCAAGCACACATAACGGCCAGCTTTTCAAACGCCGCGACAAAATCATGGACTTGGTTGCCTTCCCCCCCCCCCCCCCCCCAGGGAACTCATAACTGAAAATTCTGTACACGTAGAGTTTACACTATAGCTTTTCCATCACTGATGGCAGTAATATATGTCCCTCTCCCTTGTCCAACAGTAGTTTTCTGGAAAGTTGTAGCAATATAACGTCTCTGAGGCATGTACTGTTCTGTCCAGATTTGCTAAAACAGGTCAACAGGCTCAGAAGTTAAAGGAGTGGACAGACAGACAACACGATTATGTAAATCTGTTTTTCTTAAGGAAGTCAACTAAGAAGTATCAACAAAACATGTTATTGCACACATTTCTCTGCTTAGGATAAGACTAGGAGAACAAATGTGGCAAATACGAGACGTGCAATCTCTACTGGCAGGCATTTAGATCTTATGGAGTTAAACAGGGTATAAGACTGTACATGAACTACTCTTGCAGTATCACAGTAATGGAATTATAGAAAAAATTGCTCTTCAATATATATAATCATATTTAGTTTGCCTCGGACTTGGGGAAAATATTGTGGGTAATTAATAATGTTAAGCTTATTAAATAATTGAGCATAAATATGTTCTGACCAGGAGGGCAGAAGGAAGGAGTGGTATTGATGCTACCAAAACTTAGAGCACCAAATACTAAGAGAGCAGTCTGTCTAGGCTCCCTATGTCATCAGTAAAGAGGGCTTGTTCAGAAAGGTATCAGTAAGATGCCTAGTCTGGAGGAACTTTTCTTGCCCAAGACTTGTGTAATGTAGATGCCTACACTGCCCTGTAGATTGCCCTAAAAATGCCTTTTTATCTCTGAGGGTTCCATCAGCACATATTAAAAAGTTAAATCTGGCCATCTCGTATGGAGTCCTTGTTGGCAGCTTGACTCTTTCAGTAGTATAATCTGGATTTCTTTTTACTTCTGCTGAAATGATATTGATTCTAAAATAACTCTAGAACTTTAAAAATACCCGGTTGGATGAGTTTACACTAATATTTTTAAAGATCTTAAATAAAATTTAAGCCTTACCACAAAGCAAAAGTATATTTTGGTAGTGTGTGCAGTAGTTAGATAAAATAAATGCAGTCTCAAGTGTCACTGGGTTTTGTCCCAGAATGTCGGGAGACTAACTTTCTAAATTTCATCCTTATGTTGGTGAGAATCTCCTATAGCCCAAATATAGTTCAGTATATCAGGGTATAATTATGGTAAAGTCTGGTGATAATTGATACATGTATGGAAATGGCGTGCAATTAAACACTTATGTCTCCTCTCATCTATTAAAATAGTAATTTTCTATCGCATGATAAAGTAAACCCTTAGTTCAGTTCCCATTCATGCAGGTTGGCAGAAGTTGAGCTGTTTGTCATAACAACCACTGTTGAGAGGCCTGTTACTCATAACAGAGCATCAGTAATTGCTATACCCTGGAGTGGGTTTATTTTTTAAAGTAAACAAAGGGTCAATGGCTAATAGCTAAATATAACAATCATTAAAAATAATATGGGAACAGATAATGCTTTGGAGACTAGCAAGACCAGGGAAATGTAATACATTAATATTCCAATAAAAATAGATGGACCTTTGCTATTTCTGTCTGTAAAAATTAAAGGCCAGTGTTAAATAATTTGCTTGGTTTTCCTGGGATTCAATATCTAAAAGTTTTCTAAAATCTTTGGGAAAGTTTGTCCTTATATTTAAGCCACATTATTTTATTTTACAGAAAACCGAGGATGTAGATTAGTCTTCTGGCATTTTATCTATCACTTGCCTCTAGAACACTCCCTACCAAAAGTGCATTTTTGGCCAAGGGGATCTGTACTAGTGATTCTTTCCATATGCTGTGTAAGCCTGTTCCAGAACTGATTGAAATGATGTAATTGGAGTCACACATCATGTAGAAATAAGAGTCTAGTCAGATTTTATGTTTTGGACAAAGAAATGCACTTTTTTCTTTACTAAGCCTGTCCTAAACAAATACCTTAGAAGTTCACAAGTTGTGCACCCTTTTTTACAGTGGGAGAGATTTCCCCATTAGGAATTGCCAAACAGCAGTGCCAGATTTCAGCACTGTTGTTGTCGTTGTTGTTGTCGTTGTTGCTGTTCCGTGTAGTTCATGCACCACTTTTAACCACAAACACTTTACTGCTGTGCAGCGAGGTGTAGGATCTGACAGTAAGCCTTACTTCATGGGCTTCATAGGGGAGATAATTGCTGTCAAGCATGTGCAAACATTCCAAGAAAATAGCAGTGAATAAGTAGAAGCTAACCCGAATCTTTGGCATAACAAATCTGCGACCCTTCTGCTGTTTCTTATTTGCCAGCAATCCTATAGCTTTCTGTTAGTTCTTGTGTATTAGAAATATTGGAGCATACTACAGGACTGTTGCTGCTAGTGTCCAGAGAGTGCTCAGTGCCGAACAGTATACAGTTATGGTGTATAAATAATTAAATGTTTAGGTAAATGTATGAATAAAATAAATTCACATGTGCTAAGCTGAAATAGAGCAAGTCTCTGCTGATACCCCAAATTTAGAACATCCCTTTGACTCACAGTAATCCACCATCAGTCACATTCAGACAATACTTAGTAGGGTTTTATAAGAGTGTGCCATAGAAACTAGTGTAAAGGAAGCTTGGAGGATGCTGAGATAGTCTTCCTAAGGGGAAGAAGAAAAAGAAAAGGGAGGGTAGGAGGATGAATTTGGTATCTGGAATATATATTATGTTAGTAACTGAAATATCAAACCCTCATGTGGTTTTTATCTTTTTCATATGTAGCATTTAAAAGTAGAAATTGTGCACAACTGTTTGAAATTAAAATGGCTAGCTAAAGTTTGAAGAGTTTATTTTATACTTTCTTTTTTTAATATATAGTTCCAGATTAATTCTCCAGGAGATAAATTAGTACTGAAGTTCTGTGGTAAATACAGGGAGCTCACTTTGTGGCGTGCCTGGTATAAACATTTACTATAAAAAGAACTAGGTAGTCAGTTGAAATAATAATATAAATAAATTTCCATCTGCTTTATATGGCAAACTACTAAAACAAGTTTCGTCCTTGCTTTTAATGTAGCGACATAGAAGGATCATGATGATACTGAATAGAAGACCAGTTTGAAAAGGACTGTTCTTGTGATCAAAGAGAAAAATGAGAGAAAAGGATATGAAAGAAGTTTTAGAAGCAGTAGAATGATGAATACAGGCCTATGGGGAAAAAGAGAGAAAAAGTGGATAGGAAGTAGCTGAAAGTTTCCAAAAAAGGAGTAGAGTTTTAGTTGCCCCCCTCCACCTAAACTGTACAGCTCCACTTTTATAATAGGCTCTTAAACTTTCTGAAAAATATGTTGTTTTTCTTCCAACATGAATTTAGCCCTTTACATTTAAACACTACTTTCCCCATCTTCCTGTGAACTGAGCTGAAATGCACATCAAGAGCATGTCTGGGTGACTGTTGCTGAAACACAACTGGTAAAGGGACAGAAGCAAGCTTGTTAGGTTTCACCTCAGACACCTGGAAATATAAATCATCGTTTTGTCAAGGACTTTTTTAATTTTTTAAATTTTTGTAGCAGTTGTTGCAAATGACCGAGCACTTAGGTTATGCAGATGATAGGGCTTTTGTTTTGGCAGTCAACCAGAAAAATGCTGGCAAGGTGAAAGTTGAGAGATTGTTTTCGATCAAACAGAATTTCTCAAGGATTTTTCTGTTTTTTCTCCAAAACAAAAATTGGAAGATATTGTTCCATTAGTGAGCAAAGTATCTCATTTGAGCACATGAAAATATTTTGTTTTGGAGGTTTTGTAAGAAAAATACTAGCTATCAACTCTAGTTTAAAAAACGAATGTTGGTGGTCTCACGCCCATTGGTGTGTATACTCCCCCTTGGTATGCATACTCCTCCTGGACACAGAAGAGTATTTCTCTCCTTTCCCTGACAGGAGTTTTAAAGCTCTATCTGCTGCCCCAGGAGTTTGTGACAACAATAGTATTTCTGGAGTGCCAGCGCATTGCTATGGTCAACGGTAAGTCCGTACAATTATACAGCTGAATTCAGGATCAGGAGTTGTCCCAATGACATGCCACATTTGCATCCCCATTTGACGTTTTACATGCATTAAGCTCAACCATGCTGTCAGCTAGCTACCACGTGGAAGCTGGATAGCATCTAAATGCACTAAAAGTATGTTCTTTAACTAATTTTCACCTATAAGCCTTCAGAATAGAGCCTTGATTCACTTATTTTGCGACCACTTCATGAGAATGAGAGTTTCAGGCCCGAGTGCTGGCATGCTCCATCTCATCATTAGCTTAATCTGCCCTCAGCCCCCAGGTTATTCTGCATTAGGTTATTTGTCATGGGAACCTTTGGAGCGTTAAGCTTCAGGATGTGGATTACATGCATGTTACATATGTCAGGATATGCTTAATGTTTCATTTTACAATCAGTGATGACATATTACTTATTGACAAAAAAAAAAAATCTGGAAATCAGATATCAGGCTGCCCAGGGGGTTATTATGTTTCTCAGGCTAGACTGTTAGTTTTCTTTTTACTTCAATTTGTATTTAAGAATCGAATGCAAAGTGAAGAAAGGGCAATTCTAAATATCCCATAGACTATGAGCAAGGAATTCACTGAAGTGGAAGAATTTGATTTAAATCCTGCCTTGAACTGGGCAGATAGTGATTATTTTTCCTCCCTTGCTAATATTTCTTAAAGAAATGCTAATGCTTTTGTATTTTGGTCTCAGAAAGAAAGTAGTTCTTAGTAGAGAGAAATAAGAGAAAAAATACATAAAACTTTCTACTGAAAGAAGAGACATTGGCAGCATTAGTAATGTTCTCAAGAAAGATGTTGAGGTGATCTTACCACGTGTGTGTGTGCGTGTGTGTGTGTATCTATATATAATATTATATATATTTTGCTGTTTCAAGGGGACAGGATATTGATCTTTACTTCCTATCTTAACCTATATATAATTTATATACTTATTTAAAGCATGCAATCCTATTAAGTTAAAGTGATATGTGCACACTTAATTTTGGACAATGCAGTACATTTGTGGTGCTTTTTTACATCATATATTGATGACTGAAGAGCTGAGTCCCAACATATTCCCCATTTGGATTCATCATTTGCTAGAAGGTGGTAAATCTAAAACACCATGCTAAAATTCTCAAAACATGTAAGAAAAACACATTATTCATAAAGTTTTATTTCTTCACTGTTTCTTCATGGAGGATTTATATCAAACTCTCACTTGCTAAAATAAAGTAACAAAAAATATTTTATATAGGAAAGATGAAAAGAACATAAAGAACCTCTCAGACATGTATTTGTCTGCTGCTGTTCACAGCATTTGTCCAGACAGCAGTTCTTGATGCGAAACGATGCACACAGTTTTGGATGTTTCCGAAGTTCAATCATTAGGCAGCAGAACCACTCATTACTTCCAGCTCTCTTAAAAACCTTCTCAAGTTTCCAAATAGGCACCTCTTCTAAATATACCTACAGGTATATGAAGTGTAAGAATTGGGGTTTTTTTTTTGGTCACCATCTGTAGGGATGCATATATGGTTTTCTTGTTATTTTTAAAATATCTTTCAGTTTTTTTGCAGTAGCTGCATTTGCTAACATTGTTTATGCTTGTGACTAAATAGTTGATCTGTACCAAAGCTGTTATAGATATTTGTATTTACTTTGGATTCTTTTCTCTAACATCTTGGATTCTTTTCTGTAACATATGATACCTTTGAAAGAGAAAAGAGACTAATGCAGCACTGAGATAAAACTTGTTACCTGCATTCTTCAAACCCAGTTAATCGCTAAGTTATTTTATTTTTATGTATATTTATGACTAATAACATGTTAATAGTTTTTTCAGTGATAATCGAAGATGAAAAAGCAGAAATAGAGTTGCAGAGACTGAACTGAGAGTGACAAATAACCAGTTATATCAGTTTTTCAATTTTTGTGGCTTGGTGATACCTGGAGAATAGGAAGAACTGCTTGCCTAATTTAGTTAGGTTTTCTTCACATTTATGTGGAAATGTTTGCTGTTGTCAAATGGAAATAATGAGCTTCTATGTAAAGCATGTCAGTGTTTGGCTTACAGGCCTGTAATTTTTTTTCCCACAACAATTAACCCAAAATATGAATAAGAATTTTTACTGCACCTGTCCAGAAGCCTTTACGGATAAATTTAAAGGTTGGATGGGAACAAAATGACAGAGGAACGTTCATAACAGAGGCCACAGAGAATGTAATGTGGATTTGGGGATCAGAAATAAATTTCTAGAACTTTTTTTCCCAGAGCTTTGACAGATATTTGTTTGGCACACTTTTAGCTGTTTACCTTCATATCATTCTCAGCCTTTTCCCATTAATGTCTGCCCCTTGACCAAGAAACAAACAAAATGGTGCAAAGAAAATAATCTAGTCCAGTAAAACCCTGCTTCAACAAAAGGTCAAATCTTGCTGCGCAAGTAAATGCTAAATTCATTCATGTATTTAGCTTAAAATTGATAAGAAAAAGATTTCCTTAAAAAAGTGGAAATGAATGCATGACTTCATTTAGCAGAAGGCTGAATTCAAGCTGAGAGAAGGTGGATGCTTCCAAGTATTGGAAATTTAGCTAATCAGAAAGGCTACAGAGGCTTTCCTTACATGCTGATGTGACTTTGCCAAGTTCATTGAGTTCTTGCAATGATGTTAGACATACTGACAAAAATTAAAGGTCATTTTTCTCACTCTTATATCTTGTATTTTACCATAATTGCAGTGCCCTAAGCTGATATTCATAGTTTATAAGTGATTTATTGACATCTTTTGAATGCAAGTAAGTGCTCCCATAGCAGAATGAGGATTTCTTTTTTTTTAATCTTGCTTTTCTGGTATTTTTTTCTCATCTGTTTGTTTACTCTGTTGCTTATACGACTCTAAGATGAAATCATATTTATAGAATCATAGAATAGCAGAGGTTGGAAGATGCACATCTTCAGGGGCACAACACAATTTCCACTGATTGCAATAGGTCACTATCTCAACTCAACAATTTAAAATTCATTTCTATAACAAAAATGTATGGCAAAGTAAATGAGTGAAGAGACCAAACATGAAAACACAATTGTTTATTCTATCAAATTGAGATTTCATTCAGTATATATTCCTTCACATTTTCTGTTTTGTAGAACTATGGCCTGAATATACTCTCAGTGGTGCAAAACTAAAGGCTTTGATACTCAATATTCTCTTGGTTTAAAGAGAAATATTTGTTCTGTGCTACCTCCCCCACCCAGTAGGAATTTTCTTGTTACAAATTCACTGTTTTGCTAAGCTCATCATAATCATCCCATACAAACAGGTAGTTCCTAGAAGATAATTTTGAGTAGTAGCCTTTTACCTCTTTTTATGGTAATGCTGTTTTTAATGCTATTAAGTATATTAATTTGAACCATAGTTATGAAAATAAATTTTCTCATTTCTACTTCTACCCTTGAATGCATTTATGAAATTAAAAAACATCATTGTGAATTATTTTATTAAACTTTCTTTAAACAAAATTCACTAAAGCCACCACTCAGGATGTTTTTATCAACATTAGGCTCCTTTGAAAAAAAAAATGTTATAAATTTTTGGAGGCGCATAAATTTGGGGTTATTACTTTCTCACAAAAACACTGTGAATCTTGCTTTAGATAAATAGATTAATTTTTTTTCATATCTATTTCTCCCAGCAAAACCTAGAATATCACAAACTGTTTTAATATTTAAAGACTTAATCTAATGAAATTAATGAGCTTTGAAAGTTAAAAGTCTCCATACTTGGGAAAGAATAAAATGGTCTCAGAGACTTAAGTAGCTCACTACCATGTTAAAATTCAGGGTGAGTTGCCTAACCTCAAAGACATTAAGTCATATACACCTCATAGTACAGTAAGAGAAAGAGAGAGAGAAAAAAAAAAAAGTGGAGCTCAATTAATTGACATCTTTCTTTATTGACAGGCTAGTGAAGGACGCTCCATGGGATGAGGTCCCTCTTGCTCACTCCTTAGTTGGTTTCGCCACTGCTTATGACTTCTTGTACAGCTATCTCAGCAGGACTCAACAGGAGCGATTTCTTGAGGTGATTGCCAATGCCTCAGGATACATGTATGAAACATCGTACAGACGCGGATGGGGTTTCCAGTACCTCCATAACCACCAGCCGACCAACTGTGTGGCCCTGCTGGCTGGGAGCCTGGTTCTGATGAATCAAGGTAGGTGCTAAACCATAGGAACGTTTTTCTAAAGTGTATAGACTGAATCAGCCATTTATGCAATAAAGTTCAGGAACTGATACAAATGTTTTTTCTACGCTTTCCGCATTAAGCACTCAGCATCTGATGCAGCCAGCTGTAAAGGTGTGCTGCTTTGTGTGTTTCTGCAAGCACAGCTGTATTGGGTTTGCTCCTACGCTGCTTAGAAAAATATGGTCTACTGAATAGAATAAAAGTCTGTGGACAGTCGTACAAGGTATAGTATGTATGCATACATATGTGTCTGTATAAAGCTGGTAATCTAATTGATTCTGGAATTCTTAACTCACTGTTTGTAAGCATTAAAAATTCCGTTATGTATAATGTAGCCAGTTCAGATTTTACATGCAGCTCTTTCAGAGTAAACTCAATAAAGAGCTCGTTCTACCACCGTTGCTCCCTTAGAGTGATACACGTAGTCTCCTTACACAATGCATGGAGAAAGCTAGTGATCAGAAACACCCTGCACGCTGGTCGGGGCTCGAGACAACAGGATAACCTGCAGTTAGGTCCAAGACTTCTGTCCTGTCTCTCCTGAGACAGCTGCAAAGATGTAACTTCATCCGCTCAAGAGCCACAGCTGAGGACCCTTCCTTTCAGGTGTCCCTTTTTTCAAAGAGATGAGCAGGGCTTCACCTTTCTCCCTTTGAACTGTTGCTCCCCAGAGCCTTCATCCAAGATGTGTCCGTGCCAGATACAACCTTGTGGTTTGCATGGGCGACTTTTAGTCCTTTTTTCCCATTTCCCAGAAGAACACCCTCACCAAATGCTTTTGGTTGTTCTGCCCAGAGACTGTCCCTCTCCTCCTGTTTTGCTGCTATGCTGTGTGAAAGAAAATGCCAGACTCAAAGAGTCGGAGAGAAAGAGCAGATAAGAAATCCTGACTCTAAATTTGGCTGAGGGAGGGAAGCCATGAAGCCAGCTCCTACTTGTAAGAATGCATCAGTATTTTATCCAGTGATTAATATAGACCCTACCCTCCAGTTATGTGCTGGAAGTCTTTTGAAAACATGATGCCCAGCAGATCTACTTACTTGCTGCAAGTCAAGGAAAATCTGGTTTCTGGAGCCTGATGGCGTTATCAAGCTGTTCAGCTCTGCCAAGCAAAGGCACAGCTGCACAGAGTGGGAGATCTCAGACGGCTGAGGAATTTGTACCAAAAACTGTAGAACCTACTGTTTTGGGGGGGTCACTTTTTTGTTACTTATTTTCATAACAAACCTATTCATTAATGTACACATGCTGAACAGCAATGAGAGTGTATGTGGAAATTATCCCCTTTCCTCCTATCTTGCCCTTCACAAAAAGGAGACTTAAGATCAAGTTTATTCAGTGGGTTTTCCTAAATTCCTCATAATTCCATACTTCCCTGCTCCTCTGTTGTTGCAGAAAGCTGGCAGTTTTAGGAATGACTCTGTTTTTCATTAGTGTATAGATGATAAGAACACTTTGTGCCAAACAGTGGTAACACCACAAATAAAGTGGAGTAATAGTTCTTTCATCAAACTTGCTTTTTCTTTTGCAAAAAAATGCAAATTAAGCAACACTTGAACAATTTTTAATTAATGCTGGTATTTTAAATGAAAATAGGTTCCAACTTCCAGATTGCACATTTCCAACCAAAAATTCAGTTGTTTTCAATTTAGAGCAACTTTATTTTTAAAAAATAGAAGTTCAGATGAAGTATTTCTGTTGATAATTAAAAATAAAATAATATTAATAAAATAAAAGTCAAACAATTAAAAAAATTGGTTTCTTAAACATTCTCATTCCAAGATAAAAGTCTTTTTCTTGCAGAGAAGAAAGGAAGGGAGGGAGGCGAGGGAGGGATACACAGAGATATGTATTTATAAACATAAAATCCTGTATCAAATGCATAGTAATTGCAAATAGTGTATCCCTTTTTCTCAAAGTTTTAATTTTAAAGAAATAATTTTAAGCAATGTATTCAGCTTTTTATGGACCATTGAAGTATGCAGAGATTAAATAGCGTTTTTAAAGGCGCTTATAAAATTTGTCATAGTGCTGAGAAATGAACCTAATTTAAGTGAATTCTAAGTACCCATATATATTAAATTCTTTTCAGTTAAAATAAAAGCTCATATGTTTGAAAAAGAAACTTGAGTAAGGCCTAATTTGTTGTGTATACTGCTAATTATAGGTGTACTTGGATTAATTTTGTTTTCTTGTGACATCTGTGTTATCTGAGAGAATACTGAGTCTCTTTTTTATTCTAATGTATTATTATCCTTTTAATGTACTGTAAGTATAGGGTTGCATATAGCATAGATGTAAACTAAGTAAATGGAATTTATCATGTACTTCAAAGAAGTAAATGCACTGTGCTGAATCATGAGAATATGTGTAAATTTGAAAACAGTAGGAAGATAATAGTCAAAAGTACCTATTGTGATTTTTAAGTCACAGGGGAAAAAGGGGATTGAGTATTTGGGCTTGTATTCAGAAAAAGTCCCGCGGTGCCCAGCTCCATCAGTGTAGTGAGGTAGTGTTAAGTTAGCTGTAGGTAAAGTAGTGCTACTTGCTCCTGTTGCTCAAGCCTTCCTGATCCTAGCTCTCTCTTCAGCCAGTGGAGAAAAACACCATGTTAGAATCAAGTTGTCTGATTAACTTGGGCATTGCAATTTTTTCTCTCCTTTAACTGAGCACAATTTGGCAGCCTTGACAGAATCACAGAATCACAGAATCGCTGAGGTTGGAAGGGACCTCTGGAGATCATCTAGTCCAACCCCCCTGCTCAAGCAGGGTCACCTAGAGCACATTGCACAGGATTGCATCCAGGCGTGTTTTGAATATCTCCAGAGAAGGAGACTCCACCACCTCTCTGGGCAACCTGTTCCAGCGCTCTGTCACCCTCACAGTGAAGAAGTTTTTCCTCATGTTCAGATGGAAGTGTCTGTGTTTCAGTTTGTGCCCGTTGCCTCCCGTCCTGTCACTCGGCACCACTGAAAAGAGTCTGGTCCCATCCTCTCGACACCCTCCCTTCAGATACTTGTACACGTTGATAAGATCTCCTCTCAGCCTTCTCTTCTCCAAGCTAAACAGGCCCAGCTCTCTCAGCCTTTCCTCATAAGAGAGATGCTCCAGTCCCCTAATCATCTTTGCAGCCCTTCGCTGGACTTGCTCCAGTAGTGCCACATCCCTCTTGTACTGGGGAGCCCAGAACTGGACGCAGTACTCCAGATGTGGCCTCACCAGGGCTGAGTAGAGGGGAAGAATCACCTCCCTTGACCTGCTGGCAACACTCTTCCTGATGCACCCCAGGATACCATTGGCCTTCTTGGCCACAAGGGCACATTGCTGCCTCATGCTTAACTTGGTGTCCACCAGCACTCCCAGGTCCTTCTCCGCAGAGCTGCTTTCCAGCAGGTCAACCCCCAACCTGTACTGGTGCAGGGGGTTATTCCTCCCCAGGTGCAGGACCCTGCACTTGCCTTTGTTGAACTTCATGAGGTTCCTCTCTGCCCACCTCTCCAGCCTCTCCAGGTCTCTCTGAATGGCAGCACAGCCCTCTGGTGTATCGGCCACTGCTCCCAGTTTTGTATCATCAGCAAACTTGCTGAGGGTGCACTCTGTCCCTTCATCCAGGTCATTGATGAAGCAGTTGAACAAGACTGGACCCAGTACTGACCCCTGGGGGACACCGCTAGCTACAGGCCTCCAACTAGACTCTGCACCGCTGATCACAACCCTCTGAGCTCTGCCATTCAGCCAGTTCTCAATCCACCTCACTGTCCACTCATCTAGCCCACACTTCCTGAGCTTGTCTATGAGGATGTTATGGGAGACAGTGTCAAAAGCCTTGCTGAAGTCAAGGTAGACAACATCCACTGCTCTCCCCTCATCTACCCAGCCAGTCATTCCATCATAGAAGGCTATCAGATTGGTTAGGCATGATTTCCCCTTGGTGAAGCCATGCTGACTACTCCTGATCACCTTCTTGTCCTCCACATGCTTGGAGATGGCCTCCAGGATGAGCTGCTCCATCACCTTTCCAGGGATGGAGGTGAGGCTGACTGGCCTGTAGTTCCCTGGGTCCCCCTTCTTGCCCTTTTTGAAGACTGGGGTGACATTGGCTTTCTTCCAGTCTTCAGGCTCCTCTCCTGTTCTCCATGACCTTTCAAAGATGATGGAGAGTGGCTTAGCAATAATGTCCGCCAGCTCCCTCAGCACTCGTGGGTGCATCCCATCAGGGCCCATGGATTTGTGGGTGTCAAGTTTGCTTAAATGATCTCTAACCCAATCCTCCTCCACCAAGGGAAAGTCTTCCTTCCTCCAGACTTTCTCTCTTGCCTCCAGGATCTGGGGTTCCTGAGGGCTGGCCTGAGCAGTAAAGACTGAAGCAAAGGCAGCATTCAGTAACTCTGCCTTCTCTGCATCCTTCGTCACCAGGGCACCCACCCCATTCAGCAAAGGGCCCACATTTTCCCTAGTCTTCCTCTTGCTACCGATGTATTTGAAGAAGCCCTTCTTGCTGTCCTTGACATCTCTAGCCAGATTTAATTCCAAACGGGCCTTAACCTTCCTCGTCGCATCCCTGCATACTCTGACAACGTTCCTATATTCCTCCCAAGTGGCCTGTCCCCCTTTCCACTTTCTGTATACTTCCTTCTTCTGGTTGAGTTTTGCCAGGAGCTCCTTGCTCATCCATGCAGCTCTCCTGCCTCCTTTGCTTGACTTCCTACTCATAGGGATGCACCGCTCTTGAGCCTGGAGGAAGTGATGTTTGAATATTAACCAGCTCTCTTGAACACCCCTTCCTTCTAGGGCCCTAACCCATGGGATTCCTCCAAGTAGGTCCCTGAAGAGGCCAAAGTTTGCTCTCCTAAACTCCAGGGTTGCGATCCTACTTGGTGCCCTGCTGCCTCCTCGCAGGATCCTGAACTCCACGATCTCATGGTCACTGCAGCCAAGGCTGCCCCCGACCTTCACATCTTCCACCAGTCCTTCTTTGTTTGTTAGTACGAGGTCCAGCAGCACACCTCTCCTTGTTGGCTCCTCCACCACCTGTGTCAAGAAGTTGTCACCAATGCTCTGCAGGAACCTCCAGGACTGTTTGTGCCTAGCTGTGTTGTCTTTCCAGCAGATATCGGGGTGGTTGAAGTCCCCCATGAGAACCAGGGCCTGGGATTGTGAGGCTACTTCCAGCTGTCTGTAGAAGGCCTCATCGACTTCTTCATCCTGATCAGGTGGCCTGTAGTAAACACCCACAACAGTGTCACCCATGCTAGCCTGCCCTTTGATCCTTACCCATAAGCTCTCGACTCGCTCTTCATCCACCCCTAGGCACAGCTCAATACATTCCAGTTGCTCTCTCACATAAAGAGCAACTCCACCACCTCGCTTTCCTGGCCTGTCTTTCCTAAAAAGCACGCAGCCATCCATGACAGCACTCCAGTCACATGACCTATCCCACCATGTCTCTGTAATGGCAATGAGATCATGGCCCTGCGACCGCACACACATCTCTAGTTCTTCCTGTTTGTTCCCCATGCTGCGTGCATTGGTGTACAGGCATTTCAGGGAGGTGATCGAGCATGCAGGTTTCCCAGGAGGGGTAAAAGAGGGTCCTCCATAGCCACATCCCATGCGCACTTCCCTGGCTGCATTCACCTGTTGGAGGCATCCTGACTTGAGCAGTCTTTTGCCAACTACCCTGTCACTATAACTCTCCCCTTCCCCCATCTTTCCTAGTTTAAAGCCCTCCTTACCAGGTTGGCCAAGGTTGACTAGTAGGAAGTCTGAATTGCTCATCACCCTACTGAGCATAAATACAGTAACTGTGGCAATAGAACGAAACATTCATAGTAGTGGGTTTGAATGTTCTCTGAGTTTGGCATATGCACTTCATTCAGCAGGCACCCATTCACCCGATAGTGGGATGTAATTTAAGCTAGCTGCTGTAAAGCTCAGCTCTGGTAGATGTTGGAAATGAGGCTGATTACCTCTGTGCCCAGACACTTCGAGTTGGGTAGACACTAGGTAGCCATGAAAAACTGCAAGCTAGTCATTCTCTGTTTAGTCCTACCTCTCTTGCCGGTGAATCGAAAAGAAATTAAGAAAAGGCATGTAGCCTTGGGACTCCTAGAATTAGCTGGAGTGGATCCACATGCTTCCTTCAAAACACACATCCTTCTGCAATACTTAAATGCACTGCTGATATTCTAGTGCTTGTGCTTGTTATTTGGTGAAGGCAGACATGCCCTGAGAAGGGCTTCTGGCAGCCTCTTCCCAGTTCTGGAGTTGTACAGAACTGACCCAAATAATGAGATCTCTGAAAGTCTTTTCTGTAGAAGAAATGTAAGTACTTAAATCCTGTTTATGTGGAGGTTTAAACTTAATCCAGTTGGAAGAGTAATTTTAAACTAATCATTCCTACTCCTGAATCTGGACAGGAAATTAACTATCTAAATCTTTTCCAAAATAATTCCTATTGTAAATAACCCTTTTGATTGTACAACACATTGAACAAGACATATCAATTAACTGCAGTTCAAATGTGAAGTTTTTTGTATTTTTAAACTGAGGACCTCTTTACAACATGCTGGTGAAATCATGCTGGTGAAAAATTACTGATTAGAATATTTGCGTTATTGGAGTCCTCTAGTGGGGATTGTAAACTTAACAAATTTGCAGTAAATCATACTGCTTTAATTTGAAATGCAATAAATAATCTTGGTGTGGCTCTTCCCTTTCTGCATGTTCTGAATACATTATGGAAATTTTCCTTTTAAAACAAAAGGCATAATCCCAATCTTTGCTCAGTTAACCTTGCTTTACTGTGTTTAAATATGCTATTTTATTTTTCACTCTAGAGCTGCAGGGTCGCTGCAGCGATAGTTTCATTTTAGAGCTCCGGCAGCCACCCTTGTGGATTTGTGGCTGTAAAGGATCCCACTGTAGGAGCACGGATAATGTAATCAGTACTCTGTGGTGGTATAAGATGACGTTTTGTCATTCATCATCTCTTTCTTTCAGGCTACCTTCAGGAAGCCTATTTGTGGACCAAGCAAGTGCTAGCAATCATGGAGAAGTCAGTAGTCCTGCTCCAGGAGGTTACGGATGGCTCCCTCTATGAAGGGGTGGCTTATGGCAGCTACACAACCAGATCTCTGTTTCAGTACATGTTTCTTGTCCAAAGGCACTTTGATATCAATCACTTCGGCCACCCCTGGCTCAAGCAGCACTTTGCATTCATGTACAGGACTGTCCTGCCAGGTAGGTCATTTGGATCAATGAAGATATATCTTAATATTCCTAAAGCAGCAGTAAATTTCATACTTGAAGTAGGTCATTTTTCAATATTCTTTCACTTGGATTTTCCAGTACCTTCATCATCCATCGAAACAGTCCTATCTTTGTTTATCACTCTTTAGTAAACATCATTGTTACTTAAGCTCTGGCTTTTAGAACCAGTCAAAAGATGGGAACATTGTTTGGGAGAAAAATCAATGCTTCAAAATTTGATTTCATTTTTCAAAGTTTGAAACAGATGTATTTCTGAGGTGTTCTGTTTGAAAAATAATATTCCTTGAGGTTCTTACTAATCTTTTTTTTTTTTCCTTTGACAAAAATCATCACAGGAAAATTATTTGGTGAAAGGAAAAGCAAATGATGAAGCCTGTACAAAAGTATCCACAAAGTATAGGAAAGTTTTACATGATCAACATCAACAAGTTTTCCACAAAATATTGAAATTTATATTTATAACAATTTTATTAAAATATTTTTCATATGGAGAATGTGATTGAATCAACTGATTGGTATCTCAGTACAACCCAACTGTTATACATGAGCTATTCTTTTGTTAATATGAGAGTGAAACAAAAATATCAGGCATTCCTAATGGGCCTGTTTTGCAAGCTTTTTACTATTTCCGTTTTCTGTATTTCTGTATTCTCTCCAGTGTCTCTCAGTATATTTTAGCATCTCTGATTTGAAGTTCCAGTTGTTGCTGAAAGATGGAGAAGTACAAATATGAAAACAATTACAAGCTAGTATAGCCAACCTCCTCTAGCTTTCAGAGAAGATTTAGTATCAGGGTAACCTTGCAAGTTTTGTATGATGGTTTTGTATTGATTATTCAAAGGTCAATTCATAAGGAACTTATATTTTTAAAATTCCTGGTTGAAAAGATAAAATGATAATGGGTATTAATAACCGCAGTTCAGCACAAGCAGAGTGTTTCAGGCAGAGAACTCAGCTTATGGCAGCTAATTCGTAAAAAACAAGATAAAGTCGTGTATCCAAGGGGCGGTGAGCGCAGCTTTGACATGCCAGTATAAACTGCATCCATGTGATACCTCAGGCATCTACTGGGGAAAGAGCAAACATGTAAAACATGAACATGTTTTAGCTGTTTCAAGGGTGAAGCAGATTTTTTTTTTCCACGAGGAAACCTCTGTGTTGTTGCTTTAGGAGTTCGGATTGACATAGGAAAAGTGAAAGCTGTAAAGAGAAAGTTATCTTTGCCAGATTTGAGTGAGGAAAGGAAGTGGATGGGACACTTCTTTTTACATTTTTGTAACATGTTAGCTATCTGTAGCTCATAGCTGAAGAAGAAAGGTGAGTATTCAAGTCAGCTACAGCAGAGGGAAATAACTCCTGTGTAAGCTGTTTATGGCTCATTTAAGAGTAGGCCTATAAACATCTTAAAAGACTATTTCTGTTTGTGTCTGTACTGCTTGGCTTCATTGTCATGCTCTACAAACATATCTTTGTGCATGTATTTTGTTTTTTCTTACATGTCTTTTAATTTTTTCCCAAGGATTTCAGAGAACTGTGGCCATCGCAGATTCCAACTATAACTGGTTCTACGGGCCAGAGAGCCAGCTGGTGTTTCTTGACAAATTCGTCATGCGCAACGGCAGTGGGAATTGGCTGGCAGAGCAGATCAGAAGGAACCGTGTGGTGGAAGGCCCGGGGACCCCATCCAAAGGGCAGAGGTGGAGCACTCTCCACACTGAATTTCTCTGGTATGAAAGGGAATGAGTGGGCTTCAAAGAAACATGACAGCTGCTCGCTATTAGTGATAAGCCATTATCTTTAGATTTGTGCTGAACTGTAGAAGCAGAGATTGTGCTGGTCATTTGCAACCCAGAGAGTCTTGAGGCTCAAGTGATCTAAGAACTTGTTCAGTTTGTGTAGATATACTTGTGTGTTGCTATGGATTACACCTTGGTCTTGTCCTGCAAGTATTTTTTTATGTTTTCCTCCTGTTGTCTTTTGCTTTTATAGAATATAAGCAGTTTCAAAAGGATGGGAATTTTCCCTATGTATCTTCTTTAAAAAAATCTGTTTTAATCTTTTGTGTTCTTTAATAATTAATTAGGCAGATACTTAAAGTATAGTTTTCTTTTTAGACGGTGTGAAAGTAATGCAAAAGGTGAGCTTATTTTTAGCTGTGTGTACACACACTAATTTGCAAATTATGTTTAGAATAAAATTGTTGGCAAATAACTAGATCCAGTTTTTCCATGCAACTTACACCTCTCCTAACTAATATGATTAGTCAACCTACTAAAGATGAGAAATGAAAAGATCAGAGGCTTTAAATAAACATATAAATCCCCTCAATCAGTAGAGAGAGCAGATACATTTCCAAAGAGTCAATGTGGCTTCATTTCTCTCTCTTATGAGAAAAATATTACTGAATATGTCATTTATATTCTTGATATGCACATTAAAAATGTATGTTTACTGGGCTCCAAGCACCCTTCAGCTTGTTATCTACAAATTACAGAATCTTTCTTCTACAGATCCCATCCCTCATTTTCTTCTCTTAGTGTCTCCATGGAAATCTTGGAAATATATGCTTAGAACTTTTTTCTTGATGCCAAAGGGGAAGAACATTTTTAAGAGTACATGAGTCAGAAAAAAAGCTCTGAACAACTGCCTTTTCCCTGGGCCACAGGGACTTACACTGGAGTCTGCTTTTAGGGGGTTCTCCATCAAGGACCCCTAGCAAGCTTCCAGCATTGGTCAGAATTACCTGAAACTGTATGCAGGACACGAGCTTTCCTTGCTTAGGGCCTGACTGAGGCTCCTAGTTAGTTGTAGAGAATAATCCTGATGAGGAACCATGTGGCAGAAATATTATTAAGCTTAATGATGGTTTTGTTTATTTTGGCTGCTTAAAAATGGTTCCAGAGGGTTGGGGTTTTTTTGTTTTGCTTGGGGTTTTTGTTTTTGTTTTAACTCTTGTAAATCACAAGAAACAAAAATTGTAAGCAGCTTAACCTTTTCAGTAATTAAGACTTATTTTTAAACCAAATGTTTTACACCTTACAATTTATATAAGAAAGACATACAAATTTTTCTTCAGCCTAGCTGGAGAAGGAAACTAACATATACTAAGTGTTATAAATTATAAAGATTTATCCTTTAAAATATATTTTCGTTAACTTCCAGCTAATTCCTAATCCTATTCAGAGACTACAGACTTTCTATAATCATCAGTTTGGGGAAAATTTGCAGATATGCTGTTTGCTTCTCTTGGTTAAGTAGTCAGTAATAGGTGCAAGTGTTGATACCTAGATGAAAGATCTCACCTACAGCCTGGTGCTAACACACTTTTTTAAAGGATTTGTATTACAGTCAGCAGCTTTATGAAATGTGCCAAAGCATGGCTTATTTCACAGAAATTAGTGATGCTCTTATTTTTTGGACTGCAGAGGGATTTCTCACTTTAAATGTGGAGCAGATGTTTTCAGCTATTATTCTGTAAAAATCATATATTAATTTGACTCATGTAGACATTTTTTATGAGGATTAGTATGCTAAATATCCTTACGACTATATGATTAGTTCACTCAGTAAATGTATGTGTGGGCTTTGTATTATTAGGTTGCTCCTTAATGCAAACATTGAATCATTTTTTGAGTTTTGTACAGGTGCTGATACAGTTGATTTTAAAGCTATTTTCCTTATCTTCTTGGCAGGTATGACGCAAGTTTGCACTCTGTACCTCCACCGGACTATGGGGTTCCAAAGCTGCATTATTTTGAGGACTGGGGAGTGGTAACCTACGGGAGTGCATTGCCAGCTGAAATCAACAGGCCTTTCGTTTCCTTCAAGTCAGGAAAGCTGGGAGGACGTGCAATATATGATATTGTTCATAAGAACAAGTACAAAGAGTGGATCAAGGGGTGGAGGAACTTTAATGCTGGCCATGAACACCCAGACCAGAACTCCTTTACTTTTGCTCCCAATGGCGTACCTTTCATAACAGAAGCTCTATATGGGCCAAAATATACTTTTTTTAACAATGTGCTGATGTTTTCCCCTGCTGTGTCCAGGAGCTGCTTCTCCCCATGGGAAGGGCAGATTACAGAGGACTGTTCCTCAAAGTGGCTGAAATATAAGCATGACTTGGCTGGTGACTGCCAGGGACGAGTGGTTGCTGCTATGGAGAGAAGCGGGGTGGTTTTTATCAGGGGCGAAGGAGTGGGTGCTTACAACCCAAAGCTGAAGCTGAGAAAATTGCAAAGAAACCTTGTGCTTCTCCACCCCCAGCTTCTGCTGCTGGTAGATCAAATCCATCTGGAAGATGACAGCCCCCTGGAGGCAGCAACCAGTTTCTTCCACAATGTGGATGTGCCTTTTGAAGAGACAGTTGTTGATGAGGTCCATGGGGCTTTTATTAGGCACCGCGATGGGATATATAAGATGTACTGGATGGATGACACTGGCCACAGCGAGAAAGCTATCATTGCCTCAAGGATGTATCCCCGGGGCTACCCTTACAACGGAACGAACTACGTGAATGTGACTACCCTCTTGCGGCACCCGGTCACAAGAGCCATTTACCTTTTCATTGGGCCTTCCATTGATGTGCAGAGCTTCACGGTCCATGGGGATTCTCAGCAACTGGATGTTTTTGTTACCACCGGTGAGCACGCCTATGCAGTTTACCTGTGGACCGTTGAGGATGGGCCCCATTCTGCCTTTGCACAGGTTATTGCAGACCGCCAGAAAATTGTCTTTGACCGAGCCTCTGCCATTAGGACCTCTGCAGTGCCAGAAGTGAAAGATTACGTAGGGATCGTGGAGAGGAACCTGCAGCATTTTAAGCCTGTTTTCCAGCAGCTTGAGAAGCAGATCTTGTCTCGTGTACGAAACACAGCTAGCTTTAGGAAGACTGCTGAGCGCCTGCTAAGATTTTCAGATAAAAGACAGACAGAGGAGGCCATTGATAGAATATTTGCAATCTCACAGAGGCAGCAGCAGCAGCATGCCAGAACAAAGAAAAATAGAAAGGTAGCCAAAGGCTACAAATTTGTTGATGCTGTTCCTGACATTTTTGCACAAATTGAGGTAAATGAAAGAAAAGTGCGACAAAAGGCACAGACTCAAGCACAAAAAGAGTTGCCTGTAGACGAAGACGAAGAAATGAAAGATCTTTTGGATTTTGCAGATGTCACTTACGTGAAGCACAAAACTGGTTTGTCAATCAAAGGCCGATCAGGGCTGGCACAGATGGTGACAACTGTTCGAAGCAGTGCCCCATCAATATCAGCTTCTTATACCCGCCTCTTTCTAATTCTCAACATTGCTATTTTTTTTGTCATGTTGGCAATGCAGCTCACGTATTTTCAGAAGGCCAAGCGACTGCATGGCCAAAGATGTCTGTATGCAATACTTTTAGTAGACAGCTGTATATTATTGTGGCTGTATTCTTCCTGTTCCCAGTCACAATGTTAGCAGAAGACCTCTACTAGTCGACCAGTTTATGGTCATATATATCTATGCAAAAGCATTAACCCTAATAGGGCCAAAGTTTATGTTCTTTTTCTGAAACATTCCAATAAACAGCTGGGGGAAGGTTGATTTCAGACCGGAAGGGATGGAGGAATAGGAAAAGTGATGAATTTCTCAGAAAGCTAAGTTCTCAATAAGCACCCCTCCTTTGTGTTTTGAGTTGGGACTCACATCTGAGGGAATGTTATGCTTTGTTCATCAGAGTTCCGTAATGTAAAGTTGTAATTAATTTTTTTGGTGAGATGAGCCCTCTTTTAAGAGATTTGTTTCTAAGGGCTTTGTTTTTTATACAGAATTGGGTTTGTATCAGTGAGTTTTCATTTCAGGCTGCTATGGATGTTCTCTTTAGACAAAGACATTCAAACAGAAGTATGCAAGGCAGACCTTAGCAGTAGATTTCATTTCTCTCTGCCAAACCAAAGAATACTTCAATATGGGACACTCCTGTACAATTATTTCAGATGCTTATATCATGTCATCTCTTCCATGCTATACAATCTGGCAGGAGGCAAATAAGGGGCTAACTTGAAGTATAAGGGAATACAATTCTCAGGAAAAAAAAAAAATGTCTTTCAGCCAAGTGCAGACTGTAGAAGAATGAATGCTCTAGGGTCTGTTCTTGATTTTACAGGTTAAGGTTTCACAAAGATTTTCTATACTTTGGAGCACATCTTAGTAGGGAAATGTCCTAGATCACTGCCCTTCCGTGCATTTGTGAAAGTACAAACAAAAAAACAAAGCAATCCTGTGGTAACCTCAGCAATTGCAGATATGGAAAAAGAAGTATTAAGAAAGTATTTAATATTTTTTCTGTTCACATGGCTAGAAACAGAAGACAGTTTAAACTGTGTGAACAGTTTGTTCTCTAGAAAGCACCAGCAAGTGTTCTACAGGCTGTTGGTGGCCCATGGGTCAATTATTTGGCAATTACTGGTAAATGGAATCGTGTGGTTTATGATAAAAATAAGTTTGACATCTCCACATATATCTCCCTCGATTCATTAAACTGGTTTTTAAAAAATCATAGGTATTTGAGAAAATGGAAGCTCTATGGAATTGGTGCATATCTGTATCTTTACAGAAAAAGAAAACAATTCTTTCAGTACATTTGCTAAATAAAAACATAAATATTGTCTCTGCTGAAAAGAAGTTTTTCTTTGATTAAAATATTTTCCCCAATAATCATAGTAATGATGTTCATTAGCACTTTGTTCAAACCATAAAACTTTGTTTCCTCTGTGTTACAGCCATTTAAATATCTGTTGTTATCTACTTTGTTATTGTTAAGCCTTCTGGGAGTATATGTGGTGAAATGTGATGGCCCTTCATTGTCTAAAAATATTCAGCGAATATATGAGAATATCCTCACTAAGTTCCAGATATTAAGCTGGTTCTGAGAACTGTGTTCAGATATAGAAGCCCTACTATAGTCTCCTAGGCCTCTGTTTATCCAGTGAAATTTGATACATTTAATCTGAGCACAGATTTGGGAGCCCACTTAATTTCTGCTTCATGTGCAGTCAATGGAGAAAGTAAGACAACAGCCTCGACAGCTAGTCAATCCATCTCAAACACCTTCAAGATATACCTGTCTCTGCTAATTGTAAAAAAAAAAAAAAAGTAGCATGATTATTCATCTATTGCAAAGCACCTATTTGCATAAGGTGAGGTGAAATGAGCCTAGAACTTAATGGGCTGCAAAAGAGAATGCCCCCCAGTATAATTTCATATTTATAGTGTTGCATGCTGAAATTATGACTAGATTGTGATAGGCTGCCTATCACTGGAGACTTCCTCCTTTCTGCCTGTGGTGCCTGTTTCCACACAGTGATGACACGAAGGTATGCAAAAATGGCTGTTGGATTATGTTCAGTTTCAAAGGTAGTGTTAGTTACTTTTTTTTATTACTAGGCAATACTATGAATGGCTGTGAAACACTGAAAAATCAAGATACAGATATTGTTGATAAAGTTTAGTTGTGCTGACTGGTACATCCCTCCACTGGCAGCATATGCCATTATGTTTTCCCAGGGAAATTCAGGGACTCATTATGCCTTATAAGCAAATGAGCTGTGCATGTGTCAATCAAATCCAGACAGAAAGACATTTATAAATATTTGCATTTGGTGCATTTATAAATAGTGCACCAACTGTCTTCTGTCTTTCATTTCCACGTCCTCTTTGGGGACATATAACCTTTAGGAAAACAAAGAGCTCTGGTGGCTCTGAGCCTTTATTCGGCCAACGCCAGCAGAGGGGTTGGTGTGAATCTTTTGCTTTACTTCCTGCCCACGCACATTTGCCCTGTGTCAGTTTGCCGTTACTTTGTTGAAGTCACCTCTAGAAAGCCAACCTGTAGTCCAGAAAGCTTTCAAGAAATACATGCATTTCTTGGCCAGCTGTTTAGTGTGTCATCTAAATTCTAGCAAGGGGTTGGTAAAAGCTGCTGTGTCCCTTTATATGTCTCAGTCCACCAGATAGTTTATGTCACAGATCGGTCAGCTGAAACTGCAGAGTTATAGAGATTAGAAAGTAAGATGCGGTCATGCAGATTAACTCTCATTTACGCTACCCTTCTCTGTACCATTCTAGTAATGCAAAGGGAAAGAGGTGGCTGCAACGGCTGCCCGTGCTCAGAGCCGTTTCATCTGGCAGAAAGTCCAGGTTGTAAAGCAGTTTTTAAAGCAGACCAGCATGCAAATGAGGAATGCAGATGTGATGATGGGGTAAAGGAAGATGAAATGTGCCAGTCTTTCCTTCTGAATGGGAGACCAGATCCACTCCTGCCTGAAGCAGGAATTCAAGATTTTTTCCACCTGTGCTTGGTTTGCACCTTTCTGTGAACGGTTTTTCGGTTGTCTGCAGATGGCTGTCTTTGCTGGCTACTCTGAACTCCACTTACACAGGTGTAATTTTTATTCAGTTATGGCAGGTAAGCTTTGCTTAAACTAATAATTAAGCCATAGTTGTCCTGGATATATTTCATACATGAAAGAGCATCTCATGTGTGTTTTCTTATTTCTTCCTTTTCCAGGCCTTTAAAAATACCTCTCCAATGGTCCTACAAATTTTGCTTCCATTCTTCTTTCCTTCCATTCTTTTCCTCCCTTCTTCTTCCTCTCATTCCTTAGTGAAAATCATCATTTCTTCTAATGGAATTTAAAGAAAATGGAAGAAATGATGTTTCCATGCTGTCAGCAGCCAACAATTCATAAGGTTGGGTAGAAGTATCGCATACTACACAGGAAGAAATGATTCAAGCCCTCAGACGATGACATACACTGAAAAAACTGAGAGGCCAGTGCCTTAGTAGGAAAAGCAGTAAGGAAGAGCCAGTAAAGGGAATCAGCCCAGATAGCAATAGGGGCTGGTATGGGTGCTGAAGGTTAGCATCCTTTAACAGCTTGCTGACATAGAAGAGGTGTATTTGTGCTATTTGGCTGAAATACAAGAGAGAAGAAATCACAGGGAGATCTAAGTCCGTGGCAGAGGCACTTAGCACTAGTTTCACTTAGACTGAACAACTTTTAAAAAGTCATTGTAGGGTATGAAGTAGCATAGTTATCTTTTGCTTCCTGTTAAAGTGGAATCACAATACTAAAATGTAGCTGGCACATGCCTCTGCACGTGTATGGTGTGTGTGAATGGGTTCCTGTGTTCAGATGAGACCCTGCTGACTTCATTCAACTTCTTCTCGGTACTTAATGATCAGTCACACATTTTGTTTCAGGGCTGTAGTCTAATTTAGTGTAAAATTAGTTCAAAGGATTCTGAGCAAAGTCAATGGGAATTGAGCCCACTGGTAGCTATATGCATGTCTGAGGGTAGAATCTGGTTCTTAGATTTTTTAAGTGGTTTTTGAGAAAAAAAATTGGATGGGTATGTGAGTGATTCGTTTCTGTTATATACATCATTCTGCAACTAAGGGAGGCAAAGGGAACAGAGCACATCATTACCTCATTTCTTAAAACTTGTAAGATCAAAACTTATTCTGAAGGATTACATGTCTGAAATGTTTCAGATTCTTCTGTGGGCCTATGTATTTTCCACTGATGAAAAGCTTTCTCTTTGTGTTTGAAAGTATATAGTATTTGGAAAATAACTGTATTTCTGCACCAGGACACTGCATTCGCAATGCAATTATTGGGTCTGCAAAAGGCTTAGCTGGGATCAAACATGCTTCTGCCTAACTTTAGGCCCTCTGCTGTGGCTGCACTGTTAGAATTCAGCAGGGTAACCTTAAGCTGGTAAATCAGATTCAGCTAATGAAGCCAAGATTTTATTTTCTGGCCTTTCTTAAGGGTTGGCTCCAGGAGCATTCTGCATTGGGAGGCCTATGCAATTGAGTGCCAAGTATGTCTGTACTGTTGTCAGTACCTAGCCTGTTATTCAAATGAGTTCACCTTTGAAACAAATAATGTCAAGGCACTTCAAAGAAAGAGTCCAGGACCCTTTCGAGGAAGAAACATAGTTGTTGTCTGCTTGAGGTCACTGCTGCAAAGGCAGACAGGAGAACTGGACCAAAACACACAATATATAAGTACACCCTAAAAAAATACTCTGAAACACAAGAGTGAGCTGAGGCTCTGTCTTTGGGTCTTCCTCAGAACCGGTGTCAACTTTTGTCCTGGTAATAACTAATATATGTCCATATTAGTGGTGCCTAATAGTGGTCATGTAGTAATTTAGATGACTAAAGTGACTTTGTGCTTGCCTCTGTGTCTTGCTAATCGAGACTGCAGAGTGACTACAACCATTTAAGTCATCAGGAAAACTAATAATTTGAGAAGAATTCAGATTTCATCTTCAGTTTTCAATGAAACTAAACTCTATTGCACTGACTATGAAATACTGAGGAGCACATGAATCCATATATATGAGGCCATATCCTCTCTGCTTTAATTTGCATTAATAAAAGTAGCAAGCAAACAGTGTTAATCATCTAGGCTTTATGACAGTGATATTTTTGTGGCAATGTCATCAGACAGTTAATTTCCACTGATTTGTTCTCACTCAAACCTCCAAAAGGCAGAAAATGTCTTGAGGAGAGACACTGTTGATGTGCTTTTGCATATCTGTGCTCTCCATAAGAGTGCCTGCAATGCTGCCAGAGTTAGGATGGAAAAGTTATCATTCTCTTTATACTGGAAGACTACAGGATCTTAACAGTTCCCATGGGCCTTGGTGGTGTTGTGAAAACTGTGATCTTCTCATCTGCTTGGAGGTAAGCTTCAACTTGCAGGTATAAGGTGAGACAGAACTTCAGAGCTTTTCAGTTTGATGTCTCATTCAGGGCAGCCCAACATATGGCCTAGTCCCTCCGGGCGCACATATCCACCAGTCACATAAAGCAAGAGTGTTGTGGGGTCCCTGGGAAAGATAGCTATGAGGAATGAGGTGGCTGTCACCACCATCCATCTGCTTGGTAGCCTGCTCAGTGTCTGTGTCTGAGAGAGTCTCAGGTAAGATATAGGTCAGGGAGGATTTTCATGAATCATTATGATGGTGGTCCATGTAGAGTGTAGCATGTACGCAGAAAGGTTTGCACCTTTAGCATGTGTCAAGTCTACTATGTGTATGTATCAAACTTGGGCACTTGACAGGACAAAGTCCAGTCTGTATGTACTCCATGGCAGGCAGCATATTCCATTGTAACAGAAAAATTGGAAATGTCATTTAAGCTTCCTTTTTCCTCATACATATATCTACTGTTGGCAGTGAACTGTGGCCTGAGCCTGTGCTTCTGTGAGTAAAGAAGCTCCCAACCTTGTTATCCCATTTGCCTTTTTAATCACAGTGTATCTAGCCATTTCTTCAGCTAAATGCACTTGTTGCATTTTCCCCAAATGCTACATATCCTGGCAGAGTCCTCAGGCTGATAAAAGAAAACGGCACTCAAAATACTTATGATGCTTTCCCAGAAGTTTAGGGACTCAGAGAAAAACTGCCTGGCACTTGAAATGTTTTACAGTGTTAGATACTCAGCATGATATGGCTGCCTCTTTTTCCTTTGACTTGTGCCCCAAACCACCAGTGATTTCAGTGGTTTTACTTCTAATTGACCCTGGGACAAAGAAAGGAAAACCAGGTCCCCCAGCCCCCGGCAATGTACTACTCCAGACGTCGGTTAAGCCATATCCTTCTGAGTCATACTGTGAAATCCAGATAGTCGGCTGTGGAGAGCTAATTTCTCCCCCTTTGATGTCAAGTCCCCTTGAGAGGATGCCATGACACACTTCACTTAAAAAGCTAATGCTTCCATTCGTCCTACTTGAAGGTATGTGGCAGAGGCCAGACCTCTCTGATGGATGCAAAAGTGTTCTCAGCTGGGTTGCCTTACCAGCTGAAAAAGCTATGGTGAGCAGTGGTACTTTGTTTCAAGTGCTCAGAGAAATACCATGCTTTTAATGTCAGAGGGAGATCAGAGTTTTCTTTGCTGAGGAGATCTCAAAGGACTGACACAAATTGTTGCTCTTTTTTTTTTTTTAACCCTTACCAGTTCGCTCCCTTCCCTGCACTCTCTGTCCCACCAGAGGATGGATGCTTTTGATGACTGAGCTGTTATTCATCACTCCTACATTGCACTGATCTCTTCATTTTATAGTTCCTGTAGGGAGTCAAATTCGAAGCAGTAAAACCAGATTATGTGGTAACAAACCATGTTTGTTGCAGTTAGGAGGGAAAAAGGGGAAGTTACAAAAAATCATTATGTCCCTGCTACTTCATGATCTTTGCACCTTAAAGGAGCAAGTGAGAAGCACATACCGGAACAAGGCAAGGGCCAGGTAGTCTGCATTTAGACAAAAGTCCACGTCGAGTAAGGAAATCTTGGCATGTTTCCTCCTGCCTCCTGATGGAAGCCATTCACTTCTGTAGGTGTTTCAGAGCCTTCTCTCAAGATGTTAAACGGGAAAAATACTTTAGTGTTAAACAGCTATACTCTGCCATCAGCTTCTTCCCAGAAGGGAAAAATGCAACACTTCTACAGCACTGCATTTTCTTGAACATGAATGCCCTCATGATTGTCATCTTCTTTGGCCTGTGTTGCATGCAGCACAGCAATGCTAAGCTCTCCTCGGCAGGTACTGAGAATGAAACCCCCATTCCCATGAAGGCAATGAGAGGCTTTGCTATTGTGGGTAACAAAGCCAGGATTTTATCCTATTTCCTTCTTACATGAGGCCCACTGGTATGAAAACAAATGTTAAAGAAGCTGTGGTTCACTAGCTGGATCAGAATTTGTTCTGAAATGTAACTTTTATGAGCCTATGTTTCTCCTTTTTCTTCAGATTAGTTTTTTCTTTTTTAAAGAAATTATTTAAAATTGCATGTAAAATGAGTCTACACATTATAGTCTGCATATACATAGTCTAAAATGAGGCTGTAGATTTAGAACAGCATAATGTTTTATGAATATGCAATCTTGTTCTCTTAGCTGCAATAGTCTTTGGGGGAACATTATTCTGGGAAGTAACTTGAATTCATAATACTCACCAAGCACTTCTTGCTACTTACTTTGAAAAATACTGTTCAAGTGAGGGCCAAGTAATTTAAGCAATCCTTATCAGAGGACTAGCTAGACATAAAACCTCCAACTTTTCAGTACATGATTTACTGACAGCTGGAATATCCCAAACAAGAAGATGTACAAGCTTCATAGGAAACTTCTACCATTATCTTACCCAGTGGCCTTTGGGGATCAGGAGTATTCTATTTATTTGCTCTAAGTTTTTGCATCATTTGGTCTGTAAGCCAAATGCACCTGTGTTGCCTCTGTTCTAACCAAGATGCCTCTAGCCACAAAAAGGAGTTGTGAAATTAGAAAGGACAGCTTTGGCTCTTCCTTGGGGCCTAAACTGTGATTTTGAACAACTTACTGCAATGCTTAGAAGCATATAAAAATCACTCTGTGAGCCAGGAAGAAGAAAGGAAAATAAAGTATTCCCTTTCTTGGAAGTCTCCTAGCTCAGCAGTAGACTGAGCTGCGATACCTGTTGGACATTTAGGTGCTAGTCCTATTAGATGAAGGTTGAGATCATTAAGGACTAGAGCTAGAAAAACACGCCAGTGCTTGAGCCCAGCCACTGATCAGTGAATAAATGCACTCAGTTTTACCCTCTGCCCTCCCTGTGGCTTATGTAATTCATTCACCAGGCCAGCAAATTGGTTGATCTCAGCTGCTTTAAAAGGATACTACAGTCTTAAAAGGTTTAAATACAGAACATCTGGTGTTTAAAAAGAGGCGAGTGGATAACCATTTCAGGATTGCTTGCTTATTCACAACAGCACTCTAACTTAAAAACCATTAGAAAGTAAGCAGTTTCTTGCTTTAAACTTTAATCTCCAGGTCATTGGCTTTCTGAAAGCAGACTACTCCTATTCTTTCTGATGTTGCTGGGAATGAGGCCATAGGCTCTCAGTGAAAGAAGAGCTGAGTCTGAAGAATTAAATTCTTTCATATCTAATTCATAGCAGCTTGCTGCTGATGAGACACTGATCTTAACGAGATTCTTCACCTCTCCCGGAAAATGGATCTGAATGGTTTGACTAGCACAGATGATGAATTTAACCATATGCTATGGATAATATAATTGTTATGGATTTAATCTTTTTATCCTTTTGCCTGCATGTTGATCCTCATTAATAATCTTAATCCATGGCAAAAGGATATGTGTGCTTATGACTTTTTCCAGAACATTGACATACATTTTTTCGCTAGTAAGTAATTTCTCTCCAAATATTACAAACAGTCTAGTTACATCCAGCATGAGCTCACCCCATTCACTGTGATCTAGAGTGCTGGAAACCCCTTTAGGGAAGTCTCAGATGGGGTCTGGGCTTTATTCCTCACTTCAGTGCTAACTTGCTGAGTGATCTGGTGTGAGGGTTCCCAAAAGAGATTTCCTTAAAACAAGCGGTATGGATAGGAGTGGATTACTCATCTTAAGGGTCCCGTTCTGAAGCACACCACTGGTTTGAAGGCAATAGAAAAATAGCAGATGGAATGATTCTAAAATCGTAAGTATAAAATCATTGGTTTCTCCTCCATCTTCAGAAAGGTTGTAACACAGGGAGCTAGAAATGTCAGGAAAGGTGTGGCAAATAGATCTGCCCAAAGCAAATGTCAACAAAGAAAGCTTGAGGAGGACAATTTCCTAAATTGCCACACTGCTGTGAGACTTACGTTAGAGAGTAGGATGAATTCAGTCCATGGCAAGAGAGAGAAGGTGCTCAGCATGTGCATCTCTTTTTTTCTCTGAAGGACAGTGCCTGTCTTTAAGATTAGGAGCTGAATTCTGCAGGATATGCTAAGGAAAGCTAAGTAGCTTCACAAAATAGCTAAGATGCTGAAGTTGTTATAGAAAATCTTAAAGGATAATTATAATCTAGAACTGCATTCACTTGTCTTGTGCTTGTCTTTTGCAACATGTTCTAATCCTTACCTTCTTAGAAGAAAGTAAAAGTGTATTCTTTCATTTATAAAGTTGGTGAGGTAATAAAGTTGACTGTGGCTGACCCATTGGCAGCAGTGGGAACCCTTTTCCACACTGAATGGTGAACTTAACAGTAAGCAATGGATTAGACATAAATGTTACATATCTCACTCTGCCTCAGAGGGCCCAAGGCTCTCTAGGATACTCTTCCAATAACCTGCATGGGGGGTCTGGCTCTGACAGTATGAGTAAATTGTAAACTCTGGTAAAACACAGTTTTCGTTTTCCTCATGAATTTTCCCCTCGCGGATTTAACTGGAAAATGGGGAGACAATCTGAGTCCCTGGGAGGGCACTTGAATAACTGTGCCTTCATATAAGATACGAAAGAAGTTCAGTAATGCTATAAAATATTTAAAATTGCAAATGCCTTTCAAATAAAATGACAATGATGATGATGTATTACTTGAACATTGCAGAAATGAATGAGGGCAGACCCAGAGCCTTGGAGAGTTACTGCTAACATAAAATATAGGCAACTAGGAATGCCTTCCCCTTATGTCCCAGCTATCATTCTTTCCTTTCTAATCATATTTTCCTATCTAAAGGAAAAATGTCTCTGCCGGTTACAAAGTCTCAGATTCTCCCAAATGACAAGACAGCCTAACAGCAGGACCAGCCAGTCATAACATGGAAGTACCGAGAGGGCCCACACAAGTGCTGCCGAATGCACTAGAGTTCAGCCATTAATATAAGCCAGACAACGCCACCATGGAGTTTGACACAGCTGGTACACATGTGGCAAGCTGGAATATTTTGGATTTTTTTGCAGGTAAGGGATGAGATTGATTAGAAAAGCTATAAGAGCAAGTGATGCTAAACACCAGAAGCCAGAAACTTTTCAATTCTGTAAGAATGAAATTCAGTTACAGGAATCTGAGACCGATCACAGACCTTTCTTGTGGTCATCGTGGCTGAATGAAGAACAAGATGAATCTACTTTCTGCCCAGAGAAATGTATACTAAAATTTAATTAAACGATATATCTGCAGGTAGGCCAATTGGTGGGAGAGGGGTTGAAAAAATCTGTGGTGATGTCTAGCCACTCATCATTTCTTTTGATAAAATATAGCTTCTTGGTGAAATTATCTTCTTCCTGGGTTTACTTTGGAAGTAGTAGCTGTTGCTATCAATTTCCTTTCACTGGCAAAAGCGTACATAATATTTTCCAGCAGTTTCTCCCACACAGATAAATGGTTTACAAATCTTTTAAACTTGTCAAGAAGAAATGACTGGTATCCCTCACCAGACGGATCATATGCTCTATTTACAGTTTCAGTGTAATAAGTTTCAGGTGGTGTTCCTCTCCATATTTTAAAGACCAGCTGAGTCTATCAAACATCTGTTTTCTGCTTTATGATAGATATGTGATGGTCTCATGAACTAAAAAAGAAGGTAAAATGCATAGTGTATTTCAGATGAGTGGGAACCTACCTCTTCAGCCAAAAAAAGTAGCTGTGCAACACTGAGCTAATAATAATTTTCTCACAATTAATCCACGTAAGCCCCATAATTCTGCACGTCTTTCCAAACTGATATTCTTTCAAGTTTGCGCAACATGTTCATACTAGAGGATATTAGAAATTTCCAGGGACTCCCCTATTTCTGGGATGTAGCTTTATGAAGTCACATAGCAGCTTCTGCACCATGGGGCTGTAAGTCTGCTTGGAATGGAGACACCTTTGGGCAGCATAATCACAGAAAAAAATATCTGACTCGTTGCATTGCTTTCTTTTTTTTTTTCCACCCTTTGGCTCTGTGTTGCTGCTTGCTTTCAACTGTTACTTTTTACCAGGGGTCAAAAAAGTTGAAACGTTTGAATTCAGATTCCTTTCTGATGTCGTATGATAAAACTTGGCTATTTTTGCTCAGAAAGCAAAGCCAGCCATTTGTCTAAAAAGTTGCCATGTTTTGGTTGAAGATCCATCAATACTCAAATCCACCCGAAGAGGACAGTCATTGTTGTCCTTTCCATAAGCAGAAGAAAATGTTCAAAGCCCTTATTCCAGTGGTCCACAATCTCTACACTCAGTAAGCCTAAACAAATATATTGCTGCAAACAACATCACATGTGCTACCTGTTAATCTGTGTACCAGCTTCATAGGGCTGCAAGTAATTTTGGAAAGTCCTACAGATAACACAGACCCACAGACTTTCCCTTGTAGATTGTGCCTGAAGTTTAGGCCTGTGCGGAGAGACAGAAGTAACGCAATTTTTAATTTTTAGTTGTGAGTTGAACCCTAAAAATTGAAAAAAAATAAGACATAAGTTGTCCTCTAAACCAGGGGGAAATAATTAGGTTTCTTTTTTCATTCATATCTTTCTCACTTGTTTTCACACAGAGAAGTCTGGCATAACTAGTTATTGGCATAACTGAGATAGCCACATGTGGGAAGCTCTGAAAGAGATGGGGTCCCAGCTCTTGCACTGCCTTACTGTCAGAGAAAGTTTCTTTAAGTAACAAAACGTTGGGCAGCAAATGAGCCCAGGATGGGAAACTTGCAACAGGAGGAAAGGGACATACTTCCATGAACTGAAGAATTAGTTAATCAAGTTTAATAAGAGGCAATAATTTTAACTGAATGAAAAGATACTGAGCATATTGTCATGCATATAATCAGACAGTCAGCATTAGGCCACACACACACACGCACACACACACACACACACACACACACACACACACAGAGGACTGGAACAGAATTAAATCTCAGTTATTCAGCAATACCAAGATATCAAGATGTGATACATAACTTGAAGAAAGCAAAACCACAAGGAATACAAATGTATATAATGAGACTGTAGAAGTGTTTGGGATTTAATGTGCTTACATTTGCAAAAAGTCATTTTATGACATCTCGTTTTCTGTAGTAAGGGAAAAAGGCGGAGCTCTATTTTCTTAGAACTGACTGGCTGACTACCCAGGGTGTATTACCTGATTACAAATGAGTTAACTCTGTAATCTGCCTCATTAGGGCTGCTTAGCTTCTTTATAAAACCTGACAATTTCTACCTTTCTAGTCGTATGAAAGTATCAAATATTTTCTCATAAGTGCAGCAAATATTTTTCGCTTAGTCTGCAGGTCACAGCCTGTGATGCTTAAAGAATTGTACAGCCTTACTTATGGCATATATGGATTGTAGATTAACTGTAGATTGAACAGTAAACCCCTCACACTGCTGGTTCCTGTAGGCCAATTGGACTCAGTTATAGAAGCCCCACTGTCCAAAATGAGAATTTGTGGACCTACAGTGCTAAAAGAACAGCAGCAAATGATAGAAAGGGAAAGCTACTGAAATTGCTTGTGTGACTCTTCAGCAGAGTTTGCCCTTCGGAGCCCCCCTCGGAGCAACACTTGGCTTTGTGGACCTAGTTCCTACCCACTAAAATTCTTTTTCAACCAAAAACTGCTAATAAATATAATGCCCTAAAATACCAGAATAATGCACACAAATGCTTGTAAGCTGTACATGCACGGTCACAGTGCTACTTCTCAGACTGCGGCTCTGCTGAGTACTAGTACTATTAATGATTTATGTGGTGCCACCGAGCCATGTGACACTTCACAAACACTTAAGACTGGTGCAGTCGTAAAGTCAGAATAACTTCCTCGGTTTCACAAACTGAGGTGATGGGCCTCCAGGGGAGGTCAGTCCACCTGGAGGATAGGTGCAGATCCACCTGGCGACAAGACAAGCTAAGCTTTCTTTTCACCTGGAATGAGACAAAAGGAATTATAAAGATTTTCCTAGAATGAAAAGATTTTTCCATATGTCTTTCTTAACTGGACACTGAGAAATATAACATATAGCCCTTTCAGTTGAAGAAGCAAGTCCAGTTTTTGTAAGAAAAAAATCCATTAGCAGTGCAAAGTTGCTCAGCTTCATTATATCCCTGGCTGTACACATTTTAGATTAATAGTGTGAAGAGGAAGTTGAGCCTGATGGGACTAATGACAGGAATTTGGGACAGGATGGGCCTTGGTCAGAGTAACTGGAAAGAGAACTACTTACAGAGAAACAAAAACATGCAGTCCTTTGCTTTTCTGGACACATGGACTGGAAGCAATAGCAAAAGCCCTGGCAAAAGTTAAAGAACCTATTACAAACACTTACTTATCTGAATAAAAAAGATTTACTCAATATCTACTGGCGAAGCACCCCCCCACACACACACACACATGCTGCATTCAAGACCAGTATTATGCATTTAATGTAACTGCAGAACTAGTTAGACTACAGCTTCTTCTGCCTTGAAAATGTTTGGAATTCATTCAGCTGGAAATGAAAGGATAAAAATTAAAACATTAAAGGGAAACTTGACAAAATACTGAACAAGTCAATTTGTTTTTGGCTGACCTCTGTATTTTAATTAAGCATTTTCAAAATGAAAAGATGTTTTCGATACCCAAAATAATCATTTTGTTCTAAAAATGTCCATCTTGTTCATTTGGGCATTGTTTTTAATCTGCTTTGGACGGCAGGAAATTTAATGCAAATCAATGCAAAAACAACCATTAAATCAGAATTCCATGTTCTTTAACAGAAAACTATTCTTCTGAAAGCTTTCCAGTTAATACTTTACAGCAGTTGTAAGAAACAAGTGTTAATTCAGACAGCAAAAAAAAGCTGCCCTGGGAGACCAATACACGATGTGTAGAAGCTGCTGAAGCAGCGTGGTGGCTCCGCATTCCCTCTGCCCATCCGTGACAGGTCCCTCTCCAGCCCCACGGGTGTCCTGCAGCTGCCTTCAGGCAGGGCTGATCCAGCCCTGCACTGGGTCTGGCTTGTAGGTCCCGCGCAGCTTCCCCGCTTGACTCCTGGCACAGTCATTCCCCCTCTTTCCAGCCAGGGTGGTCTCTCCTCTCCCTCCTCTTTACGGGAAACATGGTTTGCTTGGAGGGGAGGGTTAATCCTTTTTCACACACAGCTCCCTTCCCCTTTCCCAGGAGGTTTGCTCCTGAAATTTGTTCCTGTGATCCTGATATTTGTGAATATTATAGATAAATAAAACACTGCTGAAGTTAGACCCAGAGAGAGTAGTAGCAGGGTTCCTCGGCTGTAATCATTCCCCTGCATGGATGTCAACTGCTCCAGAGGGCTGCTCCTGCCCCTTTGGGTCCCTTGTTCAGCCAGTGGGTCTCAGACGCAGCCCAAGTCCCTGTCACCACAATGAGGTACCTCTGCAGCGATGTCTCCATCTTGCTCTAAGCCAGTGCATGGATCTCCCAAAGCCTGCAGAACTCCCAAAGCCTTGCTTCTAGGCAAGTACAGTAGTGAACAAAGTGCGACCAAGCTCCTCTTCACAGCTCTTTGCTGCCTGTCCCTGGGATAAATCCACCCTCAGTCTGATCTGCTGATTGACATGGTGACAAAGCTATGGGAAGCCCCAGACAAAAGTGCTTTGTACTACAGGGATGTCCGAACTGCGAAGGGACAACCAGCAACAGCAAATGTCAGTGTCAACAGGAAAAGCAGAAACACTGAGTGGAAAAACATAACTAAGCACTCTGATTTATCAGAAGCCAGGAAATTATTTTCATTTTTGCCCCTTTTACACAGCCACTCCAGGGGTCCAGGTCCATTGGTGAGGGGATTGTCCTGTGAGTCATCTTCCCTTCTCTTTTAAGGAACTGTCTATGAGAGGTTATAAAAGGTGAATTTTTGATATTTATGTCGTTCAGCTAGCCTTCTGTCTGACTTGAATGTGATACCTTTACACTTTTATTCTTCAGTGCTGAGAGTTTTAAAATCAATGTAGCTGTGACTCAGGCACTGCAATATATGTACTGTCTTCAGTGCAGGTGGAAGCAAGCATAGAGCTTCTATTATTTCCTGTCATCTTGACATCTGCAAACACTTTTTCAGACATGGTGAATTTTGGTCTCAAAGTGTAGTAACCATTACATCTGACTGGAAACAGCTTCTGATAAATCCAGCTCCCTGAAGGAGCAGTCAGTATTTTTCACAATTTATGTGGGGGAACTTTATGTTAAATCTGAAAACTTTTGAAAACTATTGAAATTGAAGAAAGAAGGAGAAGGAGAATTTCTCTTCAATCTTCCTTTTTGACACTTTAAAAGTTATTCATCTTCCTCCTCTTCTCTTGTAGGAGGTTTAGAAAAATCATAAGAATCAATTTTTTTTCCAGAAGTTTGAATTTGCAACAGAAAATGAGTATTTTTCATAGTAACCATATTGTTAGGTAAAAAAAAAAAAAATGCTGTTGTCCCAGATCCATTTTTAGAGCAAAAGTTTAGCGCTGTTGAAAGTGTGTAGTTCCAAGACGAAATGAAAATAACCCTTGTATAGAAAAAAAAGTCTATCCAGTTGATTGCAGTTATCTGAAACAGCAAACGAAACAGTAAGGAGTATTGAATTATATATATATATATATATACGTATACTTGAGTAACTACTTTCAATTCTCAGTACTACTTGTTATGTTAAATACTTTAACTATTGACACAGTAGTGTAATTTCTTTCTTAAAAATATCCTTTTACCACAGAACTCAAAAATGACTCATATGATACAACTTTTTTTTTTTAAGTCTCTAGAGAAGGTTAAAGACAACTTCTTCTGATGTTTGTATCATAATAAAGAATGAAATTAATGTATATGTATATAAGCATGATGTGAAATGTTCAACAACCAGATGGATCTGGCTTGGTTTTACTTGGATTTCCAAAACATATTTAACAAGGTGCCCCACAGAAGTTAAGAAAAATCAAGAAGACTAGGCAGCTCTGGGGTGAGAACAAAGGTCTGTATGTGATTGTAAGTTTGGAAACAATAGGAATAAGTGGTACATATACACTGTGAACAATACTGTTTAACAGTCTCTTAAGTGATCTGAAAAGAAGGTAAAAATCAAGACAACAATATTTGCTGATAGTATGAAGTTATTCTGGGTAGTTAAATACAAAACTCCACTTTGAAGAACTGCAGAAACAATTTACAAGGCTGAATGGCCACTCAGTTAAATGGCAGGAGAAATTCAGTGTAGATAAAGTGATATTCACAGTGAAACCCAATCCTACCTTCACATATAAAATGATGGAGTCTGAGCTGACCCCTCAGGACTGAGATTTTTTTGGTTCTAACACATAACTCTGAAATGTCAGCTCAGTGCTTCAGGGATGATCAGAAAGCCATTCAAATGTTAGAAATTATTGCAAGAAAATAGAAACCAAAATATTGTTAGTCTGCCATTGTAGAAAACAGTGATTCAACTTTCAATGGACTGCAAATCTGCTATACCCTCCATTTCCCCTGATGTCAGAAAGGATACAGGAATCCTAGGGAATGATTCAGAGGGCAATATGACAAAAAATGGCACCAGACAATGAACAACTAATTATACTAGGGAGTTCTTAGCCTGAAAACGAGGGGGGATATGAAAAAGTTGTAAAAAATCATGAGCGGCATGAAGAGAAGGTGTAAGGATCAACTGTTTTCTCTCTTCCCTTGTAAGAACTTGGGGGCATCTGATGGGGTGGTGGCAGGTTTGAGTGAAGCTGATTGATCCCACTGGTAGTTAAACATACCTGCTGTACAATGTTTTGAAAGTTCAGAAGTTTGCATGACATAAAAATGTGATTGGACGAATTGGCAGACAAAATATACCAAAGCTGTTAGATGCAAAGACCCTCCCCCAGAAATCCCTGGGCCGCAGATTGGAGTGTGAGCGCATTCTGGAAAAGTATCATGGCTTGCTTTCCCTGTCCTTATTCTCCTCCCTGGGTATCTGCTTTGGCCATTCTCAGCAAGATGTTATCAGACTGAACTGAATTTTGTTATGATTCAGTCTTGTTTTGATGTCCTTTTTGGTCTTTTCCTTAGTGTTCAAAACAATATTTATGTTCTCGTATGATACTGCTGCACAATAACAAAGCAACTTTTCCTCCAGACTGAGGTAAGTCTTTCAATTAGTGGTACATTTAAGAGTCCCTCTGCCTTTGTAACAGCCAGTCACTGCTGAGCACTGCACATTTTTTGCAAGCCCTGCGGGTAACCCAACTCAGTGGCTGCATGCCGTGATGCAGAGGCGCCATCTAGTCAGCTTCCCAAAAAGCTGCTCGTCTGGTTGCATGCAAAGCATCGCTGGACAGACCACTTCTCCTAAAACAAAGGTTTGAAAGATACTTCAAGTTTATGTCTGCAGACTATTATACATCTACAAACTTTTTTTTCCCCTGAATAAAAGGTTGAGGCTGTATGTTTTGCAAATATTCACAATCACATCATAGTCATATTCTAGCTAATGGTGTTTAGAATTTTTTTTTCTTAAATTAGTCTACTTTACATTTTCTGAATATGTGTGAAAATACAGGATGACTCTTTTATTCAATAACAGGCCAAAGTTCAGCTGTGTCCAGCAAACATCTTCTTCATCCTTGTCTTTCTTGCACTTCTGTTGTACTCGTAGGTCACATCAGGCCAGTTCTTCCTTATCCCTAGGCTTCTGTTCATCCTAATATCACCTCTGTAAAGTCAGAGCTTTGTTTAATTGTCTTTGACCCTACTTAAGTCAAAAGGATGAGGGCTGACTGACATTTAGCACTGCCCTGGTCTCTCGATGCACTGTTAGAGGCTGAACACTAGTAGAAATACACTCAAAACTTTTCTCTCTCAGCTGTCAAAGCTCTTTCTCAGCTCAAACTCTCTGTTTGAGTTTAAGACAATTTATTATGCAATCTGATTCTTTTCTAGGCATTTTGGGCTGTAGCAGAGACTGTCCATGCAGACACAGGTGTACGAAAAGTGAGCATCCGTAAACTGAAAGCAATTCAGTCAGCTCAGAGTTTCATATGACCTTTTGCTCACAGAAGTCTTTTAAGTCTTCAGGAAATACGTGTGGGGAACTTCAACACTGTATATATAGATGTGTGTTTGGGTGTGTTTGTGTGTGTGTGTATGTTTGTATAGTTCTTAATTCATGTTAAAGTGTTGTGAGAGATAAACTTGAAACATGGAAGAATCTCACAGAATCTGTCCATCACGACGATGTGATACCAGTAACACACACTTTTTAGCACTGTGTGGTTATCTGTGATCTGCCTGCAGTATCTTTTGATTTGGAACAGAAACAGATTGGTTGTCAAGTTCTTCATCCACACTTCATTCATACCAACTTTCGGAAACTTTCACGTAGCTGAGCATGCTAAAATGTTAGTGAGAGACCTCTCTGCCAAAGTGCTAAATTGCACTACCTTGTCTGACAGCTATCCTGGTTTGCTTGCTTCCCTACTGGAATAGCCCTGGCTGACAACCACCTTAGCTATTGAAATGCTGCTGTGTAAGTGATACAGAACCAGAGACAAACAAAATAACCTCTTCCAAATCAATTCCATAGCCGTAGTTATCCATTATTTCTGGGAACTCTTTCAGACCTTTTATGGAAAAGATCCCTAACAGGAGCTTCAACTGTCAGATGAAAAGGAGCAGCAACACACAGAGAAGCTGACATACTACGCTCAGGAAAAACATACTGCTCTCAGGAAAATAAATCACTGGTACCTCTTGAAAATTGCACAGATATGTCTTCTTCTATGTTAAAGCAAAGGGATATAGGTCTTACATGGATGAGTGTATATGGGTCACTAATCCATGAAAAATGAATTTTGTCTGTCATAATAGCACCTCTCATTCAAGGATCGAAAGGGAAACTGCTAAAGAAGGCATTCATACTACATAGGGTTCATTAAAACCCATCACAATTGGATATGCTTTATTTTATATTGTTATTATTCTTTTCCTCCTTTTAAACATGATCCGGAAATTGGTATTCTCTATTTCAGCTACAGAAATTTTGCAGGAAGACTGACAACCCTTGTGCTACCTCTTCATTTTGATTCTGAGGACCATCCCTCAAACTGAAGAACAGAAGACACTGGAAGCTTTAAATGACTCTCAAAATTCATTTGAAATAATTTAAGTTCTCACCAGAATTTAGACAAGCCATTGAAGTACAGCATTCTCACCATGCTGGTTTCCTGCAGCCCAGGGTACAGTATGGAGCAATACAGTCAGTGTCACGTCTCATTCTGAAATTGCCACTACCAAGATCAGGCCGTGCCAGCTGGAGGCATGTATGTCCTAGCCTGCAGTGAGCCTCTGAACCACACACCCCTGGGTTTGCAGTTAACCTCGATGCTGTAATAATGCCCAAGAAGAATTAGTGCAGCATGAATTACAGAATTCAAAATCTGAGTAGGCTGTTGGAACAACCGTATCATTGATGCTACCAGTGAGGCTGGAGAGCTCCCAGCTCATGTCAGAGGGAGATAAATTAGTTTGTAAAATCCTGGGTTTCTGCTGATTAAGGGGAGGTTTTCAGGCCACCATGCTGTCACTACCTGCTAAGGAGGAGGGATCATTAATTCTTGACATATGGCACTCTTGCAGCTAGAGCTTCAGATGAAACTACTTGCTAAGTAATTCTGGGTCATTGCTATCTGTGCTGGACACTGGCTAATTTGTGTATAATAACTTTAACCACTTTAAATTGATTAACTGATTAACTTGATTAATTAACCGTTGAATTTTCTTCCATGAAAGAACAACCCATATTGTATTGCTAATAATAAGAGAGTATGGAAAACAGTACAAAATTCTAGGCTGTTTTCTCACATTTTAGTCACACTTTGAATTTGATGCCTCATGCAAAACCTTTACTGAAAATATTATGAGGTTTAAGCCATTGCTAGTTACATTACAGGCATGTATGTGCAAATGTAAACTATTTTTAAAGAAACAAAGGTAGATATTTTGCTGTTTTGATACCCTTTGCTGAGGTTGGTTTCCACTGTGTTTTCCACATGACCATGAGACTGTGCGGTGACTTGGTGCTCTTCTGTTTCCTCTAAATGAGTGTTTCCAGGCAGCAATTCCAATGCTCCACTGGGAAGACATCATCAACAGAAAGAGAAAGCTCTTTAGTTTGTAAGCCGTGGGAGCTTGAGGACACTTCTCTTTCTCTTTCTGCTTTCCTCTTTCTGAGACTGAGACTTTACTTTTCAAAGTAAAGGAAGGCTTGTGGCAGAAAACAGAGAAATTACGCACTGTAATGGATTTTTGTGTCCATCATCAGACCATCCTGGGTTACAGTGTTGTGTCCCTGCAAGCACATCTTCTCAGCTGTGGTGTTCAGGTGTCCTTGCAATTCCTGGAACACCTTGTATGGCTCTGTCTTCCTCCTGGTGCCTGCCTTCATCCTCTTTCTGCTTGGCTTCATAATGAACACCAGGACGTGGCGCCTGCTTACAGGCTGCTGTCCTCAGGATAAGCACTGTGGCTGTAACCTCAAGGGAAACTGCACCCGCTATGTCCGAGTGCTGGGGCCAGTGGCAGTGAGCGCCTTGGTGGCCCCTCTCACCTGGATTGCAGTGGCCCTGCTCGGTGCCAGCTTCTACGAGTGCGCAGCAACTGGGAACAGCCTGATAAAGAAGCTCATGTGTAAAGGTAAAGGAGAACCGTGTCCTGAGCTGCTGGTCAAAATACCCTGTGGTGAGAAGCTATCTGAAAAGATACCAGATGAACTCCTGAGTCTTCGGATCCAATCCCAGGTACTGCCTCACTGCTCTTTTGTTTACGCTCTGGACATTAACTCTGTCTGCTGAATGCATGGCAGTGCCTGGGGATGACTGAGAAGGTGGATCCTTCTCTCTCACGCTATATGATTAACAAAAATTAATTAGCCAAAAGACTCCAACAAAAAAGTAGTAAGTTGCTGTTTGCATGAACTTCCTTTTTTGTATGGTTGCATAGCAATTCCTTGACACTGCTATCTACAAAATCTCTTTCAGAGCTGGGCAGGGAACTTGCCTAGATACTGGCTCTTTGGAACTGCAAGTTTTCTCCTCAGTAAAATTCAGCATGATACAAGTTCTTCTCCTTTTTTCACGTTTTAACTCCTCTAAATATCTAAAACACTTGTGAGTCTTCATTAGCTGAGAAGACACTGAGGTCAGGAACTGAGAGGAAGTTGGCGTCTCTGCAACAGAGACTTGGCAAGTGAAACAAAGGACAGCTTGTTTGACTATGAATCTCAAAGCTTGAACTTTTTACTAATTTCACACTTGTATTCCAAGAGAATAGTTAAAAATACCTTATTTTGTCAATATTCTTCTTGTGCTGAAGGCAAACTACCTGATTAAATAATACTACTTGTGGGTTTTTTTTTTTCTTTATGGAACAAAGTGAAACCAAAGAAAAATTTCCAGTGCTCCAGTTTTGCTTCTAGGTTTGTTTGCTTTTCTTCTTAACTCCAGTAGAAAATACAGTTTTTCATTCCTTTTTCTCAGGAAAGCATCTCTTTTTCTCAGGCAGACGAGTGATTTAAGTTTATAAAAGATAGAAATTAAGTGGGTTTTTATAAGTCCCTATTTAGTACAAATGCTTTTGAGAAAAGTTTTTAATTTTTTGAAGTATTTATCTTGAAATATTTATTGTGCTGCTCCTCCAAGAAAAAGCCTGAAAAGGGGAAAACTCTATCTCATTGAATTAAGATGGGATAAGAAAGGAGCAAAGTCAAGGAAATTGACTGTTACTGATATTTCAATGAAACCTAAGGAAACAAACTAATCAAAGAAAAAACAAGAAAAAAAAGCGTTGCATCATTGTTATTACCATCTATTATTTTAAATATCATCTACTTCAAATAAAATTAAGAGACAGGTGGACACAAACTCATTTTTCTTTAACACTCAGTGTTTTTAATCTGGAAAAAATATCAGCCTGAGGTGAATGGGAACATTCTTAGATCTTCTCTCCTCAGAGTTTTCTGCTAAGTTCAACTGGATATTGGACTGACCGGTGTCATGAAGACACCCAGTTTAGGTTGGGCCTCTGAGACTTATCATCAAATGCTAGGGATGTTAAGTCCTATCTGAAACAGGATTTCCTGTATTCCACACTCAAGTCCGTGTCCTTCCTACAAAACACACAGGATACACCTTTTCCTGTGTGTTATGGCAACGGGTTATTTTTTGCAGGCTCAGACATCTGAGGGAGCAGTTACTTTGCAAGAGCAGATAAATCACAATAAGCAGGAAGTCTTATTTGCAACACCTGATGTAGACAAAATGATTCTGTACTATATGTACAGTAAATATGAACAGAATTGCAGACACTGCTCTTCAGTACCGTGCTTTTAAAGTTGAGGAACCTGGATATAACTGAGGAAAAAACTTTGCTTCACCTAGCAGGGTTCATCCTCAATCCAAAAATATCAACTCAGGGGTGCTGAAGCTCTGTAAGATTGACTCATCTTGTTCAAATCTCCTTCCACAGGGAGCAGATTTATACTGTTCCCAAGGGGTGTTTGCTTGCAGTTTTCACCTCTGATTCAATATTTTTACATGTAAAAACACCGTTAACCCATCTGTCTATATACCAGGCTGATAGGATGGCTTCTGATAACCGGCATCGTGACTCTGGCACTGATTTCAACATTTCTCAGCCGTTGTTACTCCCTGGTCAGATTTCTTCAGCTGAAGTTCTGGAAAATTTACTTGAAAAAGGAATGGGAGGTTTTTGAGACCAAGGCCAAGGAGCATGCAACCAAGCTGGCAGAAAGAAATGTGAATTGCTTTTTTGAAGCCACTGACCCAACATCATTTCAGACGCCCAGCAATGCGGACTAGCAGAAGATTTCATTCTTGTATACCTTCAGTGCTGAAAAGCAGCATTACAGCATGATACGCAAGTATGCTAACACAAAAAAAGGTAACAGTGTCAGGTTCAGCCTAGGAGATCAGCTCCCCCCTGTTTTAGGGTTTGTGGATGAAACAAATGTGAGTGAGTGAGTGAGAGTTTTAATGAAACAAATCCCTTGCAACGCTGGCATTCTTTTAACCTTAGTGATATAAACAGGGTCTTATTCTGTGCTCTTATTGAAATTAATGCAAATCGTATGTAAAAGCTGGTAGTCATAAAGCTCAGGAGATTTGTTTTTAAATAAACTTTATTACTTCTTTACTTAAGTGCATTTAAATAAATATATGATTCACAATGGGAATTTCCATATAAAGTTGTTCATTAAGAAAGAGACATGTACATAAAATAATAATCATTCACAGCAAAGATGTCAGTATATGCTATTCAAATTATTATCAAGCACCTGCAAGGCTTTTGGCAGCTGGGGTGACAAATCCAAAATTTCATATCGGTATCAATGAGACAGAAAGGAAATAAAATTTTGATCAGCGTTCAGCTTAGTTTTTTAGCAATGACTTAACATATATTTGACTTGAAAATATATTTTTCAGTGGAGCTTAGAGCAAGTTCCGGACTGAAATATTTACTTTTTGTCAAACAGCTTTTCAAGGAAAGACCATGTCTTTTCAAATATGGAAAACAATTTGCATTTTGGAACTACCTGTGCATTTAAAAAGGTGTTCATTGGAAATAGTAAGAAATATTTTAGCTGTTTATCATTTGGAATAGATAAGCAAAAAGATTCCAGCCATTTCACTTCTATGTGTTCAGCAGCTTATAACAGTGAAACTAAAAACTTCCTCTGTGGGAAATTCCCCGTTTGCAACATGCCTTCTGAACTAGCTCTACTGCTCATTTCCTGTAACCCCAAAACTCTTCAAAGGAAAAAAAGTTGGCATTTGAATGCTACATTTAGGGAAAAGCAAACCAACATTAAAATTCCAGCATCTGATTTATATTGTTTTCTATTCTACCTGACAAAAGCTTTTTAGTACATAATCCATATTACACATAGGATTCTGGCCCTGGAATCAATCCCCAACTTACCCCTGGATTTCCCTGCCACATAAGCTATTTAACTTGCTCCAAAATGGAGCCAAAGTCCAGATTAACACATCCTGAGGGGGTAAGCTCATGAAAAAAATGGCAGTGTAGGCAAGGCTTATATTAGCAAATATTTCTAGCACAGATAAACATTTAAGGACATTATAAATCAGCAATCCATATTAGTAAATAATAGAAACTTAAGAAAGAGTGGACATTTCCTGCAAAAGAACATCTAATTATAAGAACCAAAGACATTAGTTTGAGTGAAAAACGATAATTTTCAGTTTCTCTTTGAAAAGCTTTTTTAGAGAGCATTTCAGAGAGATGAGTCATAGATCGTTTTGTCAGGGCTGTCCTTCCATTCTTCTTTCTCTTCCCAGAAAATCTTTTCCTTCTAAACAGCAAACTCTAACTTGAAAACTATTCAGATAGAGGGAATCCCATGAAGATGTTTGTTACTGTCATTTTCCAAGGAGGAAGCAAGAGAAGAACCTATTTTATCTAGCTGGATATAATTAGCTTGGAGGCTCCATTCTTACTATAAACTGAAACTATAGCATATACAGGAAAAAAAAAAGGTTTAATACTGTTTGTAGAAAAGAATAAAAAAAAAAAAATCATTTTGTCGTGGAGTCACTGCCTTGCTCAGTGTTCTTTGTCTTCCCAGAAGCTAGAGGTTAACAAGCACCCAATTTGTTATTCCTGTCTCCAGGAAACACTGTTCAGTTAGAAATGTTCCATTTTGTCTCTCATATTGAAGAGTTCATTTGTTCATTGACCTCCAGAAGAAAAAAATAATCTGCTTTGGAATGTCGTACGTTGGAAGAAAACAATGTCCTGGCCCCGCTGGAATCAGTAGCAAAACGTTCATTGACTCAGTGAGGCCAGGCTTCACCTCAGAAGTATAATAAAATCACTCTGGAGAGACTGAAAGCACCAGTGAGCAGGCCATGCCCTATTTCACTCCCTGATGAGAAGCTGCAGTTCAAGTGCCTTTAGAATTCACATTACTCAGCTCTACCTGAGAGGGGTTTTGCCACCTCCCACTCAGAGCTGCAGCCACCAGGATATCATTACCAAAGCTGCCTTGGCTTTCCAGGGAAGACACAGGCCTGACACTTCTAATAAAAATAAATGAGCAGAGGCCTCAGAAGGTGCTACGGTGCATATTTCAGAATTTATTGGCAATGATAGCAGTCTGTTTTCCACAGATATAATGACTTCTAGTGGAAGGAGAAAATTCATACGGGGTAATTAGTAATTTGACTGGAAAAGATTTGTACGCTCTTGAGTCCACAATTACACACCTACAGAACAGGGCTCCGCCCCTGTCCTCAGCTGCCAACAGGTGGAGGAAGGACTATGGAAATACCTGCCACGAAGACCACATGCTATTTGGTGGTGATAAAAGGAAAGATCTTGTGAAGAATTTAATCAAAATCCTCATTAGTAGGGTTTATACAATCTCAGTCAATTGGGCTTGGTTTTGAATTTAAAAAGTAAAGAAAAAAGTATTTTGCTAAAGATTTCTATTCTGCTCTCTTTGTGAAACTGAGCAATATAATAACTGTAATCACATTAAAAAAATGGCCTTTTTTGTACACTTCTGTAACAGAATAATTTTAATTGACCCTTCTCCCCTCCAGAGACCACATCTTCAGGTGACCTAAAGGTCTCTGACATATGATACCAGCTGATAACCTGACCTTTAGACATCAAAATATTTTTCATACACTTTGTAATTACCTTTCCTTGCTGTATTTCCTTTGGACTTACCATTCAATCCCCCTCTGCCCACCCACCCACTCAAAACCCCTTGGTCTCTTCAGGTAATATATATAGTACACTACTTTAAAACTATAAATCTATTTCTAGCAAACCATATGTCAGTGTTCATATGAAAATAAATAAAAGAAACAAATCAGATTAGATTTTTCAATCAGCTTCTAAACAAATGGACTAATGGAAAAATAATTCCTTAGTGTGGTTCTGCTGTAAAGTATGGCATTCATAAATGTTGTCAACTGATTTGATATATTCTAAGGCAGTAAGAATAAGAAGAAATATTGTTAACACATACATAAAGAAAATATGTCTATATCCCATTTGACTTTTTCCCCTCACTTTAGCCCTTGCAGACTGTGAAGAACATGAATGAGAATGTATTATTTTGCACCCAGTTGGGGGAATAACAAAACAGTTTTATATCAGGCTTTCTCTTCACTCTTCTTTATTTCTGAGTGATTGCAAATGCATAAGAAAACACCTCCTGAACAAGATTGCCTAGGAAGTTGTTGGGCTATTTGTTCACTGGTGAGTGAGGCAGCTGCTCCAAATGTCTTTATTCAGGGAGCAATGTTTTGTGAATGACTCTTCACTTCAGCTGGTTCTCTCTGACCAGTGATATGGACAATTTCCATTAAGGAAGCTTTCTGCTGGATCACAGGGTTAAGGGCAATGGGAGCACAGCCTTGACGAGGACACCCCACTTTTGTCTGTTCTGCGAAGTTCATCAGTCCAAGCACAGGCCCTTCCAAAAGCTTGTGATTAATTAGAGGGTGACAGCACTGGCAGGTTATTTTTCTTTCTGTTTTTAAATAACCCTACAGAAATGAAAACTGCTTCTCATGTGGGGAAATATAGCTTCCTGTCCCATGTCTGGTGCTATGAGCTTCCTCTGCCTGTGCACTGTGTGAAAGTATAGAAAAGGTCTTTACAGGTTGCAATGCAAACCTCAGGTATCTCTTCTTGGAAGGAAAAGCTGCCATTTTTTGTATGGCTTTGGCTTCATACATGGCTTCTCCTCCCTAATTATGTGGCCCTTTGTGAACCTGCCCAGGGGCATATTACCAGAATGTGCTATGACTTGATTAAAAAAAAAAAAAAATCATTGGAGCTAATACATCATCTCTGCAGACTGATAAGATCATAATACTACCTTAAGAAGACTTTTGGGTGAGTTATATAAATATATATGCCTGTCTGTGTATGAGGATATGACTAGATATGTATATTATTTTTGTATGCAGTCATGTTTGATTTTTCCTCACCATTATGTAACACTTGCATCTTCTCTATGCACTTACATTTATAATGAAAGAAATTTTGCATAGAAGCTTCAGTGCACTTCAGACTGCTCTGCTGCCTCTTTTGGTCACTTACTCTACTAGCCACCTTCAAAAGCAGTTCTGAAGGGTCTACACTGAAGAGAAGAAGCAATATGAAATAGACTTCTAGGAATACGCTACCAAGTAAACAAAGCAGAAAACTGTATGTGTATAGTTTAGCTAATATCATCAATTAATGATAATGTAGTTTGTGTCACTATTTTTTCTAATGTTTATTATCATTTTTCTGAGAATGTCTCCTCTAACTTCTTCCTCTCTTGGTAGACATCCATAGCATGACCTGGAGTCCAGACACAGTTGCAGGGGATACATTGTCTCCCAGAAACAAACTGAGTAGCTTTCCGCAGGACACTCCTCTCCTGCAATTTATTATTATTATTATTATTATTATTATTACATTATTTACTTAAAGAGAGCAAGTAGTCAGAATGTTGCTAGGTTTTGCATAAATTGTATTCTGTTCATGTTTTGCTCTGCCCCAGAAAGCAGCCAGAGAAAGTACAGAATTTGATCACATTCCCTTCTCTCACGAACCGGAGAGCGTCACACTGCTGATCGCATTGCTGTACTTAGTAGTGACCTTTGGTCCTCCTCCATATGTCTGAAGGGAAGTCTAAAAGCCGTAGCCACTGCAGCCATGAGCTTGCGCATGGCTGACATCGGTGAAAAAATTAACAACCCTGAGCTCAGGCACAGGAAGACAATGGTGAACTTAATCACTACTACATATAATTATTACACTACTACATAATAATTATTAATTATTACAGCAGGTGTGCACAAAAAAAGAGCTACGTGTAATTATTATGTATTGTAAATACATAGTAGATTGCTTGTGAAATAGTTCTCAAGTGTGTGAGAGTCTCTGCCTTTTAAAGTTCCCCCCAAAATAAATAAAGCAGAGGGACTTTGCCGTGACTTTCTAGACAAAGATGAATGCTGTCCTTTCTCAAATGTGGACTTTAATGGGTGGGTAACACCTTGCTGGTGACACATTACCTAACCTAACTTTTGTTTACTTCTCCTTTTGAATACAATGGACCAGCCAATCCAGTGTCAGGCGAAAATTAAAAAAAAAAAAAAAAAAAATACATAGAACAGAAAAATGTTAGTGCACTGAGCATGTCTGCCCAGCACAGAGGAAGGTGGCACAGAGCCAAGGAGCGCCGGTGTGGCAGGACCAGGTGCACAAATGCAACATGAGTGCAAACCAGCCCCAGTCTCGTCCGGCAGCCTCGTGTTGCTTCTTGGCCTGATCTCAGATCTGTGCTAGCTTAACGGGCCCAGGCATTTCTGCTTTGTGTTCATTTACACCGTGGAAGCATATCATTCAAAACTTACCATATCTAAGTAAAAGTAAAGATTTTACCATGCTGTTTAATCTGAAATCCTGGAACCTAAAGAAACAGTTTTGATGTCCTACACTAACCATAATTGCAAATGTTTTTCATTGAAGTAGAGAAAGGAGAAGCCTCAGCCACACCAAAGCCAGAGGCAAGACTGCAAAGGCCCCAGGATGTCACTAATGGTCCTTGCTTTAAAAATATTGTGTTATGGAGCCCTGACTTTGCTATGTAATGCTTTCAGGCAGACTGTGTTTTTACAGGACTGTGGATATACAGGAGTCAACCTACACGCACTGTGGAGACTTTAATGCTTTTTAGCTGGTGGGGACCTCTGTAGAAAATGTTGCAGCAGGTGTGCACAGGCACATACACGTACACATGTGCATATCTAACACAACAGTGGTTTAAGAGAACTGTATCATACAAAACAAGAATAGTATAGGTTATTCACTCTTAGTGTAATAAAAGGAGAGTATTCAGTTGTTATATTCTGGAAGAAAAGAAAGATGGTCGTTACCTTGTAAAGGACCTTTTCATGGTCAGCCAAAGGTGCCACATGCCCATTTCTGCGAGCTTGGGCATAATCACCAAAAACCCCTTTGAAGGCACACAGGTGCGTGAAAGCAGGCCAACTCCCGAAAGTGTTTAAGCCTTGATGATAAGAAATATTTAGGGAAACACGTTACATGTTGTAACAAGTTTTTACATGCTGTAATTTGCTATTTTAACTTGTAACAGGAAGTTGGGCTGAGCCCCAAAAGGACTGGGTAATGAATAACTTAGTTATTGTTCTGTTAAAAATTGTTCTCTTAAATCTCTGTTACCGTATGCCACCACTGTATTTCACTATTAAGACAAACAAAGAAAGAAAGATTATAGTGAGGATTATAAAGTTCCGGTGGGAATGGACCTTGCTGCCCCAACATAAGAGCTGCTCCTGGCTTAGCAGGATTACGAACAAAGCAGGCTGAGGGAAAAAGAGAAGAACTTACAAATCACAGCAATAAAATTAAAGTTAAATCTGGGCTTTACTGAATTGAATCAAGAGTTTGTATTTTAATTTGAAAAGAGTGTTTTGGCTCCCTGAGAGTGAAAAAATTGAGCTGGTTTTGTGGTAGGGTACTGTGCTAGGACTCAGGACCTGGGTTTTCATCCCAGCCTGCGGAAAATATTACATCTTTTTCTGTAACTCACGTCTCTAGGAGGCTGGTATTTCTCTACATCTCAGGCATGTTGTGAGGACAGAAGTTGACTATCAAGTGGGAGATATGGAACTGCTGGTTACAAAGGTCAGGTAGAAAAACACACAATTACCCACAAATTGGTTGAATAGCAATCTCTGAATTTTTATTTCAGTTTCCTTAGGTGAAGTACAGATCTGCAGTGACTACACACTAATTATGCCATGCATTGGTCAGTTTGTTCATGAGACCAGTGCTCTTGAAGATAACATGGAAGCGAGAATTGCAAAAAGGCTGAAGTCTGAAGCGACACAAATATCACCAGGGCCATGAGAGTGCTGCAGCCTGATGTATGTACAGTGCTGGGAAAGGCATTCCAGCCAAACTGCAATTGGGGCCAGAAAGGCCCATAACAAACCAGTTCCTGTCATCAGTGAAATTTCATCTCTATTTGGTATCAAAGGGAAGAGGCTGTTCAGTGTAAAGGACAATGAATAACAAACCATGGCGTGTCAAAACAGACACCTCATAGGGAGAATCTGCATGCAGTAGCCACAGGGACTGAATAACTATTCCTAACAACAAACAGCCAGGGGAAAAAGGCATCTCTTGGCAACAAAGCTTTGAAACATCACCAGCAAACAAAATGGGAAAAGACAAGTCACATTTAGCTGAAAAAAGTAGGTCTCTGAATGGATATTTTGGATCCAGCATGCACATAAGACTGAGATAAAACTTCTATTGAGATCAAGAGCATGGTTTTGTGAGAAGGAAGTAAAAGGATAAGGCCATTTTGATCTTTTATAGTGATATCTGTATCATGATAATGAATATTTTTCCCCCCACCTTGTGTTTGCTTTCTGACTCTCTTCACCTTTCAAATTTATGAATGATTGCAGCTGATTCATTTTTACCCTGTATATCTTCTTCAGAAACAAATGGAGCAAAATGCCCCTTGGCAAGTGTTCCTCCTGATATTTCTTTCATTTATTTCTTTTGTGCTTTTTTTCTTCAGTCTTCTTTAAAAATATAATTCCTATTTCTGTCACAGCATCACCCTTCAGCTTGTCTTGGAGGAAGGTAACTTCTGCTGCTAAGTGAACCTAGAAGGAATCAGGACTGATCAGTTAAGCAAAGGAATGTTCAGTTTTCTTCCCTTTCTCTAGTATAACTAGTTTTTTTCTCTCTCTGTCACCACAAGGGGACTCTCTTTCTCAAGTTTCATAAGAAAGAGATTTCTATTGTTTTTCATGCCTTTTCAAACCAAAAATAAAAATAAAAAGGAAGCTTATATACACAATACAAAATGCATAATATGTTAATCTTCAATGCAGTGTTTCACTTTGTTCTGGGAACTTAAATCATGCACTGGATGATTCTGTCATCACAAAATTTCCCATGGTCATATACTGATGCTTATCAATACATTTGTTAATTAGTCTTATACAAGCTACTAGGATTTTTCGATTGATTTACATAAATAATACTTATACAGCTTTATTTTTTCTGAAACATAGAAAATGTGACAAATTAGATTTTCACTGACAGAAACCTAATGAAATAACAAATGTTATTTTTCAGAAAATGGCACAAAGGGTCTACAACTCAGTCACTTTCAAATGATGAACTTCATGTATTTTTTTGTAAAAGCCTTTCATTTAAGAATAAAATATAGAATGCCTTCTGATACACTTCTGATGCTTTAGTTTTAAAATTATATTCACCCAAACTTTATTCTTTGTTTACTCTTTTTCACAAGATGTTGCAATTATGTTGCTGTAACTTCAGAACATTATTTATCTTCATATATCTGGAAAGCAACAGGGAATGGCTATTACTGGTACGTCTATGCTGCTAAATGAAATAGGGTCAGGGAGCAGCAGGAAAGTCCAGCATGGGACCCCTGGCTTTCCACATCCCTGTTTTGATCCATTCCACCTAGCTCTTGCACACAAATCAGCTGTTGAAGGACCCAAGCTGAAACAGTGGGGGTGTGACCCAACTTGTGCTTCTTTACCTTGACATCCATGATCAATCCGTCCCTATTTAGATGTGGACATTAATCTGAGAGATTAAAAACTACTAAGTTTCCGTCTTTTATCTGGGCAAGGGGTTTTGCATTCCTGCACAGCCATGCACTTCCTTACCATCTCCAAAGCACCTCGAATCACCCCACAGAGGAGGTTACAATAGCAGAGTGATGCTCGCTCTGCAGGGAGCTCCTCCACAAAGTCCACTAACGGGTTCTGGTCCAGGATTAAGGAGAACTCATTTCCCGCAGCGCTGCAGCAGCTCACACTAGGGGTGACCCCAAGGTACATCTTGAAAGCAACCTGCAAAAGGATGAAACTCCACCACTTGTGTGCTTTCAGTAGAGTCATGCTCCCCTGTGACCATTAGCATCTACATCAGGTCCATTATTATATTGCTGGAGACTTTGGTTACAGCTCAAGAACTCCTGCAACTGGTGAATGCATGCTTTTACTCTCACCTGCAACTGCAGTCGAAAACCAAGAATAAGATTGCCGAGTTGGTGAACTTATTTGCTAATCTGCGTTTCTTATACTACTGATTAATTTTACTGTAAATTTGCAGCATCTGCTTTGCTAGTGAAAGGGTCCCGTGTGAGTTTGTTTATGCAGACAGTGACATCATTAATCTATCTAGACGGCACTAAACCAGACAGGCTAGCAGCAGACCATTATTCATCTGAAGGGCTCTCCCTTTATCCACAACTGCAGACTGCTCCACAACAGACAGAAGTGTCTTGATTTTTACTTCTTTAGAGAGAATCAGACATGGATGGTTTCCAAACAATCCTGAAATTCCTTATGAACCGGAAAACTGCTATTGGTTACAGTTTTATGGCTCTGCTGACAGTGGGAGGTGAACGTCTGTTTTCTCTTGTTGCTTTCAGATGTCCCTGCAGCAATGAAAACTTCAGGTATGGTTTGGTATTTCTCTTCGCCCCAGCTTTTGTTTTGCTAGTTATTGGATATTTCTTGAATAGTAAGACATGGAAACTCTTTACGGGCTGCTGGGGGAATCCCAGAAAAATATTCCCAAAAGGGAATATCTGCCATTTCTTTTATGTCTTTGGACGTATCACTTTAAATGTTCTGGTAGCCCCAGTAATGTGGCTCTCTGTGGCTTTGCTCAACGGGACTTTCTACGAATGTGCCATGAGTGGCTTGAAAAATCCTGCCTACTTACATGCAGTTTGTCACAACAAATCTGTCAAGTGCTTTGAAGAGCTACACAAGGTAGCCTGTGGCAAAAGCATCATGTCCTTTCCAGAGAGCGAGGAACTCAAACTAACTCTTCAAGCACAGTCCCAGGTAAGAAAAATAATTTAAGATCATCATATAGTTTGAACTACTGCTTTGACAGATCTGTGAGAGAGCCTAATGTCAGATGCTAAAGTAACACCACTGCTTTCAGTTAAAGTTTTGGCATAATGCAGCTCTGCAAAACACAATCTATAAATCTTTTAGCTCCATCTGAGCTGTGAAATAGCCCTGGGGAGTCCCACTGAAGTCAGGATCATTGCGACTACCAAAACCTAAAGCTTTCTTCCTTAATGAATGGAAATAAATCTAATGAGAAAAAAGTACTGTATTGTTTGAGGAAGCTGAATTAAGAAATGACACCCCATTAAAGGAGTCTGTTCTATTTTTAAAGTCTGTATCAAACAAATTTATATTATCTTGGATACTAGAATGAAATCTTAGGTCACTAACAGTGGGAAAATACTAGAAAATCAGATTTGTGTCATACTGCTTGTATAACTTGTTTATGTTGGCATTCCTCTCATCCCACGTCATGAACTTGCTGATTTCACTACTTCATGAAATATTTTCCTCCTGCCTGGAGAAAAGAAGAACTGCTAAGCTAAAACTATCAGAGCTTGCAAAGCTGAGACCATATTACCTTTTCCTATATTGTTGTGTTACAGTTTTATTCATTGTCTTGTAATGTAAGAAAATTCAGAGACAAAAATATCAAAACAAGGGGGAAAAGGAAAAGAAAATGCTACAGAAATGATGGAAAGATGATTGTCAGGAAACAGCTGTGGAGCCAGCAAGTTTTGGTCAGACTATTGCATCCATCTGGAACTGTTTCCAGCCCAGGAGCCAGTTTTGTTTTCAGGTTCCCATGCAAATAGCACAATGCTGCAAAGGCTGGAATGCAGACAAATTTAACTGAGTGTTTTCAAAAGCAAATAATGGATAGTTCTTAAGTCTTTAAGTTGTATGTATAGGAAACAGTGAAAGACAAATGACTCAGTTGATAGCATGAGAATAGATAGATCCATTCTCCAAGCTGAAAGAAAGTGAAAAGGTGTTAAAAAGGACAGTATCTCACATATCCATAAATATCAGTTAGCACAAAAGTGCGTGGAAAATAAAGAATGTGAAGCTATTCTTCCATACCAGTCCTAAGCATGATTGTTCATCAGGTCTCTCTGTTTCACAGATCTCCCTGAGGAAACTCTCTGCATTTCCCTCAGCTAAAAACAGACTTTTATTGCTTGTTGTTGTTGTTGTTGTTTTGTAAATCAGAGGAGTTCACACGAGGCAGGTTCCAGCTCTCCATATTGCCACCATTAAAACAGTGCATGAGAAATCAGTTCCAACTCATACAGGACTCTAAAATCTAAAAGATTTGTTCCATACTGGTGTAGCTAGGCCAGTGCCACTAAGCATGAAAAAACTGCGTTCACATCTCTGTTCTCCTTACAGGAAAACATCCCACAATAGGAATTCCAATCTCATTTTTCCACAACCTGAGCCATTGCTCTAATCACGAAAGTAGCTTTTTCCTTTAAAATGTTCCTAACAAAAGTTTTGTGAAACTCTGAAGTTGCTACAAAATAGTTGAGAGATGCAGAAAAAGTGTATCTCGGGATAAAGAAACCACTCTCTGAAACCACTGCAACTGTTCTTAATCAGTGTTTAAATGAATTGGGCTCTATTGCAATGACAACTTTTCAATACACACATTATTTCTTCTTTCTTTTGCCCTCTCCTCCCTGCATGCTCACGGGACCGGACAAGAAGAAGATTTTTATATGGTTTTGACATAACATTTATTTTCTACCACAAAAGGCTGATTCATCAAAGTCAAAAAAAAAATTAACAAGAATAGCTTAGAATTCAGTGAATCACCTGGGAAACAAATGAGGGGAAGCTTTTTTAGTTTAAAACTATCATTTATATTCTTATTAGCTAATTAATGCTAAAACAGTTTCTTTTTTTTATATTAAAAAATATCTGAAAGCAACACATCTCAAAATCATCACAGTTTAAAATATAGATTGACCTGGATCAAAAGTTATTTACCTTTTTATGGTTTTCTGGTTTGTCATGATTCTTAATTTTGTGTTTTAATCCTAATTCTTGATGGTTAATATTATTTAATGCTTTCAAGAAACTGAAAACATTTTCCATCCAGTAATTGTGACAGCTTATTCTCTTATCTACACACTTTTCCCTTTCTGTAACAATTAAGTGAGGAATTCAAATGCACTATATATCAGATCATTATATTTTTGCAATAAATTCTTATCAATTATCCCCTCTAAATTATTGAGACACTACTCCTGCTCTCAGGTCCACTTTGTTTTCTGTATAACACTGCTCAATGATTATATTATTTGATGGATCATTTAGACTTTTTTGTAGATTTTTCTTGTGAGAAATTATACACAGCTTGTAGATTTGAGATCATCTGTTCAGTTCCTGCATCTGCCATTGATTTTGTACTGGTCAAGTCTCTCCAGCTTTTGTCATCCAAGTTCCCTTTGTTATAAAACAGGGTCATTTAAAACTGAGGCCGTCTGTATCTTTGTGTGCGCACAGCTTTTAATATAAGCCAACTTCTCCTGAGAGTCTTACTTTACACTATAAAAAACAATTGGCTTTCCCTTTCCTTGGAAAAAGGTATCAAAATGAGCAATATTGAGAAGTCTTGATCCTGACTTCTTCTGTTTCCTCTTTGGTCCAGATGTGGAAGACCCATTAATACTTATGCATTAAGTATTATGCACCTGCAGTAGGGCTCCAAGAAGAGCAGTGGGCCCTCTGTACAAAGAGCGATCGCTCTGTTGGACGGTCTTGATTTAAGTGGCGTTTTCACTGGGGCCTGTTTCTTTTGTTTTCCCAGATTTTGGGCTGGTGTGTAATAGTTATCACCACTCTTCTGTCTCTACTAACTACGTGCTGTGCCAGCTGCCAGTCGAAGGTCAGCCACCTCCAGCTGAAGTTCTGGAGGACGTACATGAAGAAAGAGAAGGAGCAACTGGAGCAGATTTTCCAGCTGTACGCCACCAAGCTGAGCGAACGAAACCTGAAGAGCTTTTTTGAGAACATGGAACCAGAAGCTGTTCCCCTGCCAGCTTTTCAGGCATGGGAAGATGCTTCCCAGCTCTACTCTTTCAATAGCAGTGAACAACATTATAGCACAATTCATAGGCTAGTTGAGCAAGGCCAGAAGGAGATCAGTGAGGAAAGAGAGACAGTGATGGACTTTGTAGACAGAAGAGAAATACCGTAGATGACATTGATTTTCAGCCTTTTTATAATATCTTGCTAATGTAGCTTATTTCTAGATGTTTTAGTCTCTCCGGTTCACAATGACCTTTCTTCTTGTTCACTTTCAACTCCAGTTACATGCTTGCTCCAAAAAGATGGAATGAAGTTATTTCTCTGCAACAGTGAGAATGGTCTAGTCCTCAACGTCACCAAAAGCTCATGCTCTGTGAGCACTGGCTCTGGATCAAGAACTGATCCAAACAGGACAGCACTGACAGAAAAAAGGACTGAACAATGACTTCTGAGAGACGGATTTAAAACTTCCTATGTAAAACATATAGCATGCCTGTCCTAGGTAAATCAAGAGACTATCATAAAGTAACACCATTTAAAAATGCATGTATATAATAGTAGAAGAGATGTGTGGCTTTTTGACAGTCCACAGAAAGTAAAGGTTTTGCTTTTAGGTCATTTCTCAGAGCACAGCATCAATCTGAGGTACTGCGGTCACTCAAGGTAACTGTGTGCCTTCAGTCTCCTGTTGCACCTATAACGCCATGGATGGTCACATCGATCAGTCCTGGCCTTCTAGTCCCTGACATGTTCACATGGGACAGTTACCTCAATTGACAGTGAGGTGCCAGGTAATTTCTTTGAGTGGGCAAATCTTATGGTCTTATAGGGTATAAAGAACTTGAGATTCCCAAATGGTTTAACATTTCTGTGTTTCTGTAAAAAAAACAACATTTTAAAACATAATCAGAGTAGCTGTTAATGCTTTGTTGCAATAATGAAAATGTATCACTGATATTTTGCCTCCACAGACTAGTGGGTATTAGCTTCTCCCACTGAAAACCTGGGAATAAGTATAAAGCTCTCACTTTTGGTGGATTTTGGACACTGGGTGCAGCCTGTAGAACTGAGAATACTGTTTGTACTGGGCTTGCAGCCAACATAAGACAGAGAGGCTGGAAGGAAATTCCACATTTTAAGACGACAAAGAAAATATTTTTGCAGAAGGCTGATTTTATTTTTCTTAATATCTTTGGAAAGTTAGAATGTGTCTGGGCAAGAGGAATTAGCAGGCAAGGCAGGTAAGATGACTGCAGAATCAGAATTTCTGATAAATACATTTTTATCCCTGAGCTTTATGTATTACCTCATGCGCTTGGAATTCACGATGTGGCTCTCACATGGGGTGTCCAAAATCTTTGTAAACATTGTATAAATGGGGA